>NC_064639.1:809193875-809503075 GCF_023864345.2 Schistocerca serialis cubense
TTGTTCAAAGACAATAATTACAATGAAGCCTCCCCACTCCATAACACCTGAAACGCCAAAACGGCCATGCTCGACACTGTTTGTGTGCGGATTACGTGTTCGCACCTCTAGCCGTATGAAGATACGTGCAGTACTGAAGAACATGATCGTTTTAGTCGTCCAGGTGTCATAATCTGGAGAGGCGTAATGTTGCAATTGCATACTGAACTCCAGATCTTTTAACACATAACATTCATCGGTCAACGTTATTGTGACACGGTACCCCTTTCCCATACGCGTCTATTCAGGGGTGCTTTCGGATCTAACTTCATTTTTAGGTAAAAAGGGAATCCTTTTAGGATAATTTTTTGTTCGAATATCTGTCTTTCTGACTGTCAAACTGTTGAGACCCAATTTTTGTCAGGGTGCTATCAAGTTGAAATTTATTTCAAGTACTGAGCCCTACGGTCCCTTTGCTTGTGCAAAAAATATTAAGTTTCTAAGTCAAAGTATTGAAAAGATACGGCCGTCTGGAAAGACCTCATTTTCTTAGGAAGGGATAGGGATATCAACCTGAAATTCATGTCGTATACTAAGGTTGACGTTCCCTCGGCGGCGTAAATAATTTAACCTTCTACGTCAATGCAGTTAAAAGATATGGTCATAAGTGTCATACTTTGATACTCGCAAACTCACTCTTCAAAACTTACAGATGAACTATTTACATACATGTCGGACGTTGTGGTCCTGCGGTAAGGTGCGTCTTTGATAACTGACTGGTCACGGGACTGAATATCGATCTAGGACCACGGGTTTCTCAGTCTTCATTTTCACATAACCTTCACGTCTCAACGATGTGACGTGTCGCCAGAGACAACACGAGGTTCGGCTACAACGTTAAACTGTAGGTCCTCCTTCCCTCACTTGACAACTGGGGTAGGTTAAGCACAGGCAAATCGCCTAAGTGGTGTCCAATAGGAGGATTACAGTTGGCCGCTGAGCCACACGAAATTATTATTATTGCCCATATACGTAATTAAGTTTGCACGGGACCGCCAGAGGGCGAGTCCTACTCGCACTTCTCAGTTTTTATGGAAGACAGTGCTCGATTGCATCGGTGGAGGAGATGTTGGAATGAGAGGATTTTCGACTAGTGAACTGGTCTGCATGTTCTCCCGACTTAAATCCCATCGAGCTCGCTTTTTGAGGATACGTACTGCAGCATGCCCACATGCAGCAATGACCACCCAGCAGGTATCAACTGTGCAGGCCGAGGAATGAAACGCGCTGCTCTGAAAAATCCTTACCAACCTCGTGGCTGCCATGGGAACACGTTTCACAGTATGCACTGCTGACCATAGTGATTATAGATCCTATTTAATTCTTGTCCTTGAAAAAAAAACTGGTATTTCTGTTCGTCTTCGTATTTCTTTCAGTACTGGAGCAGTTCTTTTCACTATGGTCCAAGTTTCATCGAGCAACAGGGTTTGGACAGAAATATAGAAACACAGCGAGAAATGCATGTTCGAACACAAAAGCAGATGCTAGCAGATCCTGCAGGTTCGCTGTTGTATTCGACCACGAACGGAACCTGTGCAGTATCCTAAATATGTTGCCAGAGTCAGCTGTGATCAGAACTGTTTTCTGTGTGGTTCCGAGTGCCTTGTCGGAGCTACGCGACGTCGAACGTGCGCGGATTCCTGGTGTTCGTATGGTAGGAGCTTCCACA
The DNA here is from genome assembly GCF_023864345.2 of Schistocerca serialis cubense. NCBI lineage: Eukaryota > Metazoa > Arthropoda > Insecta > Orthoptera > Acrididae > Schistocerca > Schistocerca serialis. Next base: position 809,195,584 of record NC_064639.1, read on the forward strand.
TCCAAGGTATCCGAAGTGTGTAGTGTCAACAAGGAAAGCGGAGAAATAGTACCCGCTAAGTCACAACTCGGACGAAAAAGTGTGTTAACTCTTAGTGACAGACGGTCAGTGAAGAGGAATGTGACGTGAAATAAGAGGGCGACTGACAAAAAAGTCACTGCAAAACTGAATATCACACTCCCGAGCCCTGTTAGCAAGATGTCAACGGTCGTCTGGAAGCAGATATGGACTGATATTAACAACCGTTCCTCCCATTGAGCATCAGTTCGCTGTGGTACTGAGTCGTCAATGACACCTTTCCGACCAAGCAGCGACTAGCAGACATTCACCTCAGTCAGACGAACGAACACAGACAGTGTGGAGATGCCGACACCAGACATCATATAGCGCGCAGCTACGTGTGGAGAGTATGGGAGTTATGCCGACTGATGGTGGGACTTATCAACCAACTGCACCATCCAGTGTGACACCAATGTGGATTCTCTTTCCTGACACCCAAGAACGAAGTGCAACGCCGTGGCCTGGCTACTGGGTCACACTGCCTACGCCATTTTTGAGTTACAACAAAGTGACGCTTGCAGTACATGGCCTACCCGTGGGAATGTCATCAACGATTGCACCGTTCACAAAAAGTACAGCGAACAATTTGCCAACAATCTACCAATTGCGTTACTGTACGGATATCAGAGGATGTTTCAGTTACTTTCCCTAGAAGTATCCCTTTTGTTTCTCCTTTCTCATTAGAGCTTTCCATTTTCTCTTAGTTTCTTACATGACACACTTATTTCAATTTTTGCTTAAATTTCAAAACTCATACTAATTTTTTTTAGAATCGTTACCAAAAAGCTGCCTGTGAATAACGTGTCACACATTTCAATTCTGTTTTCTTTAAAGGTTTTCGATTATGTAAAATATTGACCTGCTATTCACAATTACATCTTTCTGTTCATGTATTATTGTAATGATGTTATGTTCATAAATAAATAAATTGAAAAAAAAGCCGGGCGTCCCTCGGGCGCATTGTTTTTTAAAGCCGGGATTGCGTTCGCGCTAACCTGACGAAAAAATTATATATAATGTGAAGGGAGCTCCAAAGGAAAGAATTTTCAGGGTGGGCTCGAATTCCAAAAATCTTCAGTGATGCAAATGCTCTAGGTGGCAGAGCCTTAAAACCTGGACTATGGTGTAATGGAAGAACGTCCGTTGGAAGGCAGAGTCGCATTGTACACTGTTCCTAACTTACAGCTGAGTTTACGTTTCAAGAGTGAAACTAGGTAGGGGGGGGGGGGGGTTTCGGTGTTGATTTGGGCAGCCATATCTTGGTATTCCATGGACCCATGGTTACTCTGCAAGGTCGGGTTACTGCCTAGGATTACGTTACCATTATGGCTTACCAGGTCCATCCCATTTCGCAATGATCATTCCTCAGTTGTGATGGAAGACGACAGGGCTTCTGTTTACGGAGCTTGTATAGACCAGGATTAGTTTTCTGAGCTCTAGAATAATATATCGTATATATCATGGCCTCGACAGTCACCAGATATTAATATTATTGAGGCTTTCTCGGGACTGTGATAGCTATAGACTCATCAATGTTAACTGACCTTGCCACTGTTTTCACTAGTTTGTGGGAGGGGTGGTGTAAGATTCCCTTGAAAACCGTAAAGGACCTGTGTTTATCCATTCGAAGACGACTGGAAACTGTTTTGAATGCCAACGGTTTTCCAACACCGCATTAGGAATATTAATGTGTTTGATTCACTCCCTGTATGTTACTTCGCAGTTAGATATTTTCGTCTTTAAGTTTTGCACAGTAGCGTATTGTATCTACAATGTGCAAATGATTAACCTCACAAAAAAATTTACTTCCTAAGAGCACTAAGTAGACTTGAACGACTCCACGCCACAGTTATCAACTTTTTATTGAACTGGGTGCGATAGTAGCTAGACACGACCAAACACACATTCTGACCATCATGCAACATCACCAGGCTGATAATGTACTAGATATATGTTATTGTTACAATTCGAAAAGTGGTACAGTTTATAACACTGTATCCTTCTGTATGTCTTAGAAGGATGAGACTTGTATACAACATATAGAGCAAATTTTCTTAACTCCAGTTCAGGCGGAAATTTCTATGTAACTCAAAAGTATTAACAACTGAGGCAAAACAAATATGTGGGACATGCATGAAACTTTTTAAATCTGTGGAAATAGCTGGCCAGTAAAGGTGAGCCTACTGCGTGTAAATACTGTGAGACAGAAAACATTTCTCTTACGTCCTATTACAAGATACTAACGACAAATGTACGTCCCATCTCAAAAAGAGAAGTAATATTTTCGTACTCTCTCACACAATATCGCCAAAGGCCGTGCCGCAGTGGTAACACCGGTTCCCGTCAGATCACTGAAGCGCTGTCGGGCTGGGCTAGAACGTCGATGGGTGACCATCCGGTCAGCCGAGCGCTGTTGGCCCTCAGCTCTTATGAGGCCAGCTTAGGGGCTACTTGACTGAGAAGTAGCGGCTCCGGTCTCGTAAACTGACATACGGCTGCGAGAGCGATGTGCTGACCACATGCCACTCCATATATGCATCCAGTGACACCTGTGAGTTGAGGATGATACGGCGGCCGGTCGGTACCATTGGGCCTTTCAAGGCCTGTTCGGTCGGAGTTCTCACAATATTAGCAAACATAGTTTGAAAATGGCTCAATTCGGAGAGATGTGAACATTCTATTTTTATTGAAGACAGGTATTATTTCTGCTCTACACAATAAACAGATATTTCCCTTTTCCTGAAGACAGAAGTGAAAAAGAGTTTAAAACTTATTTCTGTACAAATGTACTTTTCTCAGACCTGGGATGTGCCCTGTTTCGAAATTCACGATTCAATTTAATTCGACCAGCACCGCATCCGAACGAGGGAGCCGTAACTGCTGCCGGCCCGATGCTGGGAAACAGAACTGTGGCCCGCCCCTCACTCCGGATTACCTGTGCCTTTGCGCCGCTGACAGGTGCAACACCTGTTTTATTTTTTCAGCGCGCTCTACAGGCGCTGGCCCCTCGTAGGTTCTCGGCAGCGAAACCACACGGGTGGGCCATTTGAATAGCAAATTTCGGCACCACCGACTCTCGTGAGCCTGAATTAGTGAGCGCCCTCTGTCGACGCGGATACCCGAGCGCTTTAGCATTCTGTGTGGTGGCCTCAGCCACGCCCGGCGCCACCTGACATAGGTCACCGGGTCTTCCTGCTCTTAAATAACTTTAGAGTGTCGGGGTACGTACGTATGATAACCTTCATGACATCTTATTTCTCCGGTATCTCTGTATATTACGGTTAAACTGATCGATAGTGCAATCGAAATGTCATTTTATAATGACAAAGAAAGGTAAATTTATTTAGCATGTTCTTAGGTATCTGCTCTTCCATTCATCTAGAATTTTTCTCCTAGTTCTTTCTACCGCAGAGATATTTTCAAAAGTTCAGTAGATAAAATACGGGGGAGAGGATGGCAGTTTGCGACAGGGGTAAATTGCAATATCTGATTTTTTTCATGAAGTATCCCATCAGGTGCTGCCATCGTGTGGAGGCACTTCCAATGCGCAGCATCCTCACTGTTATGATCAGAATCGGAGCGAGAAGTCGTTTTTGTTTTCTCTTTCTTTGATCGAAATCTTCATTGGTGAGTAACTGTTCATAGTTTCAAAAATGCTGTGTGTATATAATAACACGTTCGGTGACAGACATTAGATTTCACAAGTGATAAATAGTCACTTTTTAGTTTAGCAATGTAATAATTGATTTTAGTTTAAAGTCATTGTCGGCGTGTTTACTTGTGGTTTATATGGGAATACGAAGAGGGGCATATTGCAACACGGTGTTGCAGCTTACCATGCTCTCGGTTAGGTCGAATTTTTATGACTGTTGGATAATGTGAAGCTTTTCTTTTACTTGTTATTGTATTTCACGTTTACTCAGTCTAAATCTTTACTTGCAGGTAAAGGAAATGCGTCATTACAATCTCAAAACAAAAAAAAAAAAAAAGATTTGACACCTTTAGACGTGATGCAGAGAGCAGCGACTTTGGTTCTGGGAAATGGAGTAAAGGGCTATTATTCTATTAGAAAAACTGCAAAAGACTTTAATGTATGCTACTGTACCCTCTCTCGATTCATCAAAAAGAAAAAGGAAACAGACGGAACGTTACTTATGGGTTCCCCAAACACATAAAAGTGTTTTCAGACAGTCAGAAGAAGTAATCAGGGATTATATCGTGATATCCAGCGGAAATATGTTCGGGTGTACGAAAACTGGGGTACCTTTGTGGAAAATATTTTAACTTGAAGATACCATCATCTTGGGCACAAAACTAGAGAGCGGGAGCCGACTGGCTTTCAACATATTTGACGAGAATCATGATCTTTTAATCAGACAACCTGAAAGCACAAGCCTGCGAAGAATGACAAAATTTAATAGAAAAAAATGTTGGGAATTTTTTCCAAAAGTCGTTTATTCTCGGCACTCTCTTCCCCCTTCCAGAATTTGGAACCTGGATAAACGGGTATAACCACAGTGTTAAAGCCAAACGGGATAGTTGCGTACAAAGATAGAAACGATACAATACTGTTTTTGACAGTGCTACCGATACAAACACGTAATTCAACCTTTATAACAAAGCCATATATATAAAAAAATTGCCGATTTCATTAGATTTTGAAGTAATGCACGTAAAAATTTTAACATTTTTAACCAGTGTAGATTGTATACAATATATATATATATATATATATATATATATATATATATATATATATATATATATATAATTTTACTCGAAATATTGCAAATTTTAAATGAGATAAAAATCTGAAAATGTGAATCTTTTTTTCTCCATTCCAACTCCTTAAAATAAAAATTGCCTCAGCTGCAGGTGGGAAAGGTATGTAAGTCGAATCTATGAATTTATTTAATCTATGAAGGTGTAACACACTTCATATTCACAGCTGTGAAGATTGGTGGAGTGAAACACAAGAAAATAAAGAGAAGTTACATTGCACTTGTGGCTGCTCTACGATTCCAATTTTTAAAATAGATTTTCATTTTCATGGTCACATATTCTGGGTACCTTTTTTATGCCGCTGTGTTAGTCTTCCCGTGTCTTAGAATTCTTACTGAAGAAAGTGTGACATGGAAACGATAGTTCACAAATACTGTAGACAGGAAACTTTCAGCTTTCTAGCTCAATCGATATTATGATTTATAATCATGCAGAAGTTTCAATGTATACGTTTCTGACAGAGTCGCAAACAAGTATTGTAATGAGATTAATTTTACGCATTGCAAAACAGACAGTGAGAGGTGCTTTGTAAATGAATGTAAGAGTAAAGTCACCGTAAGTGTAACAATCCTGTAATTATTTATAATTACAGTAGACTGCTCCACTGCGGTAGACTGTAATATCGAGAGACAAGCGGCATCGCTGCTACCAAATGCGCTGTTTCCAACGGCTGTAATTCCACCAGGAAACTAATAAGGGAGAGACTGCCGAGAAGTTTTGGCGGTAGACGTCCTATTTGCATTTCGCGGAAGTCAACGCGAGACTTGGAGTGGCAGTTAAAATTATTCTGTAAACATTGTGTCAAACGCAGAACACGATCCCTAAACTGAATCAGGAAGTCGTTGTAGAACACAAAACAAGGTGCAGTTTCTGGTCTGGGGAGAAATTTGAAACGAGACTGATATCAGTTCCGTTCTAGAGTTGTAAACATTATGAAATAAGATATCAAAAGGTATCCAACTTTGAGGAAATCATCGGAAAAGTATGAAAACTAAGGAAAGGGAAACATTAATGAGGAATCTGTGTAACCGTTCCTTTGTAGCAGTCAATATTTCCCAAAAAAAAAGGCTGTCGAAAACGCCTGCGACTGATCAACTTCAACTCGATAAATGGCCTTGCATCACCAAGAAGAAGAACATAGTATTCAACTCTAGCATGCACCTACCACTCACTACCCCTTACCAACTTCAATGTTGTGCGAACCACAAGTAGAACGATATGGTAATAGATAAGAACACATGGTGAGCCCTGGAACATTGGCAAACATGATCGCTTTGGTGGTTCATGTGTAGTGGGATGGATTGGCATAATCTGCATGAGTGCACCGACCTCCAAATCTTTGAGCATGGTAAACTCACCGCTCAACGTTATTGTGGCACTTTACTGCGTCCCAATGAGCGCCTTTTCAGAAGTATGTACATACATCAAAAAATGTTTTTCATCACACCGGTTCCCAGAACTCCCGATAATAGACGTCAACCGTGGATATTGTATCACAGACAAAGACCCTTTGACTGTTCAGAGATGTCACTAAATCCGCCGAAAGATTTAAACAACCATGCATGAGCAGTGCCTATTAGACGGAGAGAGTCAGACAGCCGATTAGTTGTAGTCATTCCACCAGGAAGGAGGTACACGGCTCGTGTTGTCTGTAGTTCATCTATGCCTAGTCGGTCAATACCGCGGTTCGATCGCGTCCGCATTGTTACTTTGTGCCAGAAAGGGCTCTCAACAAGGGAAGTGTCCAGCCGTTTCGGAGTGAACGAAAGCGATGTTGTTCGGACGTGGAGGAGATACAGAGAGACAGGAACTATCGATGACATGCCTCGCTCAGGCCACCCAAGGGCTAATACTGCAGTGGATGACCGCTACCTCCGGGTTATGGCTCTGAGGAACCCTGTCAGCAACGCCACCATGTTGACTTGCGCTTTTCGTGCAGCCACAGGACGTCGTGTTACGACTCAAACTGTGCGCAGTAAGCTGCATGGTGCGCAACTTCATTCCCCACTTCCATGGCGAGGTCCTTCTTTGCAACCACGACACTATGCAGCACGGTACAAACGGGCTCAACAACAAGCCGAATGGACCGCTCGGGATTGGTATGACGTTCTCTTCACCGATAGGTGTCGCATATACCCTTAACCAGAAAATCGGCGGAGACGTGTTTGGAGGCAACCTTGTCACGCTGAAGGCCTTAGACACACTGTCCAGCGAGTGCAGCAAGGCGGAGATCCCCTGCTGTTTTGGGGTGACATCATGTGGGGCCGACGTACTCCGCTGGTGGTCATAACAGGCGCCATAACGGATGTACGATATGTGAAGGCCATCCTCCGACCGATAGTGCAACCATATCGGCCGCATATTGGCTAGGCATTCGTCTTCATGGCCGGCAATTCGCGGACCCATCGTGCTCGTCTTGTGAATGACTTCCTTCAGGATAACGACATCGCTCGACTAGAGTGGCCAGCATGTTCTCCAGACGAACCCTATCGAACATGCATGGGGTAAATTGAAGCGGGCTGTTTATGGACGACGTAACCCACCAACCACTCTGAGGGATCCACTCCAAATCGCCGTTGAGGGGTGGGAGAATCTGGACCAACGGTACTTTGATGAACTAGTGGATAGTATGGCACGACGAATACAGGCATGCATCAATGCAAGGGGACGTGCTACTGGGTATTAGAGGTACCGGTGTGTACAGCAGCCTGGACCACCACCTCTGAAGGTCTCGCTGTATGGTGATACAACATGCAATTTGTGGTTCTCATGAGCAGTAAAAAGGGCAGAAATAATGTTTATGTTGATCTCTATTCCAATTTTCTGTACAGGTTCCGGAACTCTCGGAACCTAGGTGATGCTAATTGTTTTTTGATGTGTGTACTATGAACGGCTGAAAGCAAGAGGAAACTACAGCTCCAATTTTCCCAGGGGCATGCAGCTCTACTGTATGGTTAAATGATGATAGCATCCTCTTGGGTAAAGTATTCTGGATTTAAAATAGTCCACCATTTGGATCTTCTAGCGGGGACTACTCAGGGGGATGTCGTAATCAGGAGGAACAAAACTGGCGTTCTATGGTTTGAAGTGTGGAATGTCATATCCATTAATCGGGCTGGTAGATTACAAAATTTGAAAATGGCTATGGTTAGGCTGAACTTAGATGCAGTGGCAGGAGGAACAGGAGTTCTGGTCAGGTAAATAGAAGGTTATAAATACAAAATCAAATGGAGGTAATGCAGTAGTGTGTTTAACAATGAGTAAGAAAATGGGAATCCGGGTATGGTACAATGAGCAGCATAATGAATGCATTGTCGTAGACAAGATAGAAATAAAGCCCACACGCACCATATTAGTACAACTTTATCTGCCAACTAGCTCTGCGGGTGGTTAACCGACTGAATAAATATGGGTTGAGATAAAATGCATTGTTCAGAGAGTTAAGACAGATGAAAATTTAATTGTGATGGAGTGGAATTCTACAGGGTGTTACAAAAGGGTACGGCCGAACTTTCAGGAAACATTCCTCACACACAAATAAAGAAAAGATGTTATGTGGACATGTGTTCGGAAACGCTTAATTTCCATGTTAGAGCTCATTTTAGTTTCGTCAGTATGTACTGCACTTCCTCGATTCACCGCCAGTTGGCCCAATTGAATGAAGGCATTGTTGACTTCGGTGCTTGTGTTTACATGCGACTCATTGCTCAACAGTCCTAGCATCAAGCACATCAGTACGTAGCATCAACAGCTTAGTGTTCATCACGAACGTGGTTTTGCAGTCAGTGCAATGTTTACAAATGCGGAGTTCGCAGATGCCCATTTGATGTATGGATTAGCACGGGGCAATAGCCGTGGCGCGGTACGTTTGTATCGAGACAGATTTCCAGAACGAAGGTGTCACGACAGGAAGACGTTCGAAGCAATTGATCGGCGTCATAGGGAGCACGGAACATTCCAGCCTATGACTCGCGACTGGGAAAGACCTAGAACGACGAGCACACCTTCAATGGACGAGGCAATTCTTCGTGCAGTTGACGATAACCCTAATGTCAGCGCCAGAGAAGTTGCTGCTGTACAAGGTAACGTTGACCACGTCACTGTATGGAGAGTGCTACGGGAGAACCAGTTGTTTCCGTACCATGTACAGCGTGTGCAGGCACTATCAGCAGCTGATTGGCCTCCACGGGTACACTTCTGCGAATGGTTCATCCAACAATGTGTCAATCCTCATTTCAGTGCAAATGTTCTCTTTACGGATGAAGCTTCATTCCAACGTGATCAAATTGTAAATTTTCACAATCAACATGTGTGGGCTGACGAGAATCCGCACGCAGTTGTGCAATCACGTCATCAACACAGATTTTCTGTGAACGTTTGGGCAGGTATTGTTGGTGATGTCTTGATTGGGCCCCATGTTCTTCCACCTACGCTCAATGGAGCACGTTATCATGATTTCATACGGGATACTCTACCTGTGCTGCTAGAACATGTGCCTTTACAAGTACGACACAACACGTGGTTCATGCACGATGGAGCTCCTGCACATTTCAGTCGAAGTGTTCGTACGCTTCTCAACAACAGCTTCGGTGACCGATGGATTGGTAGAGACGGACCAATTCCATGGCCTCCACGCTCTCCTGACCTCAACCCTCTTGACTTTCATTTATGGGGGCATTTGAAAGCTCTTGTCTACGTAAACCCGGTACCAAATGTAGAGACTCTTCGTGCTCGTATTGTGGACGGCTGTGATACAATACGCCATTCTCCGGGTCTGCATCAGCGCATCAGGGATTCCATGCGACGGAAGGTGGATGCATGTATCCTCGCTAACGGAGGACATTTTGAACATGTCCTGTAACAAAGTGTTTGAAGTCACGCTGGTACGTTCTGTTGCTGTGTGTTTCTATTCCATGATTAATGTTATTTGAAGAGAAGCCGGGGTGGTCTAGCGGTTCTAGGCGCTACAATCTGGAACCGCGCGACCGCTACGGTCGCAGGTTACAATTCTGCCTTGGGCATGGATGTTTGTGATGTCCTTAGGTTAGTTAGGTTTAAGTAGTTCTAAGTTCTAGGGGACTGATGACATTAGAAGTTAAGTCCCATAGTTCTCAGAGCCATCTACTTTCCTTACAACTTAAGTTATCTGGTCTTTTCCCCAAAAATAATCATAATGGATGTAGACAGCTGACGGTAACAATTCATTACAGCGAATGACTGCCAATAGAATAATCAAATGATGTGTTTCATGTCTTTATTGAACTATGTGCCATTCCTGTTATTCTTTTAGAATTTCTTTTGTAATTTAGGACATTTGACTTACAGGTCGTTTATGTGTAGCATGAACAGCAACAGTTCTATCAGACATGCTTCACACATAATGAAAGATGTCTCCTCATTTAGCTGCTTATTTTTTTAAGTCGAGTCGCATACCCGTTTGCATATTCCATAGGCAGCTATTGTATTTACTACAGAAAAGTACCTAACATCAAAGATTTTAGGGAAATTAAGAAACTCATAGATTTCGTGTATGAAAAGATCAAGATGTGGTGCATACGGATAGCACTTATTGAATCACTGTTCTTTCGGACATAGGAGTTCTTAGATTCCAGAAATATCCTCAAACAAAATCATATACAGTGATGGGACATGCAGCGGTACATGTCGATGGAGTGTAGCTCTTTTAGACGAGTAAAGATAGTTGTGATGAATATGAGAGTGCATATAGCGTAGTGCTGTACTAGTGTGCTTGTGGATTAGTACTCTGAGTCCAAACACTATGAAAAAATACATAATTTTAAAATTTCTCACATAATTAACGTTTTTTACTATAGTAAGCAACGAATACAAGAAGAAATTGGTAAAACGTAAACAATCAGTTGTTTTAAGGAGGTCGTTCCACTTTAGAATCACCAGGGCAGTCAGTTTTCATCATTTCGTAGGATACATTTGAAAGACAATTCGCAGTTTTCCTATGAAAAATCCAAAATCTCGGTACTTCAGTGAACTAATAACGCCTACAACAAATCATGCTGCTAAACAACGAGAGAAAAAGGCCCTAAAATTTAATACATTTTATATCACTACTTACTGCCCCAGTGGTTTCATTTCCAAAATATTCAGAAAAGCAGTAGTACACACCCAATTTACTTTCACTGTCAATAATCTTCTCAGTGTGGTCACCATAAAAAAGTCTTATGTCAGAACCTCCTACAATCACGTAGCACAATCTCCGTGCCGACTGTTGCTTTTAACGCTGCAAGTGATTGCTATAATGCATTAAATTCATAGAAATAACCTCAGTGTCCCACTAGATGCTTCTACGTTGCAATAGCATCGGTGGTTTCATGCGAATGGCAGTGGCGCTTCAGAAATAATTAGTAAGATGTGGGTTTCAGCCAGACACCACTGAGACTCAAAGGGTTAATGGAGATTTTCGGAAACGGTAGAGGGTGCTAGTAGTTGTAAAATAGTCGACTAAACTACAAAAAAAAAAAAAAAAGAGCTGTTGAACCAAGCACCTCTACCGAGCGGTCGAATAACCCTCGTAATGACTTCGCAGTCAGACAGTGCAGATGAATTTAGAATTCTCCCATCCCGTTGACGGGCGTATATGTTACTCACCTGTGAAATTCCAATGATCCAAATTTACTCGGCTAACAGGACCCGCCCATAACAGTTTATATAAGTATACTGCAATGGTGTGCTACAGTATTTGTGGATTAACGGCGAATTTCGCGAAGGGCAGAGGATGTAAGTAGTTGGAAAACAGCCCACGAAACAAAAAAAAAAACAAAAAAAAACGTACCAACGAGCTGTTGATGTTAGCATCCCTACCCAGCGCTCGAATAACCTGCGTAATAGCTTTGCATTGCTTGTACCAGACATTGGGAACAAATATAGAATTCACCCATGACGTTGGTGAGCCCGTATGCTACTCACCTGTGAAATCCAGTGGTGAGAATTTACTTGGTTAGTAAGCCTTGCCCATGAGAATTTCGAACTTTGAAACGTATCTTTTAAAATATGTAAATTTTTCATTTCTGACAGTGAAAAAATTAATCTGCAAGAGAAATGTGCCATAAAATATGTATATAACGTCAAAGGGTAGAGAATGAATTTTGGTTGTATTTGAAAGACAGTGTATACGAGAAACGTTAAAGCATAGATGTAAACCTCATTCAGTTTTTTGTAAACAAAAAATTCGGGAGCGAAGCCTTCCTCTTCTTGTAACGCATTTCAGAAGTTGCCGACGAATCTATAGGAGATACGTGTGATTGGGCTCTTTCATTTATCTCACATATTGAATAATACTCGTATTTGTCACATTGACAGTAAATGATCTGTTTTCATTATAGAAACCTTTTAGTAATGGCCTACCCGTAGTAATTTTATCGTATGAGCTTTATGTTGCAGTTGAATGTGTCACGAATTGTGTACACACTGGTTAGGGCAGAACGACCGATAGCCTATCGCGTCGTGTCGTTTAAATACTACATCCTTAAAAGGCCGAATCTAATTTTCTGTGAAGCCCGAATTATCATCTGTTACCGCTTTTTATGTGGAAGTCAGTTTAACACTTTCACGGTGAAGTTGCTTTCAGACTGTGACAATGTACAACAGCCAACAGGGCGTGATACATCAAAAGCAAGATAATAAGCGATGGCGTACAAAATACAATGAAGATAATATAATATAACAAGATAACTTATTACTTATTGATGTGTGTTATAATAATGACCGAATCGTGTCATCGCATTTGCAACGTGTCTTTCCTGAGGTAAATTTTTATTCACGCATTTCATACTTTTTGCTGCATTTGATCGATTATCTCACTTTAATATCTGCTTGGAAGGAAGGACACACTACAACTTGAATACTGTCTTGGAGTAGATGTGCTATCTTGTAAGTTGTACCACGTTTTACTATGTACAGAATACATTGGTAGACAATTACGTGGGTGAGGCTCTTCGCAGTACTGTTTGAGAAACGTTTACTACTAGTGCTCGAACACTCATTGCAGTATATAATCATTGTTTGACGAACAACATGTATGATCTGCTTGCACATTATGGTATTGCACAAAAGTGCTATTGCCATTTTATAATATTTGTAAAAATGCGAACTTTTTTCTTAAGGCACTGAATGAACTCAGTAGTAACTGGCGTTGGTAGGCTTATCCAGATATTCACGTAACAATGATAAAATGTTTGACGCTACGATTACCCTGATACGGCTGAAGCGAGATTTCATTTTTCATGGTTATTAGCCAACACGCGATAAATACCCGTAGAATGTCGTGCGGTTTAAGCGGGCGAAGCCGAATGGCCTTAAATGCGATAAAATATTTTTTGTGCTGTAAAGAATCGTTGGTGAAAAGTGTCTGTAGACTAAAGTCAAGGATTTGCAGATATTTGAGATTAGAGTAGCAAAATTGTTACAGTTCTCAAGAAAATTTGCATCATTATAAATGCAGGGAGTTCTCGTCGAGGTTATTTATAACGTCTTTTGGAGTGATTTGGTAAAGCGCTTTAGTGTTGCAGAATAGCTACATTCGATTTTAAAGTGCATGGCTCTTGCGGTATGCGCATTGTTCTTATAAGGGGTGTTCGGAAATTCTCGTTACAAAATTAAACGACATGTAGAGGAGAGTGAGTTGGTAATGCTTTGAATTGGAATTATACTCTGAAACGTACCGTTTTGCGCTCTACAGCCATTTGAAAAGATGTTGCTAATGCGACCACTTTTACAAGTAATTGATTAGGCATGACCCAGTTCACCACGAGGGTCCCACGTGCAGGCCGTGTGCGGGTGGAGGCTCGGCCTGCCTCTGGTTTGCTCGGTCTTTGTCCCAGTACAGCGCGACGTTTCGTTAGGTAAAAAACCTGAATGCTTGGTGCTCCATAGGTTTAAGTTATTTACACAGTTTTTATTTATTACCTTCTAGTGCAGTTCATGTTGTGCAGAATAAATTACATTTAGTACTGCAGTGCGGCATTTTTCTGTTAGCTGAACTCCCTTCAGTCCGGAAGAATCATGGAATCATGGTGTCAATGCTGATGCTGTTTCCCTTTCACTATTTGCTCGTGGTACGAACGACGTTTACAGGTCCAGTATCTGTTTACCTAAAAAAAAAAAAAAAAAAAAAAAAAAAAAAAAAAAAAAAAAATTCGCGTAATAGACGGGTACTACAAATTTGATATGAATGGTCATTACAAAACCATGCAGAAATAACGTAAAGATTTAGTTGACAATGAAAGAGCAAAAATGGCAACGATCGACGGATGGGATTCATTGTTTTGTTCATCAAGAAGCACTTTGTCTCAATTCTGCGCACCTGGAGCACGTGAAGAAATTGGTGGTACGAACTGGAAAGTTCCCGAAGTCGAACGCATTATTCCTTCACCAGTAGCAGTTGTTTCCGATGGAACTGCACGATGAGTGTAGAAACTTTATATATTGCTCTAAAGAGCGTTGGTTTAGTCAGGGAGCATGCCTGGAACGATTTTACGATTTCAAACCAGCTGTTTTCCATTCGTGCAGGGAAAAGGACTGCAAGCACACAGTATAAATTTGACTGCACACTGCCCACAGTAAGACATCACAGGATGTGAAACAGCTTGTTTCTGAGTCAATGGGGGTGCATTTAAAAGGAAAATCGTACTGTAGAAGGAAGAAATTCTGAAAAACAGAGTCCAATTCCCTAATCACACTGGCGTCAAAGAAAACCCGAAACTTGATGGACTGACTGCGATCTTGAAAGAATTACAAGGATGGCTTTCCAAACATTTTGATGCCTCTGCCAGGCGTACATTTGTTTTCGAGCTGTTTTCGAGACCGTTTACGTTTTAGTTGAAAACACCTCTCTGCATGTTCATACGTAACAGATCTATCTGCAGTGTAACTCCTGTTTTAAAGACCAGTCGTTTTACATTACATTGTCCACGACGTCAACATTGTTTTCGTCAAGTACATTTCCATGCCTCCACAGTGACGTTGCAAAAGTGCTACAAATCAACATACATGTGTGAAAGACCTTTTCTCGATTATGAAACTAAGTCACGATTACCCGGCAGCCTGAGTACGTAAAATCTGTGAAACTGTTTGCGTCTATCCATATGCTGACAGTTTGTACGAAATAAAAATTATATTATGTCTTCAGCGTACCAAAGATAATTAAATAATACTAGAAATTTGTTTTTTGTGCTCTACGTTTTAAGAAATGTGAAAAATTAAACCAAGTCGTATGGAGCACAGTTTCTCCATCTTCACCCTCCTCATTCTGAGACAGCTAGCCCTGGCGGTGTGGCAGGGAGTGGGGTGGTGGTGGTGTTGGGGGGAGGGGGGGGGGAATGTGCAGTCCCGTTGAGCACGTCTCACAAGCTGAATTCTTGGCCGCCCCTGCTGCAATGTAACATGTTTTGCATGTTCTGGTCTCTACTGCTGCTTGCAGCGCCATTTTAACTATTCCTAGATTATCATTTGAAATATTCCTAGATTATCAGATGTTTCATTAACCTGTAACCTGTCCCTTTTCCTTGGAGGCTTCTTCTATAGACATTACCTGCCTTATTCATACGCGTATTAGTGCTTCTTCCTTTATTCTCTCTTCCCATGATTAAACTTCTAAAAGAAAAAAAAAGTTTTAAACAACTCTAATTCTGATTTAGAATCTCCAAAGGTATTCATCGACTCCTCATGACTGACCTCAGATTATTCAGTGCTCTACTAAATTTTGAGCTGTTAAATGTATCACCTATTTCTACCGTATCGATTTTCTCTGATAACAGGGCGGACCATTTATTTCTTATACTATGGGACTTTAATGCAACCCTATCTTTTCTACGTCCTATTTCTGCATCTAACAGAGATTAATTATCCACATGATGCATGGCCGTCGTCAGAAATTTTTCCTGGAAGGGGCAAGATTTCAAAATTGCCATTTCTGATACGATCCAGTGGGTCAAAACAACGAACTAAGCGTGACAAGAACTGCACAACACTTACCGTATCTCAGATGATTAACAGATACCACCTTAGAATTTTTGTCGTAGACGGCACTGCTGTCCAAGCGATAAGTAAATTTCAATAGTATAATCAGATTACACAGCCTTTTATGTTATCACTATGAATATGGATGCTACTCTTTTAATTCAACGATTTCAAATTACATGCTCGTATCATTAAATTCGGAGTTCAGAATCATTAAATATACCTATCAATCTAGAAAATATTCAGAAATGATATTTTTCCATATTCCAAAAACGTTAGGTTGAAACTGAAAATAAAAGATGTGAAACAGAAAGAAGAAAGAGCCAAGTGATCGAGAAAACTCTGCTGAATATCACCAAAAATAACCAGCAAAACACCCATACTAATACCCTAGAAATGGAGAAACAGGGAATAAAGCATAACAAACATATATTCAACTTCGGTGGTAACACACAAGTTGCCTGAAAAAGTTTACAATTGATTATCCCAAGAGACGAATTGCATTCCTTTATAAACATTTCTGTTTTTTGTTGTTGACTGGCATAACTAATGTTCAAAAAGTTTTTATTGAAAACATTGTTGCCCAAGGTCAGTATACGATTAGATGAAGGAGAAAAATTTTCCAAAATAAACCTAAAATTTTCCAGAACAATTGGCTGTGAACTCCCTACGACTGAACCTAGGCGCTCATCGTCTCTATCGTTTGTCACCTTATGGTAAAACTGTGCCAAGCCAGAGGGCTGAAAAAAGTCGTTCATCTGTGACTCATGTGGAGCTGTGTTTAATCCCGTATAATTCGAGAAGCTCACAGTTCCTAAAAACGATATCTTTTCTATGTTGAAATTTTAGACTCTTTTCTCCCTTCTACAACAGAAGATGGTACAATTTTACGAGTGGTGCATTTAGGCATAGGTTACGAATGGATGTACACATCTCCAGTGCCATGTCGTCGAGAGTCTACTACACTTTCTCTGCAGTGTAAAACTGTGTGCAGAAACATCAAGCCATCACGGGTCTTCGTCCACAGACAAGCGATTAACTACTGTCACGACTCTAATGTGCAACAAAGAGATGGCACTTCATTTTTCGGATTGAGGACAGTCGCTAGGCACGTATACTGCTGCTTTGTTTGTACTCTGAGGTGACAAAAGTCGTGGGATTCCTCCTAATATTCTACCGGATCTCCTTTTGCCCGACGAAGTGCAGCAAGTCTCTTGGCATGGACTCTACAAGTCGATGGAAGTCCCGCGCAGAAATATTGAGCCTCGCTGCCTCCATAGCCGTCCACAACTGCAAAAGTGTTGCGAATACAGGATTTTGAGCATGAACTAAGCTTTCGATTATGTCCCATAAATGTCGGGTGATCTGGGTGACCAAAGCATTAGCTCGAATTGTCCAGAATCTTCTTGAAACCAGTCACGAACAATTGGGTCCCGGTGACATGGCGCACTGTGACCCATAAAAATTTTATCGTTGTTTGACAACATGACGTCCCTGAAAGGCTCCAAATGGTCTCCAATCAACTAAATATCCAGAGGAGCCAGTACATTCCACGTAAACGCAGTCCGCATCATTAAGGAGCCATCACCAGCTTCCTCGGTGTCTTGTTGACAACTTGAATCCATGGCTTCATGGGGTTTGCGCCACCCTCGAATCCTACCATCATGTCTTACCAACTGAAATTGGGACTTATGTGACCAGACCAAGGTTTTACAGTCGTCCTAAGTCCAATAGATATGGTGGGAAGCCCAGGAGAGTCACTATCGGCGACATCGTGCTTTTAGCAAAGGTACAAACATCGGTCGCCTTTTGCCATCGCCATTAACGTCAAATTTCGCCAGACTGTCCTAACGGATACGTACGTCGTACGTCCCACATTGACGTCTGAAGTTATTTCAAGCAATGTTGCTCGTCTGTTTGCAATGAAAACTCGACGCAAACATCGCTGCTCTCGGTCGTTAAGTGGAGGCCGTCTGCCACTGCGCTGTCCTTGGTGAGAGATAATGCCTGAAACGTGGTACCCTCGCCACCCTCTTAACACTGCCGATCGCGGAATATTGAATTACCTCACTGTTTCCGAAATGGAATGCCCCTTCTGTCTAGCTTCAATTACCATACCGTGCTGAAACTATGTTATTTACCGTCGTGCGGCCATAATGACGTCGGAAACCAGTTCAGATGAATTATCTCATTACGAATGGTAGCTCTGCTAATGCACTGCTTTTTTATACCTTGTGTACGCGGCACTATCACCATCTGTATACACGGTGTCTGGAAATGCCCGCTACAAACTTCTAGGACCTGCAGAGGGGGGTGAATACATAGCATTTTGAGCAGGGATCATTTGCGCTCTATGTCGTCTTCAATTCATATGTTTAACTCATCCACTTCTGCTTGAGGAACTGTATTAGGCGTGAAGTAGTATAATAGGGAATGACAAGGAAGGAAACGTCGCTTAAGCACGATTTTTGCTAGCCGGAGTGGCCGTGCGGTTCTAGGCGCTACACTCTGGAACCGAGCTACCGCTACGGTCGCAGGTTCGAATCCTGCATCGGGCATGGATGTGTGTGATGTCCTTAGGTTAGGTTAGGTTTAATTAATTCTAAGTTCTAGGCGACTGATGACTTCAGAAGTTAAGTCGCATAGTGCTCAGAGCTATTTTAAGCACGATTTTTCGTATTAACACTTAAACATTACGTGTTTACATTATCCCAAAACAAAAAAGTACCCAGCATATTGTTCGTACAGATTGGAACTGATGCATCATAACACTGGCTCGACATGGCGACCACCAACGTTGTTACAATGGTTCAATTGCTCTGAGCACTATGGGACTTAACATCTATGGTCATCAGTCCCCTAGAACTTAGAACTACTTAAACCTAACTAACCTAAGGACATCACACAACACCCAGTCATCTCGAGGCAGAGAAAATCCCTGACCCCGCAGGGAATCGAACCCGGGAACCCGGGCGCGGGAAGCGAGAACGCTACCGCACACCACGAGCTGCGGACAACATTATTACAGATATTGTACAAGTCAACCTGTCTACCTTGCTGCACACCAAGAGTGCAACTCCGAGACTTTTTCCCTAAGCAGATGTGAACACGTTACAAGGGTTCCTATTCATAATATTGTGTACTCACTTCCCTCTACAAGTCCTAGAAGTTCGTAATGAGAATTTCCGAACACCCTGTATGTGAATATCGTTATTCCATGACTTTTGTCACTTCAGTGTGCTGTGCTGGGGGATCTTTAACTTGACGAGCCGTACAAGGAAGAGTGATAGAAGATAATAGGGACACTATTTCGGCACATTTAGATGACTGTAACAACACTGAAACTACAGCCACAAAAAGGCAATAAATGTGATTGTTGAAGTCACAGTATGTCCCGCTGCACAGTGTTAGATCTGCATTTCCGTAGATTCGTAGAATGCTTTAGAATTTTGTAATGACTGAAAACCCTCTACCTCAGATTCCAGGAGGGGTAGGTGTCCACCCCCACTATCTCCTCCTCCTATGGCGCCTTGTAAGTTAGTATATTACTTCTCCTTCCCCGAGGTTAAATTACACCTTTCTGTACACCTCATCAGTTATTCCTATGGCTACCACTTTCGAAATTTCAGAATATTATTTGCTCTATTCTTCGACTATTTGCTCTTCATGTTAATTTCATTCCGGTGCTATATACGTATTAACTTTCTGTCTTTCTATATAATTCTTAACAAACTTGTATTTCCTTCTGCTCACGATATGCTGTACCAGATTTGTAGTGCGTTTTCTTCATAAATTCCTTCATTAAAGTCCACTTGTCTTTTACTTTCTGCTCTTGATATTTTTACTCAAGTAATTTATTAATTGAAAATCGCACAATTTGCAAAGAGAAAATACAAATTACAAATGAATAATTATTCCAGAGCCAGTTTTACAATAGAGGTTTTTTTTCATTTTGCAGTTTTGAGCGTAATATCTCGCACAATGTTTCTTACACAAATCACAAACACAGTGTTCGTTCGGCTGGTGAAATCTCTTGTTTTGACAGAGTCTATGGTGAAATCCATGCGTGGCGTAACGCGTTACTACGTGTCGTAACTTGTAGTTTGCTTGTTTCCATTCGTCTGTGATTATGGTTTCTGTGGAGTAGAAATCGAGCCAGATGGCTGTGCACTACTCGGTGAGGGTTTGACGTGCGTTCTCGTAGGGCTTCGTATTTGGCAGCCAATACTGCATTTTGATGTCGTTGATGAAGTAGCTTCCCTTGGTTAATATATATGTTAGTCTTGAGGGTGCTAACTTCCCAATGCCTAGAATCCTTTTCATGTAAAGCGCTTTGACTTTTTCTATTGTTATCAGGTCGCTTAGGGTGAGTTTTTCCCATATGATGCTGATCCCATACGTAGCTGTTACTCAATTAGTTGATTATGAGTACACAGCACTTCCACTACTTCCGCAACAAGTATTCCTGTTGAAAGAATACTCCTTTTCAGATTTACTATAGAATTTAAAGCTCCTGTTCATCGCTACAATAAATCTACATCTGGGTATCTTGAAGTCTATCATTTCAATATCTTGCTTGTCTCCACCTGATAACTTCGACTACCAGTGTCTTCCAAGAACACGTTATATTAACATTTTGAAACAGGGTGTTTACTACAAGAAGATGAAATCTACTGCACAACTCTTGAAGTCTCCTTTCTTCCAAATTGTTCATATTGTGACGTAATCTTTCATTAGAATGCCATTCGTACTACGACTTTCGGGACACACAGGCCTACAAATTTTTCATCGCCCTTCATACAGCTTCATCAGTTTCAGCATTTACTATTACAAGGTGACGTGCATAAGAGTTTCATCTTAAATGACTTTGGAGGAGTTTGGCTCGTGAAGGAAAAAATAACGCATTTTGACAATTTCATTAATCACGGAGATAGAGAACTAATTTTTGTTTTATATCGTTGAAATATGTCCTTGCTTCGTAACAGAAGTATGCGAAACAAATTCGGTGAGGTATTAGAGGGGTGTCATATTCACCATTAGAATGCTTCATACGTGTAGCTTGTGTAATATGTTTATTTCCACCCACTTAAATTTGTGTAGTATGTTCTAACACATAGTAAATATGAGTTCACGAAGGAGATTTTCAGTCTGAAAGTCACAGTCAGAACAATTTGTGATGTCATTTGAGATACTCAATTTAGTTAACTATCGATCCGTCTAGGAATTATAATATATCCTTTCAAGCAAATATAATTGAATGTGAGGTTTGTGCTTAATGATAAAGTCTTTTCCTAAAGGAAATAAAGATTGTTCTCAGTTAAACCTTATAATAATAATAATAATAATAATAATAATTTGCACTTACTTGGCACTTCCTTAAACAGTTGTACAGAAATGAGAGCGGTACAGCTACTGCTGGGTCTTTGTTGCACATATATTCAGTTTTCTTAGGTATGTTTACTGCTCCATTAAAATAAATTCTCATTTGGAATTACTTTTTAAGAAATACTCAAAAAAGTTTTATGAAATGTACGACTCGCACAGTGATGGTTCAAAATAAACTTAATTATGTCGCTCAATAATAATAATAATTTCGTGTGGATCTATGGCCTATTGGACGTCTTTCTATTGGACTTGCTTGCTCCTAACCTACCCCAGTTATCCAACCCGGGGAAGCACACCTACAGTCTAACGGGGAATCAAGTGTTATTTCTATCGACTTCTCATATCGTTGAGTGGTGAAGGCACATCCGTGGTTCGACGGAGGTTCGATCCCCTGAAATCTAGGATTTTAGACACGCGATTTACCGATATCAGCCAGGACCGACAAATAAGCAGATGGTTCATCTGTAATAGTCCATTAAATTTCAGACATGCAGCCGCGCAAGTGTTAACGTATGTGACATACAAGACCGTAGCTTTTTTTTTTAAAAAAAAAAAAAAAAGTTCAAATGTGTGGAAATCTTATGGGACTTAACTGCTAAGGTCATCAGTCCCTAAGCTTACACACTACTTAACCTAAATTATCCTAAGGACAAACACGTACACCCATGCCCCAGGGAGGACTCGAACCTCCGCCGGGACCAGCCGCACAGTCCATGACTGCGTAGCTTTTCATTCCACTGCTTTAGAAGCTGAAATTATTTACACCACAGTGGGACCGTATGTCTCATTATTTGACACAAATTACAACGAGATGCCTCTATCCGTTTCTGAGAAAAAGGAGTCTTAAGTGACAAACAGAGAGACATACGGGAAAAAAGTGAAAAAGGTGATGTAATTACAAAACAATAATTTTCGGATTTTTTACTTTACTTGTACTGTGATATCTTGCTCCTTGTCAAATTTCATGAGTATAGGTCAACGGGAAGTAACCTTTAGGTTTTGATAAATGAGTTTGCATCTAAATGTGTGACATAAATGACCGTATCCTTTTGATTTTAGTAACTTAGAAGCTTAAATTTTTTACGCCACCAAGGGGCCGTAGACCTTAGCATGTGACATAAATTTCAAATTCATACCTCTACTCGTTCCTGGACCGAAAGGGTCTTAACAGGAGGACAGACAGACGGACAACAAATGATTGAGATACAGAAACCTGAAAAGATATGTGTGAGCTGCAAACAAAAATTTCTCTTCGAAGTAGCCTCCCCGAGCGGCTCTCAGCAACGAATATAAAGCTCCTATAAACTGTTTTCGAAGATATCTTTTCGAATGAATCCCAGCTTTGATGACCTTGCACTAAGGTGTGCAATGAGAATGCGATTCTCACTACTCCGGATGTAATTGGTAACATAACGCCTTTTCCGCAATGAGTGTGATGCACGAGAAGTGTGGAGGGACTCAGTACAGACCTCCAACGGAGTTGCTCTCCGCTCTTCGCTCATGTCAAGAAAGAACATTCAGTTACGCGCTGATCTCCCTAATATAATTCTGCGGTTTTCAAATCTGTTTGCGATTATGTACCAGCCTATGCTGCAGTTAACCGATATTTGCTATTATACAGGGTGGTCAGAAATTGTGCGAAAAGCTTGTAAGGGTGTTGCCGGATAGGTTATGCTAATAAATAACTGTGAGGAAAAACATTTTCAATGTTGCGCCGTTGCATTGAATTTAGCCGATCACACCGCAGCGCACGCAAATTCAAACGGCCTGCCAGAGACAGTGTCGCCAAACGGTTTCTTCGTTTGGTTTCCTAAAACCGAACGAAAGAACGATACAAAAATTGCACATGGGACACTAGTAATGATCGAACCTGAGCCAAAAGTTTCATAGATTTACATGCTATCATCCACGCTATGAGAACAACTGATACTAATATTATCTGACTGGCCCATTAAATTTATGCTAACTTCAATGCTAATTAATTCGGAAACCACGTAAAGTATGGAATTTTTTTTTCTTAACAATTATTTCTCAGGACAACTTACCCTGCAACACCATTGCAAACTTTACAGACTGTATCTGACCACCCTGTACTTGTTCACCCTCAGATCGAACCTAGTTTACCGTTATTAGTTTACTTTCCGTCCCGAAAGCTCATCGCAACACATTTTATGATGACGATGTTTGATTTGTGGGGGCGCTCAACTGTGCGTCCATCAGCGCCCGTACAAATCCCCAATCTGTACACAGTTCAATCTAGCCACTTTCACAAATGATGATGGAATGACGAGGACAACACAAACACCCAGTCCCCTGGCAGAGAAAATCCCCAACCCGGCCAGGAATCTGACCCCGGACCCCGTGATCCAGAGGGAGCAATGCTAGCCACGAATCACGAGCTGCGTACAACACATTTTCTGATTACTGCTTCTGTTACGTAGCTACATCTCATGTCTTTGCTCTCTGACACCAGTCAGCGTATACACTACATTCGTCTAATCTGCTTCAGTACAGCTTGTTCTAGCACTCCTCGTTAGTTAGTCAAAACGTATTTTAGCTAATTTCATATTCGCGGCAGCGTATTTCGTGCGTCTGTGGTATTATTCTCATCGCATTAGCGCACTGCACAGGAACTTCGGGTGAAGTCCCCCTCATCATCTCAGTTACGTACAACGAGAACTACGGATCTGCAGAGCTTAGTCTTCCAACTCTGCTGAGTGCGGCGGAGATTCCAGTGAGCGCAGCAGTTTATTTGCCATTTTGACAGCGTAATCGTATTACAGGTGTCCTCGGTTCCTACTTCTGGCGCTGAAACAACACACATAACTCACAGTCCGGTACAAAACCCGGCACTATATCGCGCCCGTGGCTAATTACTTATTCACTGCGAACGTCGGCCAATCCTCGTGGGACTGAGCCTCGTGTAGGCCACCGGAATTTTCTCCGCGTTTCCTACAATGCTACTCGCCGTCTCTTGGCTAAAAGAGGCTGCAAATAGCTAAATGTTTCGATTGTAGCGTTACAGGGAGATAGAGTTCGCTTTATTACTTTCCTTAAGGAATAATAAAATTGTCACGTAGTAGAAGGTGTAATTAGATGAATGACTAACACTAACTTCACATAAGGAAGGTTTATTCAGCACTTGCACATACAAGAGCGTGGAGCGAACTGCTTCCGGCCATGACACATACGGTATATATATATATATATATATATATATATATATATATATATATATATATATATATATATAGTGTTACAGAACATTCCAGTACAATAGTTCTTGATATTTGTAGATACTTCTAGAATGTCCTCGAACCGAATATAGAAATTAAAATTTTACAGTCCAGGTGAGTTGTGAACTCACCACAGTGACGGTGCGACAATATGAAATTGGAAGGAGAGGGTGATAGGTAATCACTGCGATCGTGCCACGATATATTGAACATCCAATAGTAATCTGCAGACCACCTTGCAGGTAGCGCAACCACAGCTGTGAGTAGTCATCCTCTTCAGCCGTATTTTGCCCTTTATTATGGGATCACTACGGGTTTCGTGACACTAAAAGCCACATCTTTGGGTGAAGGTCTGTATAACAATAAATCCAGAAGGAATAACAACCATGAGATATACACTGATATGGTAAATTATTTTAATATATTAAAAATTTTTAAGAAATATTGAAGACTTTCACGTAAGAATATCAGAATGCTGGTACTCACATGACTAAAACATTATAGCGTTAAAGCTCGGAACATTTTTATCCAGCACTCGTTGTCCATCAGAAGAACACACCGCTAAAAGGCGGTATGTCATAGAATAGAAAAAGCCGGATTCCGTTATAGTGAATGGGTCCCAAACAAATCGTACCATAGTGGTTCATTGGTAAGGAGAAAATAAAAAAGAAATCTATTAAGACCTAATTTTTGGCCAGAATAAAAAACCAACAAGTGGTTGTAGTAATGACTAACTAACATTTTGATACTCTCGTGTAAAAGTTTTTAATATTTTTTAGAAATTTTTAAAATCTTAAGATTATTTATCGTACCAGCGTGTAGATAAGGGTTGTTATTCCATCTGGATTTATTGTTATACAGATGTTCACCTGAAGATGTCTTTTAGTACCACGAAACCAATGGTGATCCAGTAATAAGGGACTAAATGCAACTGAAGCGGGCTATTAATGCCCAAGATATCCAAGAGTAATAGTCTCTAAGAACCCGCCGTATCTCATATGCTTCTCCGAAAGGATGAACAGTATCTCCGCAGATTTAAGCTTAAACAAAGCGTCGTAGACGTACAAAAACAAGAAAAAGTCAATATTAAAATAAACAGAGCCATATGTGAGGTGATAAAAGTTGTATCTGCCCATCAATCAGACTAGCCCAAAGAAATTTAGTCGTAAGTCAAGCCACAAACGGGTTGGAATCGTATCTTCACACTCTCAGTCGTCGTAATGACATCGTAATAGAGGATGACAGTGGGCCAAAATAATAACTCGTTCTCCCAAAACTGCTTCGCCGAGGAAGAGCGTACTGCGGTTCCTCCTTTCAATCGTCATACTAACGCCAACATGACACAATCGAAATAAGTGACCGTAGGATAGAGTCAGCTAAAATAATTAAGCAAAGAAAAGGCGATTATACCTGTCTGGGTACCTACAGCATTCTGCGTAGACAATGCGAGACTGATTGCTGCTTTTGCAGCAACAGTCTATCGTAGGTAGCACAAGTATCGATGCTCTCGTAGTGACTGGAAAAATTCGCAGATAACTCCCGTTTGCAACAATACCCATCGAAAAAGTGCTCACAACTGCTGAACACGTTTTATGCTCACTTATTAAGTACGAGCGTACGGAATACCAGAAAAAATATGTGATTCAAGACTTCCAAGTAAGTAGAACGCAGCAAGGGTTTCTTAACAGATTGAAAAATAACATCTGGCTTACGGAAATAATGCACAGTTGTATGACCATAACTATTGACAATGTACACTGACGGCAAAAATCGCAACACCAAAAAGTAATTAATGTAGAGTAATGAAACTTTGGGAACACATTTGTCTAGGTAACACATTTAAGTAATTAACATTGTAAGATAACAGAGTAATATAGGCGCGAGATAAACCATTGCAGATGTGACATGCTCCTGTATTAATAACCGATGTAACCGCCAGAATGTTGAATGCAAGCATGCAAATGTCCATGCATTGTGTTGCACAGGTGCCAGATGTGTTTGTGGGATGGAGTTCCATGCCTATTGCAACTGGCCGATCAATTCATTTACGGTTAATGCTGTTTCTGGATGACGCTGGAGTGTCGTCCGATTATGTTCTTATGTGCTCGATTGGAGAAAGATCTGGTGAACGAGCACGCAAAAGCAACATGTCGACACTCTGCAGAGCATATCGAGTTACAACAGCGGTACAAGGGGAGCGTTATCCTGTGGGGAATCACCATCTGGAATGCTGTTCACGAATGGTAGCACAGCAGGTCGTATCACCAGATTGACGAACAAAATTGCAGTAAGGGTGCGTGGGGTAACCACGAAAGTACTGCTCCTGTCATGTGAAATCGCACCCCGGACTACAATTGTAGGTGCAATGTGTCTAGCAGGCGACAGATTGATTTCAGGCCCTCAGATGTCCTCCTAACCAACACACGACCATCTCTGACACTGAGGCAGGACCAGCTTTCACCACAAAACAGAACAGACCTCCACCGAGCCCTCCAATGAGCCCTCGCTTGACACCGTTGAAGTCGCAAGTGGCAGTGGTTTGGGTTCAGTGGAATGCACGCTGCAGGGTGTCTGGTTATGGGCTGTCATTGAAATAATCGATTTGTAACAGCAAATAATTGAGGAGGTAGGTTGCAAGTGCTACTCTGAGACGAAGAGGTTGGCGTAGGAGAGGAATTTGTGGCGGGCCGCATCAAACCAATCAGAAGACTGCTGAATCAAAAAAGAAAAAAAAAATTCACTGTGTCACTGTGGTGCCATCTGCTGCTGAGATTGCTGCTACAGATGCAGTACGATGCGCCAGAGCCATACGCCGAACGCGATGGTCTTCCCGCTCGGTAGTGTCACGTGGCCGTACGGAGGCCGGTCTTTTTGAGACCGTACATTCCCTTGACCATCGCTACCGGCAGTCTTGGAAAGTGGCTACATTCCTGCGAAGCCTGTCTGCATTACCGCAGAAACAACATCCAGCTTACCGTAGCCCTATCACACGACCCCCTTCAATTTCCAGAAGTGTTCATGATGGCATTCCTGACTGACGTCAGCTCACTACGTCCGATCTCAAATGTAACTAACGCGCACAACCGTTACAGAGTGTATTTAAAGTGAACCTGAACAGTGTCGTCATAGTGCGGCTACTAGCGACAATCTTAAACGACTGGCGCGAAATTTGATTAGACGTCGTCCTTCAGATGTGGAAACACGCGTACCACTTTTCGTTTATGCAGCACAATTCCTACTTAGTGTTGCAATTTTTTTTCGTCGGTCTCATGAATGACCCAGTTCATAAACATTACGCACCCTAATATCCCCGCGTTAGCACTCAGTTTCCTGGATTCGCGGAGTATAGGCAGCCCCCGATCGTCTCCCGTGCCACTAAGTTAATGCCAGTACATGACATAACTTGCCGCTTCAGTTGTATGTTTCGCATACGTTCCGAACAGCTTCTGACACTTTCGCAAGATGAAGACAGGTCGGGCCCTAAGGGAAGCGATGGCGACAGTAAATGTCTACCACTAACACTGTGAAATCCATGTGCCCTCGGAGTCTTTCGCGACGGCATACATGAATAATACGTTCTCGGTTTCCAAGCCGCGTCAAAAATCAATTCTAATAAAATCCTCGAGCTTTCGATGACTATCTCCGCCATCGTCGTCAGGAGTTCACTGACTGCCAGGGCTGCTACAGTTTCTCGCTTCTATAGGCATGATGACATCATCAGCAGATAATATACGCTGGATCTTTTGGCCCAACATTTTCCATCTGGAATCATTAAGTTGTTCCGTCACGTCCTAACGACAACGTACTTTTTGTACTGCGATGAGTATTATGACGGACGGCACAGCCATGGGACCACCACTGTCTCCAGATGTCGCAAATTTCTTCATGGAGCACTTTGAGGAGCAGGCTCTGCAAACTGCGACATTACGGCCGTCTTGCTTTCTACGATACGTTGATGACACCTTCCTGATATGGCCTCATGGTGAAGATACACTACAGCAGTTCGTCGATCACATGAATGGTGTCCATCCCAACATTAAATTTACTTTCGAGATGGAGAAGCACGGCAAGCTACCATTCTTGAATGTTTTGGTTGAGCGGAAGGCAGGAGACCAGCTTGGTCATTCAGTGTACCGGAAACCATTACACACTGATCGGTACTTGAATGCCAATAGTTTCCACCTCCCTGTACACAAGAAAGCGATCCTGAATACGTTGGTTCATAGAGCCAAGATTATCTCTGACGACGACCGCCTACAGTCTGAATTGCAGAACTTAAAACGGGGGAAAATGGATACAGAAAAAGAGATATCGCAAACGCTTTCAAGGGCCGCTGACGAAAGACACCTGGTGAATCAGTAGAAGAGGCCAAACGGACTGCATTCCTGCCATACTGTGGAGCAACTAGCAGTAAGTTAGGACGTCTGCTGCAGAGACATGGGCTAAGACCAGTGTTCCGGCCCGCCCCCAAGATACGAGATATGTTGCGCCCTGTTAAAGACGACATTGCTCTTCGAGTATCCGGCGTGTATGATGTACCCTGTGAATGTGGCAGCATGTATATCGGACGAACAATTCACACGGTTGCGGAGCGTTGTACTGAGCATAAGTGCCATATAAAACGAAGGGAGCTTGACAAGTCGGCCACAGCGGAGCATTGACTAGGAAACGGACAAAAAACACAATTCGAAAATACAGAAATGTTGGCTAGTGCATCTACAGATTGGGACTCTGTTATAAAGGAAACGACCGAGATTCGTTTAAACAACCACAATTTCAACAGAAACCAGGGGTACACACTTAGCAAAGTATGGGGGCGGGTGTTGGACATCGAAAGAAAGCAAAGACAGATGCGCGACAGAGGAGCAGCAGTTTCAAACATGACGTCACAGGTGCTGCCACGGGCAATATCTCTGCTAGCTGCCCGGGTCGACTTACAGGCGTGCGCCACATTGGGTCGATCTGATTGGCTGCTGATGATGTCATCATGCCTACATAAGAGAGAAACAGCAGCAGCCCCGGCAGTCAGTGAACTCCTGAAGACGATGGCGAAGATGGTCATCGAAAGTTAGAGGATTTTATTGGAATTGACGCGGCTTGAAAACCGAGAACGTTTTATTCACTGTCAAATCCAGACTACCACGGCGATCCCACGAAGATACGCGACAGGACCAAGCTAGTAAATAACGTCGGCAGCTTCCTGAGGTAAGTAGCGGACGCTGCTGTTGTATACATAGAGAAGTCACGACGCTAGAAAACTGTGGTGAAGTGCAGGAAGAACTGCAGGTAATCGACGCTTGGTGCGGAAGTTTGCAGCTGACTTGCGATATAAAGTCCGCCTCTGCAGATGAGTGGCCAGCGCGGTTGGCTGCCATGTGGAGTACTCGGGTTCAATTCCCGGTATTGCCAGGGATTTCCACTTGGTGGGAGGACAGGTACAGGGTACATGAAGACTCACGATGCCAGCTGAGGAGCTACTCGACCGAGTAGTAGCGGTTCCAAGATCAACAAATCTGGCAACGACGGGGAGAGCGGTGTGCCGACAGCATGTCTCTCCGGCTGACCACGAATTGATTCCGAAACGGACATCTTGGTGGGCATTAGTTGCAATCTTATTTTTGCTAAGTGTACGTGTTGATTTCCCATAATCTATCAACAGTGCCATGACACTTCCCATTTTACACAGCATGTAGTACATAACGTTACAAATGATTTCCTTTTTAATAATCTCATAATGTAAGTACAAGCAACGCTGCAGCTGACAAGCATAAGCAACAGATTGGTTCAAATGGCTCTGAACACTATGGGACTTAACTTCTAAGGTAATCAGTCCCCTAGAACTATTTACACCTAACTAACCTAAGTACATCACACACATCCATGCCTGAGGCTGAATTCTAACCTGCGACCGTGGCGTAAGAAACAGATGTATGCTGGTAGGAGAAACTTGTGGTAGATGCGTTGAAGATATTCGTACCGGGTAATGGTTGAATTAGACAGTTTTTGTATTTGTTCTTTTACGTAGTTATTGATGTAGTTTTCTTCTTGCTCTTCATTTTAACGTAAACTACTATTTGAACAACCTTTAGTGTTCCCAACAGGTGGAACATATTGAGATGGGAAGAGTAAAACAGAGAGTTCATTTTAGAGTGGGAATGTCTCACAGCAGTTAGTAGTCTGCTCAGAACTACTGCTAAAGTCAGCCAACATAATGGTTGGAAAGTCGCTATTTGCAAGAATATAGGTTTGAAGAAACCCAATCATGAGAAGCCACAATATTCTTTTCAGAGAAATTCACGAATAAAAAATTCTCTCACCTGTTTGTGTGGAGAACGTTTCACAACAGTGCTTCATGTAATTCTGGTAAATAAACGTCATATGACTAGGGCCTCCCGTCGGGTAGAACTTTCACCGGGTGCAAGTCTTTCGATTTGACGCTACGTCGGCGACTTGTGCGTCGATGGGGATGAAATGATGATGATTAGAACAATACCCAGTCCCCGAGCAGAGAAAATCTCCGACCCAGCTGGGAATCGAACCCGGGCCCTCAGGATTGACATTTTGTCGCACTGACCACTCAGCTACCTGGGGGCGGACATGCAATTCTGATAAGTTATTGGGAAACTTCGAAAGTTTGCGTAATCGAGTGGCATTAATACTTTTTGTTTGGAGGGACACTCGAACAAATTTTCTTCAGCTCTCCCTCCACAATATTACTGACTTTCTGCCGGTTTAATGTACCAAAGTAATCCTTCTCAGAATTAAGGTCTAATTGCCATCGACGAGAAACCTATGGAAACTGAATTTATAACAGTGTAATACCAACAGTCTCTTGCTCTACTCGCTTGTCATTATATCAAGCTCCGTCGATTACGCACAGTGCGCTGACTGCTTGCCTGACTGACGTGTCTACGCGGGAGTAGAATGGAGTAGCGAAGCACCGCCAGCCGAAAGTTAGCGGAATCAACATGGATGTTATTGTTCGGCGAACATATCGAATGTGAGGATCAAGATGTTCACTATCCGACTGCAGATTGACGCAAAATGGCAGCAGCGGTCCCTTCACATCGCAAAGAATGCCGCCATTGACACAATAGATGACCTGGCGGTCGCTCGGGCCACAACAATATACACTGAATGGCCAAAGAAGCTGCTACACCTGCCTAATATCGTGTCGGGTCCCGCGAGCACGCAGAAGTGCCGCAACACGACGCGGCATGGACTCGACTAAAGTCTGAAGTAGTGCTGGAGGGCATTGACGCCATGAGTCCTGCGGGGCTGTTCATAAATCTGTAAGACGACCACGGGGTGGAGATCTCTTCTGAGCAGCACGTTGCAAGGTACCACAGATATACTCAATTACGTTCATGTCTGGGGAGTTTGGTGCCCAGCGGAAGTGTCTAAACTCAGAAGAGTGTGTCTGGTGCCACTCTGTAGCATTCTGGACGTGTGGGGTGTCACACTGTCGTGCTGGAATTGCCCAAGTCCGTCGTAATGCACAATGGACATGAATGGATGCAGTTGATCAGACAGGATGCTTACGAACGTGCCACCTAGCACAGTCGTTCCTAGACGCATCATGGGTCCCATAGCACTCCACCTGCACACGCCACACACCATTATAGAGCCTCCATCACTTTGAGCAAACCCCTGATGACATGCAGGATCCATGGATTCATGAGGTCTCCATAGCCGTACACGTCCATCCCCTCGATAAAATTTGAAACGACAGTTGTCCAACCAGGCAACGTGTACCTTGTCATCAACAGTCGAATGTTGGTGTTCACGGACCCAGGCGAGGCCTAAAGCTCTGTGTCGTGCAGTCATCAAGGATACAATAGTGGGCCTTCGGCTCCGAAAGACCATACCGATGACGTTTCATTGAATGTTTCGCACGCCGGCACTTGTTGATAGCCCTGCGTTGAAATCTGCAGCAATTTCAGGTAGGGTTGCACTTCTGATACGTTGAACGAGTCTCTTCAGTCGTCGCTGGTCCCGTTCTTGCAGGATCTTTTTGCGTCCGCAGCGATGTCGGAGATTTGTTTTACCGGACGCCTGATATTCACGGTACACTCGTGAAACGGTCGTACAGGAAAATCACCACATCATTGTTACCTAAGAGATGCTGTGTTCTATCGCTCGTGCACCAGCTATAACACCACGTTCAAACTCACTTAAATCTTGATAACCTGCCATTGTAGCAATAGTAACCGGTCTAACAACTGCGTCAGAAACTTGTTGTCTTATATAGGCGTTGCCGACCACAGCGCCATATTCTGCCTTTTACATATCTGTGCATTTGAATACGCATGCCTATATCAGTTGCTTTGATGCTTCAGTGTATGTAGCCTATAAATAGGCAGTGAGATCCTTTATTATATGATTACGCGAATGCAGGAGTCATTGCATGCCTGTATCAGTTGCTTTGGTGCTTCAGTGTATGTGGCCTATAAATAGGCAGTGAGATCATTTATTATATGATTACGTGAATGCAGGAGTCACTGCAATCAGTCACATCCATTAAATATCGATGTTACACGTGCGGAGAGTTTTGAAGTGGAAAGACAACATGACAGTAGTAGCTGACAGGACAGACGCCGCAATGAGATTCATTGGAAGAGTCCTCAGGAAGTGTAGTACACCCACAAATGAGGCAGCTTAAAAAACGCTTGTTGAACCGATAATTGAGTACTGCTTCTCAATGTGGGACCCTTAGTGTACCCAAGATTTGGAGTTGATACGAAACTGCGTCACTGCGTAACGTATCCTGATATAGGTCACTTCCAGGGGGGAGTGTTGTTATAGAAATATAGCCTACATAGAAATACATGATGTTTCTTGGTCGGTGTTTGCAACTAGTGACTGATTTTAGAATCACAAGAAGAAATGTGCACAAGACGCAGCCATAAGCCACTTACAGCATTTTCTAATGTTTTGTTTGTTGTCAGACATGAAGTTAACTTTTGTTCTACGATTGTAAACATCATGAGTTCTCGATATGTAAGTACTACATAACATATTAAAGCTATTTCGAGAATGCTATTAACTCTTCAGTTACAGTATTTCACGATGAGTAAAATTCTGCTTATCTTTGAAACTAGCTACTACGGCGGGTCTTTTCTGAAATTTAAATTTGTTTAGATAGTTTATATGGTTTCTTAGTTACGTATAAGCAATAATAGCTATGATCAAGCGCAGTGGATAAGTTTATCTAAGAGCAAGGAGAAACTAAATCGTAGAGACATAGTACAGACTACGTCATAACGTAACGAGAATGATTTTTTTACAATTGATATGTAAGTGACGAAACAATGTAGACTCTTTCATTAGCATTGGCATTCTCGTTCGCATTGGCATTCTCGTTCGCATTCACTTCGCATTCCTTTGCTGATTCGGTTCTGTTTCTGGTTGCTGCTCATTGCTGAATTGATTTAAGTGCAAGCTGAAAAAATAATATGAAAGCAAAATGTGATTCAGTGTCATGTTTATTATTTATGTAATCCCTGTCACAATTAAATTTCAAAAATATTGTGAGACAAGTGGCATACGTTAAAGTAGAGGTTTTCGTGGGAGACAGCTTCACCGACATTTAACTATACTGTTTATCTGAACAACCAATCTGCAATTTTCGACATTACGTTTAAGATATTCCTAATACGCGGCACGGAAAAATATTTTCAAAGATCTTATTTAAATCCCACAAGCCAATTTACGAATTAAGGGTAGAATAAGA
This sequence comes from Schistocerca serialis cubense, assembly GCF_023864345.2. Taxonomy (NCBI): domain Eukaryota; kingdom Metazoa; phylum Arthropoda; class Insecta; order Orthoptera; family Acrididae; genus Schistocerca; species Schistocerca serialis. The sequence continues at coordinate 809,229,772 of NC_064639.1, forward strand.
TCGCATTCCGGCTTCGTGTATCATTTCATTGTTAAAGCTACATAAAAGTCCCCCTATCACGTACAGTAAATAAGCGTCAGTACTAAAATTAAAAAGAATTTTTTTTAAGGACTGAAGTAACTGTCGCATAATTTCTCAAGGAAACTTGAATCACACTTACAGGAACTAGTGCAGTATTTTACAGAAGAAATACTTGAACAGAAACGGCGGTTTTTTTCACAGACGGTAATTAAACCGAAGTCACTGCGATTCAGAGTGTTTTCCTGGACATTCCAAAAGCGGTACATGGTTCTTAGTAGGGTGTGTGTTCACCAAGGTTTGCAATATGCGGTCTGCAACGTAGCCCCATGATAACCACAAGCTTGGTAAGGCGCTCTTGTGGTATGGTGTTCGTTCCATTCTTCAAATAACACTGTTGAAAACTGTTGGACGGTCGTCCGTTCATTTGGATGTTTTGATATACGTCTCCCCAACACATACCAAACGTACCCGATGAGATTTAAGTCGGGGGAACGGACAGGCCATGACATCCTATCGTTCCTGAGATCACCCACCACTGCTGTTCCGTGGTGTCAAGGTGAAGGTACGGCCGCATGCCTCCCTGAGAAGAGGCGCTCTGGTAAGGAGTACAGTGTCATAGTAACATTGACCTCTCAGTGTACCGTATCCAAAGCTTTGGAGATCAGAATGCACTCGCAACATTATGCCTCCTCACGCCAAAATACCTGGATCACGAAAACAATCACGGTCCACAATGCTGGACGTATCATCATGTGGCGACATGTGCTATCACTTAATGCACAGAGGACACGGTCCAACATGTTCATTTTGGTGGTCTAGGTGTGGCACCCTACTCTTCCCTCAAGTAGTGGCAATGCGCGACCCCATCGAACAGCGCTGGTGGAGGAACTTTTGGGACGAGAGGACATGGATTGACCTGACCGTTACCCCGACTGAAATCCAATCGAGAATTGTGGGATGCGTTGAGAAGAATGTCCACACGCACCAGCGACCATTAACGCACATGTAAAGTAACTGATAAAGGAAATGTAGAATACAGAGTGCAGTGGAACCAAGTGCCAATGTACAATATGTATTGTTAATCGGCACATGTAAAGGCCCTAAACTGACCACAATGAAGAAACGAGTGGCGGTGTAAGAACAATAACAGAATGTAATCAGCAAGAATACTAAACATTAACGCACAATGTTTCAGCCTCTACGTCCACACATAGGCGCTAAATGGATCAGCATTAAGAACTGAAACACGTATTATTCTAAACGTCTAGTGTAACAGGATGTCAGGTAAGCAGAAACTGGCACAACAGCCATGATGACGACCACGAAAAAATACATGATTTTGAATCAAAGAAAATTATGCTTTTCACAATACTCAATGAGAATGCAGATATCTTTGAGACTTTCACCGATGAACTCGGATTATTCTCTGTGTAGCAGTATTGTCTTGAGGTATTGACCGAGTAGATAGTGTCGGAAGTTCCATGCGGCTTTTCGCGGATGGTGCTGTAGTATACAGAGAAGTTGCAGCATTAGAAATTTGCAGCGAAATGCGGGAAGATCTGCAGCGGATAGGCACTTGGTGCAGGGAGTGGCAACTGACCCTTAACATAGACAAATGTAATTTATTGCGAATACATAGAAAGAAGGACCTCTATTGTATGATTATATGATAGCGGAACAAACACTGGTAGCAGTTACTGGAATGATCATATAAAATTAATTGTTGGTAAGGCGTGTGCCAGGTTGAGATTCATTGGGAGAGTCCTTAGAAAATGTAGTCCATCAACAAAAGATGTGACTTACAAAACACTCGTTCGACCTGTACCTGAGTACTGCTAATCAGTATGGCATCCGTACCAGGTCGAGTTGACAGAGGAGATAGAGAAGATCCAAAGAAGAGCGGCGCATTTCGTCACAAGGTTATTTGGTAAGCGTGATAGCGTTACGGAGATGTTTAGCAAACTCAAGTGGCAGACTCTGCGCTCTGCATCGCGGTGTAGCTTGCTGTCCAGGTTTCGAGAGGGTGCGTCTCTGGCTGAGGTATCGAATATATTGCTTCCCCCTACTTATACCTCCAGAGGAGATCACGAATGTAAAATTAGAGAGATTCGAGCACGCACGGAGGCTTTCCGGCAGTCGTTCTTCCCGGGAACCATACGCGACTGGAACAGAAAAAGGAGGTAATGACAGTGGCACGTAAAGTGCCCTCCGCCACACACCATTGGGTGGCTTGTGGAGTATCGATGTAGATGTAGATGTATCCAAGTATCCTACCTACTTTCATATGAAGATGGCACTTTAAAACCGCAGTGAAACTTGGTTTCAGGCCTCGACTAATAAGCATGTGAATCGAGAAGAATTCATTAATGTTACTAAATGTTTCGTGGTTGATAGTGTCTGTTATACAGGAGAAGATCGGGTAGTATAGGACAAGTAAGCTTTTTCGAAAATATTATATTTTCTGTCGGTTGTGTCGGACCATCATTCACACTAAATAATACTACGGCACGAGCTATAAAACTCGGTAAGAATATACTTTCGTAATTTTTACATATTTTTAGGCCTTTGCAATTGGGTTGTTTAAATTTGTGAAGGGCTGTATTGTACATGAAACTGTGATGTGCGACATATTGATGTCACAAAAATGTATTAACTTGATCTTAAATAGCTATAAACTTGAACTTGTCCATCAGCTTACTTAGTTTGCAAAAAAAAAATGTGTCAACTTGTTGCTTACTGAAACCTGTAGAGCACTTCAAACATGTGTACTTAACATTAAGTCTGCACGTCTTTTCATAAAATCACAATAATAGTCTTTAGACGCTTTCATTTTTGATTTACTAAACGAATACTTCATTTTCTGTTACTCGACATATCTGTACACTAGATTTCTAACTCATGATTACCCAAAAGCATGAGCTGGCTATATAAATTTGTTAACATGATCCTACAACATTTTATCCTGTTCATTACCGAATGTTGTAGGGAAAAGCTTTATATTTTGTAAAACATGTTTCATGGTCACCACCTTCTCTTTCTGAAATACTCTGTCCCATAATGAACTTTCTGAAACTCGCTTGCTAGATTGTCGTTTCAAGAAGACTTTTTTACGGTTTATCCATATAATTTTCATCCCATTTATGCCATGACCTCATCTTTAAGTTTATGTGCTATCTGTTTCGGACGATGCAACTCGAAATCAATTTTTGCAGAATAAATCGAACGATCCGCTGTTTTTGAAAATCCAGTGTCATTATTTGAACTACACATTAACACAACGTATAACACAGAGAACAATATTGGTTGTATTTTGAACAAAAAGAAAAGAACGTAACATGATTTAATTGCAAGCAAAATACACAACTCCAATGTTAAGTTCGTGCTCCGAAAAACTCACTAGGAACTGATGATATGTTATCACTCCGAAACGCGCCGTTGTTTTGATTCAAACCGCGTGAGCGGTCTTATAAAAAATGGTTCAAATGGCTCTGAGCACTATTAGACTTAACTTCTGAGTCCATCAGTCCCCTAGAACTTAGAACTACTTAAGCCTAACTAACCTAAGGACAAAATTACCAAATAAGCAGCAACCAGTCGCAAGATCATGTTTTCTTTGTTCACTTTTGCAAATCGATTGCAACTGACTAACAGCCATCATCGGTGCTTTCAACGTATATGTTCCCTGAGTAATAACACTGTCTTAAACAGACGACTTTATGTTTGACGTCTGTTTAAGACAGTGTTATTACTCAGGGAACATATACGTTGAAATCACGTATGATGGCTGTTAGTCAGTTGCAATCGATTTGCAAAAGTGAACAAAGAAAACATGATCTTGCGACTGGTTGCTGCTTATTTGGTAATTTTATGGTTTACGGTCGCTGCACAACTTGGGAACCATATGGAGCCCCGAGGCAGGATTCGAACCTGCGACTGTAGCGGTCGCTCAGCTCCAGACTGTAGCGCCTAGAACCGATCGGCCACTCTGACCGGCGCGGTCTTATCCCTTCACACTTCATACAGCAGGGGCGCAACAGCTGCAGCCGGTAGCGAGAATATAGAATCAGATCTTGTACGATGCAATCCAATCTGTTAACAATTAGGACTTTTGTCTGAGTAAATTTATTTCAGTCAGTACGAAAGAAGAATGCGTATGTATTCTACGTCCAAACACGGCCAGAGCACACTGGTAGGAGAGAGTGGTGTTCCTCACGCTTCCCAAGACCGCAGCCAGGAACTACTTTGGTTGCGGAGAAAAACAGGGGCAAAGGCGAGACATACATTACTTCCGTGAAAGAGGAACCGATGGACGAAATGAGGCACAGTTTCTCACAAAATAAAAAAAAAACAAAACTTCCTGAAAAACTCTTTATCGCCCTACCTCCAAATGCCAGCTGTGTATAATAGGTACTTAACTGAGAAAGTAAAAATCCGTACGAGATCTGTATACAATGTACTGTCAGGCAGGTAACGGTCACGTGTGTGCGAATACTTTCTGTGTTCATAATTTTAGCAGTTTCCGCAATTTGAAGGTCCAGCGCTACTGAGAAGCTTTAGAGCACAAACGTATCTAACATTTTCACCTGCCAAGAGCATAGTGGCGTTCGCTTCTCACTGCTCGATTCCCGGCACTGTTCAGGGTTTTTGATCTGTTGGAGTACTCAGTCTCGAGAGACCAGCTGAGGAGTACTTGACGAAGTAGTAGTGGCTGCGTGCCACGAAACCACAACAGCTGGGAGAGAGGTGTTTGCACTTACGCCCCTACGCACCACATGCAATGACACCATTGGGAGAGGATGACACGACGGTCGGTCGTAGCCAATAGGCCCGTCAGGGCTTGCGATTGGAGTTTACTTTTACGCTTAAAACAGCAGCGGCGAACGAAGTAATAGCTTTGAGATGGTACTAGAAACGGGTCTGGACACACTTGCTACTACCAGTCAGTATCCACGACGTGTTCTTGTGATACATAAATCTGTATCTGTCTGCGAAGATAATCTGTTTTTATAGGGATTGGGGGGGGGGGGGAGACACGTAACATACCCTGCTGCTCGCCGTGTACACATTTATATCTTCCACTCTCTGCTTCGAGGACACATCGACTTGACAGTAAGGTCAGGAAAGGTCTACAGAGACATGCACACACACACACACGCACACACACACACACACACACACACACACACACAATCGTGCACATACACGCTCGCGCAGCCGAAGACGGACGGCAGTTGTAGCCCGCAGCATGTCCGCACATCGGAACATCCGCGGACGGGTAACGAAGTTAGGCCGGCCGACGTCGGAAACGGTCTCCGCCGGGACTCCTTTCCCGAAGACACGTGTCCTATGGAGGAAGTTCTGCCGGGACCCCACGGGACTGTTGCCCGCGGGGAGGTCGAAAGAGCAGGCCGTTACAGATGAAAGGAGTTCTGCCTCTTCCTTCGGTTCCCTTTCCGCAACTTCTCCAAGTGGTGGAATTAAACTGCCACGTCGATATTACTACGCGTCAGGCAGAGACGAGAATCATACATGCAGGAGCCATAATCACCTGAAAACAGCTGAGTGGTCTAAATGTAGTCTTTCCTATTAACTGGAAACTCAAAAAATTTTACAAGTCCTAGAAATAACCCCTTAAAAGTTTATCGCTGTTTAAAATTATTCAGCTAAGTTCGAATAATCTGAATCTGTGAATTTTAGAACACGTACTTCTAACTCAGTCTGCCCCATTCCTAACACAATGTGCTAGCGAAAATTAACATTTTTGTTAAAGGAATTGGCTTTTCGCAAACAAAAATTATAAAGTCAGGTTTTTTTTTTTTGTGTTATGTGGTACGAACTGGATTTGAAAATCAACATGTAGGTGAATAAAAACATCTTTACTTTGTTATCAAATTGAAGTTCTAAGAACAGCAAATAAATTGCGTGTTTTCTTCAGTGGACACCTGGATATTTGCTCTTGAAAGGTTCATAGTGTATGATGTTGACAACGTGGAATTTCTCTGTGAAATTATGAGTATATTTTGTGGCGCTGTTTCCAATAGTTGACCGCCGCACTCCAAATGTTTCCTTCGCTTCCAGTCTTCTTATTCTTGTTAGCAAGACATGCATTCTGAAGACCTATTGTAGACCATGGTTTCTTTAACCTTCAACAACTTATAAGCCCTGCATAACAAACAAAATTTTAAATAAAACAACTGAAGAGTTCAATGTACAACACATTCACGATACGCAATACGAAAGTTCCCTGTATCGCCTATCGGCGCGCTTGCTCGCGCCACACACACACACACACACACACACACACACACACACACACGCACTGTCATAAATCTTGTCAGGAATTTCACGCCCAATTAAAATACATGAACAGGAAAAGAGAAGTTGATTGTGAAGTCTGAAAGCTCTCTATTGCTACCTTGGAATCAAAGTTGACTCTCCGAATAAAGGGATTCAACGGAGAGGCCCAGAAACTTTGTCTAAATCATGGAAAGTATGGCTTCAAAACGGCTCTGAGCACTATGGGACTTAACTTCGGAGGTCATCAGTCCCCTAGAACTTAGAACTACTTAAACCTAACTAACCTAAGGACATCACACACATCCATCCCCGAGGCAGGATTCGAACCTGCGACCGTAGCGGGCCTGCGGTTCCAGGCTGTAGCGCCTAGAACCGCTCGGCCACTCCGGCCGCCTGGAAAGTACGACCATAAATCATTCATAGTACTATGAAGAGAGAGTTTTTTCCGCCATTTCATTTCTGCTTCCGAATGGGTAGCCGCTGTAATGTTGTTGACGTGGTCTACACCAGTCTTATTTATAGTCCGCAGCTCGTTGTTGTACGGTAGCGTTCTCGCTTCCCACACCCGGGTTCGATTCCCGGCGGGGTCAGGGATTTTCTCTGCCTCGTGATGACTGGGTGTTGTGTGATGTACTTAGGTTGGTTAGGTTTAAGTATTTCTAAGTTCTAGGGGACTGATGACCATAGATGTTTAGTGCTCAGAGCCATTTGAACCATTTCTTATTCATGTTACAATCTATGACATTGTTTGGCTTTGCTGTTCTTGTAAAAACCTTTTGAACGTACAGAAACCTATTTGGCTGTTATCTGATGTTTTGTGGGGAGGAAAGAAAAAAGAAGGAATCTGCTTTTGAAGATTGTTAGTAGATCCGTTTTGTTCTTCCAGAGAGTTCCGACAGCAAGTGTCTGATGTCCCTACAACGTGTTCAGTAAAGGCACACTTGTAAATCGATTCCGGCTGCACCAAGTAGACAAAATACGGTTATCTTACAGTGGTCTGTTTCCGCAGACGTAAATGTGCGCCCGTACGGGATACTGGCGCCATCCACACAGCTGATATGTCCGCGCCCATGTGGCAGATTTTATGTATCAAAAACTGCTCTGCAGCATTAGCTTATTTTACTAACAAATTTTTGGCTTAACACACATTGCACATAAAGAGTGAGATGCAGAAGCAAAGAAAAGTTGTGAGTGACTGTGAGCCGTGCACGGCTCGCGTTTATTCCATTTATTGTTTGTCATCTTCTATTACGGTACTGCCGCCTCGTTTTCTTATTCTATTTACTGGCGTCGCTATCTTCCTGCCTTACTTGCCCATGAGTGTCAACAGCAGCGCGTATCGATAAGTGTACTGTCGTACCATCTCTAGAGTGACCGATAGTATTTCTGGGTCGTCGTGGTCCGGCAGTCAGTTCGGGGCCGGCCGAAGTGGCCGTGCGGTTAAAGGCGCTGCAGTCTGGAACCGCAAGACCGCTACGGTCGCAGGTTCGAATCCTGCCTCGGGCATGGACGTTTGTGATGTCCTTAGGTTAGTTAGGTTTAACTAGTTCTCAGTTCTAGGGGACTAATGACCTCAGCAGTTGAGTCCCATAGTGCTCAGAGCCATTTGAACCATTTGAACCTCAGTCAGTTCGGGATGGACGAGCAGTGCAGTCGGGACGCAGCAGCAATGAAGTCGGGGACGGAGCGCCGGTGAGGCGCCGACAGCCAGTGCTCGCCGACCGCTGGCGATTCACGTGAACTGTCCGATGGAGGGAGATTGGAGAGGGACGACCGTTGCTTGGTCGTTCGGTTGGTCGTCTCATCGGCCGACGTATACTTGGTCCTTTCACCGTTTCCGGGCCTGGGCAGTCGGTCGGTTGACGTGGAGCCTCTATGAGGTGTCGGAGTGTGTGGTGCTGCTCCCATTGCTGCGAGGTTCGTGCCTCACTGATCCTGGACATGAGTTTTGAATTCTACCAGCAAGTCACAACTGTTAACATTGTGTCGTTTGGAGTTCGTTGTTCGCTGTTGGGATATTCACGCGAGCAACAATGTATGTTTTCAATTTGGCAAATTTTAGCCACGCTCCAGTGGAGCTTAACTGTACTTGGTTACTTGAATCGAAGGGCGCCAGCGGAATCTTCTGCCTTGTGCCCGTTAACTTTCCAGTTACCTGCTCTGGCTGTTGACGTAAATTCAGGCAGTGTATTTTCCTCATCGTGTTGTCGCCGTCCAGCACGGTGTGTAGTTTGACAGCTCAATGTACATAATTTTTTCTGGGTGCCAATACCTTCTACGTTTTCCATTGCACTCCCTGTTGTGTGCTGGTTGGGTGAAGTGGAGGTTATCCTGTCGGTAGATTGACTGTCTGTTCTCATCAAATCGAGAATGGTTGGGCCGACTGCCTGTCTCACCTAAGCGAGCATTAGTGTTTGAATTCCAGGCCGACCCTCAGAACTTCTGAGCGCCCTTGGGTGTACTGCCTTTTCTCGTTTGTTCTTGTTGTTTGTACTTGTATGGCTTCTAGCCAATTTTTAAATTAAGGTTGTTTTGCCCTTAAGGCGTCAGATGGTTTGGGTCTTCAGCCTAATTTAAGAACTGCTTTATGTAAGGCATTTGGCATTTTTAAAATTGATGTCATTGAGTCTTAAGTGTTGGGCCTACAGCCGATTTTGAATTTAAGTAGTTTTTCTCTTAAAGTGTCAGATTCTTTGGGCCTTCAGCCTAATTAAGGAACTGTTTTAAGATAAGGTTTTGCCTTTTAAATTTCTGGTTTTGGTTTAGCTTTAAGTTATTGGCTTTCAGCTGTTTTTAAATTAAAATGGTCTTGCCCTTAAGGCTTGAGATTGTACGGCGCATTCAGCCACTAATTAAGTCCCAAAACTAAAGGTGTGTTTTTTTTTAAATTTTACTTTGCTTCTGGAATAAAGGGTTGTATGTCCGAGTGTAACTGACAGCAGCTTATTTTGGCCCCTTTCCACAAACTACCTGTCCTGTCCTCCGCAAGTAGCAGGGCGTCTCAAACTGTTGTAAGATGCTTAATTATCTATACTACTATACGGATAAAGCCCCATCCTAGTGGCAGGTTGGCTATCTAATGGCTTCTAGAGACTACAAAAATTTGATTTTCAGTATACCATATAATTATTGACCAAATTTACAAACGTAAAATGGTATCGTAAAATACTTATTAAGAGGTTTAATATTATAATACGAGTTTCACGCAACAACCCAGATATTAAAATTAGAAACTCTGTGTTTTGAGGCAGTGTAGGCCACGGCGGTTACATTACTCAGAATATATTCATCTAGAGGACTTAGCCAATTCCAAGAAGATTCCCTCCCTTTTTATCATGTTTTCGAAATTTTTTCTCGGTGCACCTCCCACAATGTAATGAAAGGAAAATAGTTTAACGCTTACATTTTCACTGCTCATGCAGTAAAATTTTTTCATAATATATCAGTCCCAACTGTATAAAGATGTTTACGTATTTACTGGTGGCCAGTTTCGAGCACTGTTCTGGTCACCTTCAGACCGCAAACTCCATTGGAGTCTGAGGAAGCTGGCGAGGAGCAGGTGCCACTCTAGGAGGCATATAGCAGGAGACCAGAACAGTGCTCGAAACAGGTCAGAAGTAAATATATAAACATCTTTATGTGGTTGGCACTGTTTTATGATAAAAAATGTAAAATTTCTATAACCACTAACTTTCCAATAGAAACAAGGTAAAATTTTCAAAAAATTTTAGTAAAACTTCAGTATCAGGCATGACATTTTTATTTATTATTTCTCTATTGCTGTCACTATTCGCAACAGATCTTACAGACAGTATCCACAGATATCATTGAGTGTACTTGCAAAATTACATCTTTGTACTTCAGAAAATACGATGTCACAGACGCTGATAGGCATGGAAAACTAGCTTTTCTGAGAACTGAGGGTAAGTCACATAGACTACACTCATAAATGTTTAATGTCAAATATTTCAGACATTTACTTATTTGTAGAGAAATCAGACGTTTGAAACCTTAAGGAACTGAAGGCGGGAAGGGGTTTGGAGGGCTGGCTGTGGGGGGTTACAGTTATAAGCTAAACTACATATAGGGGACTTCCTTATGTGTACAGAAAATAGAATGTCATGCAGTCAACGCTCGAAATAATTAAAATTTTCAGTCATACACATACAATACTGCGTCGACTTTATGATGAATCATAACTGAAATGATAATTAAAAATAAATACTGAGATAGGAACTTTTGGCAGTTTGAAGACGTCATTCCTGAAAAATATATGCACCACGGAATAGATCGAGCAGCTGGTAGGGCAGCCTGCCAGACCAAAAACGAAATTATTTAATTTTTAAAGTAGTGCTGTCCAAAAAGTTACACAAGCTATAGCAGGAGGGCTTAAACTTCACTGGAACTTAAGAAATTTAGAGAAAACTGTATTAACTGAGCCAATATACAACAAAGAACTTGCATTTGTCATCAAAGCTGAATGTCCACAGCATCAAAGCTGAATGTCCACAACGTCTGGTATAATAGCGTAGCTGGGAAATTTCAGGAATTGAAACAGATGTACACGGTAACTACAACATTCAAAAAATTTGCATATAACATGTAACAGATAAAACATACGTAATAAGAATATGTGGAGAAGGACAAAAGGATAAGCTGTCAGAACTATAAAAAAATATAAATCTACAAAGCTGGTAATATTAAATAGATAATATAGAAATTAATTAGGTTCAAATGGCTCTGAGCGCTATGGTACTTAACTGTCGAAGTCACCAGTATCCTAGAACTTAGAACTACTTAAACCTGACTAACCTAAGGACATCACACACATCCATGCCCGATGCAGGATTGGAACCTGCGACCGTAGCGGTCGCGCGGTTCCAGACTGTAGCGCCTAGAACCGCTCGGCCACCCCGGCCGGCTGAAATTAATTAGGAACACTTCTTAAACGCAACGATGTGATTTACAAATTTTTACAGTCTGGCATGAAAACTCTAATTATTATAACGAGAAACCACAGCCCAAATGCAATGCCACGACACTGAAGGAGCAAGTAAAGCTTGGCAAGTTTATATAAAAGCATCTCTCGTAACAGCCAAGCTTGCAAACACACAGGTCACGCAATGCCTATCCTCCAACGGTAGCCTGAACACTGTGGCACACTGCAGCGCCTCCGAATGCTTCAGTATACACTGGTCAGTGGCTCAGTGGCGGCACGAATACTCAAAGCTACTAAATGAGAAACACAGCCGGCCGGAGTGGCCGTGCGGTTCTAGGCGCTACAGTCTGGGGCCGAGCGACCGCTACGGTCGCAGGTTCGAATCCTGCCTCGGGCATGGATGTGTGTGATGTCCTTAGGTTAGTTAGGTTTAATCAGTTCTAAGTTCTAGGCGACTGATGACCTCAGAAGTTAAGTCGCATAGTGCTCAGAGCCATTTGAACCATTTGAGAAACACACACCGAGGCAGACTTCGTTGTTGTTGCAGCCCTTATGGAGAATAACATCACTCTACATGCTGCTGTGGAGTTCAATCTGGTTAACTATGCCTCCACTCGCAGGAGTTCGCCGTTGTCTTCGTCTCTTTATGGGACAGACGGCACATGCAGCGCTGTTAAATCGGGTGGGAGGGCCATGTTGCGCACCCACTCTAGTGCTACGTGATGACACTCGTCACTAAGGTACAACATGAAAAGCGAAGGCAAACGGCTCACCTTTCTTATACGCCTGAGTCATCCACCAGCGACAAATCACCTATCGCAGCATAGGGTCTGTTGCCACGAAAACAACCATTCGTCGTTGCTGCATGCTCTGGTTACTAATCCGCAACAAAGCCTCTCACAGCTTCAATTATTCCTCATCTAAGAAAGACTAATGAGCATGCTGATGATGAGAAACATCACAAGACCGTGATCTCACCAGGCAGTGAAATCCTAGATGACCCTCAGAAATCTAGTGTAGGTGCAGCAGAGACCTTAAGTCTGTTGATAAGCAGCAGCTGACAGTATACAGTAGACACCTCCGCTCTATGTGCAGGGCATATACTGTAAAATTTCATGATTCTGAGATGTTACCGAAAAAAGTGTTACTTAGTAATATGTCTTAAGGACCATTTTTGACATGTGCTTTTAGTTGGGGAAAACTGGGAGGTACTAGCAAGGAATTCGAACCAGATGTGGCCCATATTTCTCTAGTACCTAATATGCTCTCTGGTATCCATCTGTGTATAATTTTTTTTTTTTTGGATCGGTTTATATTTCTGCTCCATAACACTGAGTTGAGCATCCCAATGAAATTCCTTCCACTATAAAATGGATCCCAAATAACATAAAGTATTGACCTTCTTAATTTTCTTTCCCCCTGTGTATAAGTCATCTACGCTCTGTAAAGAAGTATGGGACTCATCATCATCATCATCATAAGTAATCTGCATCATTAGTGAGGTATTCTGTTTTCTTGTAATTCATCTTCAATTCCCACTTTCTGTATTCCATTGCTAATTGACTACATATATAATAATGAATCCTCCCTGTCTTCTCCTATAACTATTTGATCATCAGTAAGAAGTAGGTGATGTAATTAAACTCCATCTTTAATTTCTAGCCCCATCCCATTGCATTTACGAGACCATGTCCTGATGTCTATATAGATTTTAAATAATGTTAGTGGCATGGGGCAGCCTTGTAACAGACCCTTGCTTGTTATAAATGTCTGTGAAAGTGTACTACCAATTTCCACTTGACGTATGTTACCTTTGTACATTTCTTGTATTATTTTAACTAATAGACTCTTGTGTTTGCCATATTTAATGATTTCCAAAGTAGTTTTATCGTGACAGTATCACACGCTTTTTCTAAAACTATGAAAGTTAATCCTATGTTTTTTGATTTTTGCCAAAGTTTCTCTACGATCTGTCGTAATATGAAAATATGGTGTACACATGATGTACCAGCTGTGAGGCCACATTGTTCTTATTGTGCCGGCCGGAGTGGCCGTGCAGTTCCAGGCGCTACAGTCTGGAACCGCGTGACCGCTACGGTCGCAGGTTCCAATCCTGCCACGGGCATGGATGTGTGTGATGTCCTTAGGTTAGTTAGGTTTAAGTAGTTCTAAATTCTAGGGGACTGATGACCACAGCAGTTGAGTCCCATAGTGCTCAGAGCCATTTGAACCATTTGTTCTTACTGTGTTTTAAAATTTATTTACAGCTTATTTTTAATTAGTTTCCCAAAAATTCTCATAAATGTGTTTATTATACATTTTCTTCGATAGTTCGAGCAGCTTTTGCTATCTTCTTCCTTAAATATAGTATTAATATAGCCCACTCAATTTCCTTTGGTATTGTGTCACACCGTAACATTTTACTGAATAACCGTGTTATTCGTTTCACAGTTTTATCACACCATATTTTAAGTGCTCCAGATTTATACAGCGTGGTATAGATGATTTACTATTCTCCCCTGTTCTTAATATATTACTCACCTCGCTTTCTAGAACTGTACACGGTGTTATAATACCCATACCTAACAACTTTTTGTCCTGAACAAAATAAGAAATTGAAAAAATCAAATGTTGTTTAGGTACCTTCCCTACCTTGGGATTCATGGTACTCACGCAGAAATTCAATTGAAGACGGTTGACTGAATGATCGGTGTGCATTTTCTTTGTGTATCCAATTGTTTTACTTGCAATTGCAGCAAGTGGACGAGTTACGTTACTCTAGGTACGTGCGTCGTGTCCTACACCCGGAGTGCGAAAGTCAGTTTTGTGTTGTGGTTTTCAGTCCGTAAACTGGTTCTAATCTATCCTGTGCAAGCTTCTTCATCTCCGAATAACTACTGCAACATACATCCTTCTGACTCTGCTTAGTGTATTCATCTCTTGGTCTCCTCCTACGACTTTTAGCCTCCACATTTCCCTCCACTACTAAATTGGTGATCCCTTAGTGACTCGGAATGTGTCCTATCAACCGATTCTTTCTTTAAGTCAGTTCATGCCATAAATTTCCTTTCTCCCCAGTTCTATTCAGCACCTCCTTATTAGTTACGCGATCTCCCCATCTAACCTTCAGCATTCTTCTGCAGCACCACATTTAAAAATCCCCTATTCTCTTCTTATATAAACTGTTTTTTATGTATATTTCACTTCCATACATGGCTAGAATCCAGACAACTTCAGAACAGATTTCTTTCTACTCAAAGCCATATAAGATGTTAACGATTTTCCCTTCTTCAGAAAAACGTTTTTGCCATTGGCAATCTACTTTGTCTTTTCTCTATACTTCGGTCATCATCAGTTATTTTACTGTCCAAACAGCAAACCCCATTTACTAATTTTAGTGTCTCGTTTCCTAATCTACTACCCTTAAGATCGACTGCATTCCGTGACCCATGTTTCGCTTTTGTTGATATTTATCTTGTATGCTCCCTCCAAATCACAATGATTTAGTTTTTAATAACGTCATGTTCACGTGGCTGGTACGCTGTGATACTTTTTGAACTGGTTTTGAGAAGAGAAAGTCTATTAACGAAAAATTATGTGCTGTTATTTAAAAGAGACGTGCTTCTGTTCATACCTCCGTAACGAATACAGATACAAGAAAGACAATCAAGCCGTTTAACATTCCCTTGCTTAGTAAGAAAAATTTGCTTGTTCCTTTTTTTATTTTGCTTCTGGACAAAAAGTAAATAAATGGGACATCCTGCGTTCTAATATGCCTTCATTTGATCCTGTGTAGATCGCTGATCCTCCGAATTAAGTAATACATTGTACTGCATCATTACACACACTTGAACTATAAATTGTGACATATATATACACAAATTTTACTGTTAGTGAATTGTGTATTTCCTCTTGTTTCTCTGTACGTTTTGTACTAGGTAAGCCATGCTACTGAGGACAGCAACATCTTTGTTGCCCACAGACCACAGACAGGTCACGGTGCATCATTTGTCTTTCACCTAACATCACAAAATTTTGCCTTCTTCTCGGGTAGTCCCTAAAATTACTTCACATTAGCTCAAAGCTTTAAGCCTTCTTTCTACTTTCACTCTACTCTACAGTAGTTCATACTTGCAATTACGAAATGTTGTGAAGATCAGTTAGCCACCCTAGGTGGAAAATATAGTTTATTTTATCACAATGTATTCAGCTTGCTCAAAATTAAAGCAGACGCGAATCGGGCGCTTGGACTTGCGGAGAAACGTGACATTTGTATCGGGTTACATTATAAAAGTCGTTGTCTTGGGCATATGCTACTTCATATAACGTATTTCAGCTTGGGCTTTGCAGCCAATAGCAGATCTAGAGCAGCGACACGGTGATGTATTCTCAGCACTCCCTAATGGTCAATGGGCCCCAGTCAGAGCCTCAGAAACTATAATATATAAACAATTAAAATACGATAACACTCACGACAAAGTATGTATGATTCATACTTAGATGATGCACACCTCAGATTAACTAATGACTGTGGCGATAGGAAAGGAATCAGACCACAAAGATACAATAAAATGAATATTTCCAAACCGTGAAAACAGCTGACCCTGTACGATGAAGTAAAAGCTTGGTAACACAGAAAGGAACAGAGAGAGAGAGAGAGATGAATATAACACAGTACAAAACTGTATGAACAGATTTTAGTATGTTACTCTGCGTGACAATGACCTTACACCCCTTGGGCTAATTCAGGTCGGTTGGAAATGGACTACTTTTTTTTGTTTGGGTATCAATTTCCTGACTGATTTGATGCACCCCGTCTTGTGCCAAGCTCTTCATCTCGGAGTAGCACTTGCATTATACGTCCTCAATTGTTGGATATATTCCAATCTGTTGTTCAAAAATGGCTCTGAGCACTATGGGACTCAACTGCTGTGGTCATCAGTCCCCTAGAACTTAGAACTACTTAAACCTAACTAACCTAAGGACATCACACACATCCATGCCCGAGGCAGGATTCGAACCTGCGACAGTAGCAGTCGCACGGTTCCGGACTGCGCGCCTAGAACCGCGAGACCACCGCGGCGGGCCAATTTGTTGTCTTCCACTACAGTTTTACCCTCTGAAGCTCCCTCTATTACCATAGACGGCATTTCCTGATGTCTTAACACAAGCCCCATCATCCCATCTCTTCTTCTTCTCAGTATTTTCCACATTTTCTTCGCCGATTCTGCGGAGAACCTCTTCATTTCTTATCCGTGCACCTAATTCTCAAAATCATTCTGTCGCACCACATGTCAAACGTTTCGAATATCTTCCTTTCCGGCTCTTCCACAGTCAATCTTTCACTATCATACAGAGCTGTGCTGCAAACGTAAGCTGTCAGAAATTACGCACTCCGTCCATCTAGGAGACCTATTGCCTGTACGAGACTGCTGCTTTTGTCTTTGTCTTCCTGTGTCATATGTTATGCAGCAGAGTACCTCCATATCGTCCACTTCATTGTCACCAATTTTGATGTTAAATTTATTGGTAATCCCATTTATACAATTTCTTACTACTTTCCTATTTATTTTTAGTTTCAATCAATAGTGCGTGCTCATTAGACTATTTAAGTCGGCAGCCCTGCAGTTGTTCCTTACCTTCTCTGGAATCTTCTCATTGGTATCCTCTCACCCTAAATTTTAATCCCCCCTCTGCCTCTTCGATGCGTGGATTTAACAGTAGAGGAGAAAGTATACATCTCTGCCTTACACCGTTTCTAGTCCGCCCAGTTCCTTCAAGGTTTTCTACTCATCCACCGTCGGTCTACTTGGTCTGCGCTAGCTATGGATATCGTTAACGTGATATTGCCACGCAGAACGCCCGTGAGGCGAACTGCAGAAGAAAGAAGTAAAAGGTCGCCGAACGAAGCAGACGCAGTTGACACCACCTGCCCTAAAATAGAAGCATCACATACGACGCACAAATTAGGGAAATGCAGACCAGCAGCAGCGGCGGCGGCGGCGGCAGCAGCCTGTATACCCGCTGACAGCCCGCTCCAGGCAGAAGTCCGCTGCTCTCCGGATGAGGAAGTGCAGTAGCAGCTCCTGGCGCCAGGTAATCCCGTATACGGAGGACGGGACAGGTGGACGTATCGCTGATAGCGGGGCCCGAAGTGGGGCGGCGTCGGAGCGCAGCCACAATCCCGCTGATTGGCTGTCCAGGTCAGCTGCGGCCGACGCGACGCCGTCCGAGCGCCGGCTCTGCGACGTGTGAAACACGACAGCGGCGACGTCGGCGGCGGGGGCGGCGGCGGCGGCGGGGGCGGGGGCGGCTGTCACACCAGCTGCCTGACTGCCGCGAACGCATCACTCGTTCCAGGCGGAGTGCTGTAGCTCGCCAGGTCCTGCTGCAGCGGCGGTGGTGGAGGCACGTGGCAGCGCATTTCAGCAGCCACTGCCAACACTTTGGGGGAGAGTACGGACGAGTCGATACCAACACGCGTCCACGTTTCCATGGGTATCTACATATATACATATATACTCCGCTAGCCACCAAGCGGTGTGTGGCGGAGGGCACAATCCGCGCCAAAGTCATATTTCCCTCCCTCTGTTCCACTCATGGATCGCGCGAGGGAAAAACGACTGTCTGAACGCCTCAGTACGAGCTCTTATTTCCCTTATCTTTGAATGATGATCATTACGCGATTTGAAAGTTGGTGGTAATAATATACGCTCTACATCCTCGGCGAAGATTGGATTTCGGAATTTAGTGAGCAGCCCCTTCTGTTTAGCGCGTCGTCTATCTGCAAGTGTGTCCCACTTCAAACTTTCTATGAGATTTGTAACGCTCTCGCGATGGCTAAATGTACCAGTCACCAATCTTGCCACTCTTCTTTGGACCTTCTCAATCTCTTGAATCAGACCCAACTGGTAAGGGTCCCATACAGACGAACAATAGGACTGGACGAACTAACGTATTGTAAGCTATTTCCTTTGTTGTAGGACTGCATCGCCTCAGGATTCTACCAATAAACCTCAATCTCGAGTTCGCCTTACCCGTTACTTGTGTAATCTGATCATTTCATTTTAGATCATTTCGAATAGTCACACCAAGATACTTGACTGATGTTACCGCTTACAAAGACTGATCATTTATTTTGTACTCATACATTAATGGGGATTTTCGCCTTGTTATACGCAGTAGGTTACACTTAATAATATTGAGAGACAACTGCCAGTCATTACACCACGCATTTATTTTCTGCAAATCCTCATTGATTTGTTCACAAAATTCGTGTGATACTACTTTCCTGTAGACTACAGCATCATCGACAAACAGTCTAAGGCCGCTGTCAGTACCATCAACCAGATCGTTTATGTAAATCGTAAAAAGCAAAGGACCTATCACGTTGCCCTGGGGCACTTCATTAATTAATTACAGCAGGGTGAAGCTAATAGATACGGACTGTGATACAATTTGTGTTTTTTTCGATATGTGTATTGTGTCAAAAAATCTGAGTAAACAGTTAAAACTTCAAAGAGTACTGTAAATATGTATAATCTATGCACCTTAGAAAAATGGATGTACGTATTTATCTACGTAGACTTCGCATTTCCTAAACGGCTGCACCGATTTTAACCACACTTGACCGAGCGAGGTGGCGCAGTGGTTAGACACTGGACTCGCATTCGGGAGGACGACGGTTCAATCCCGCGTCCGGCCATCCTGATTTAGGTTTTCCGTGATTTCCCTAAATCACTCCAGGCAAATGCCGGGATGGTTCCTCTGAAAGGGCACGGCCGACTTCCTTCCCCATCCTTCCCTAATCCGATGAGACCGATGACCACGCTGTCTGGTCTCCTTCCCCAAAACCAACCAACCAACCAACCACACTTGGTACACATGTACCTTAGCGCCTGGAAAGAATTTCTGTAGTGGTAACAGCATATCAATATGGTGGAGTTGGTGGTCCAAAAGCAGTGTAGCCCACGATGTGCGAATACTCTTATTTTGGCCAGCATCTATTTGAGAATGAGGGCACTTAAGAGAATTGCGACAAACTTTACACATAATTTCAAATCATTAAGAAACTTTCTCGCTGTCAACCTACAAAAAATGATGAAAATAACCTTGCACAGAGCAACCACAGCTTGAGTATTCATCTTGGGTATTGACAACCGTTTCAGCTCTGATTTGGTCCTTTATTACTGAACCACCACCGGTGTTACCTTAACATGTGGCTTTAGCGCCACGAAACCGGTAGTGATACAATAGTAAAGGACCAAAATATGGTTGAAGCGGTTATTAATACACAAGATGATGAAAATAAATTTATCGCTGACTACATTTTCGCTGTTCATGCAGTAAAATTGCCACATAAAGAAAGGAATTTTGATTGATATGTTCTTTATTACTAACTGTATTCGTGACAATCTCTGCATTTAGAATGCACGTATGCCGCTGAATGTGTCAGCACATAGTTCAGAAGATACCACATCACCAACATTGAGCAGCTGCGAGAAAATGAAACTGCAGTGCGAAATTCACTACAGATACAACTGCTGAAATATGTCAAGTACATGTGAAATATATTTGTTACGTGCGTTAGTGGGTAAATCTATAGGTCGGAAGTTCATCCTGAGCCCCTGGAACGATTTCAACCAAATTTGATACACATTTTAGTTACTATATGGAAAAAATACTGTGAGGTTAAGAAATACCAGCATCCAGTTGGGGCGAGCGTGATAATGTGGAGAGCAAAGGGGCGGAGAAGATTGACAGACAGATTAGATTAGATTAATACTAGTTCCATGGATCATGAATACGATATTTCGTAATGATGTGGAACGAGTCAAATTTTCCAATATGTGACATAATTAAGTTAATTTAACAACATACTTAAGTTAATATAACAACTTTTTTATTTTTTGTGTTTTTTTAATATTTTTTAAATTTATATCTAAAAATTCCTCTATGGAGTAGAAGGCGTTGTCATTCAGAAATTCTTTTAATTTCTTCTTAAATACTTGTTGGTTGTCTGCCAGACTTTTGATACTATTTGGTAAGTGACCAAAGACTTTAGTGGCAGTATAATTCACCCCTTTCTGTGCCAAAGTTAGATTTAATCTTGAATAGTGAAGATCATCCTTTCTCCTAGTATTGTAGTTATGCACACTGCTATTACTTTTGAATTGGGTTTGGTTGTTAATAACAAATTTCATAAGAGAGTGTATATACTGAGAAGCTACCGTGAATATCCCTAGATCCTTAAATAAATGTCTGCAGGATGATCTTGGGTGGACTCCAGCTATTATTCTGATTACACGCTTTTGTGCAATAAATACTTTATTCCTTAGTGATGAATTACCCCAAAATATGATACCATATGAAAGCAATGAGTGAAAATAGGCGTAGTAAGCTAATTTACTGAGATGTTTATCACCAAAATTTGCAATGACCCTTATTGCATAAGTAGCTGAACTCAAACGTTTCAGCAGATCATCAATGTGTTTCTTCCAATTTAATCTCTCATCAATGGACACACCTAAAAATTTGGAATATTCTACCTTAGCTATATGATTCTGATTAAGATCTATATTTATTAATGGCAGCGAGGAGGAAGGTGGAGATGGACACAGAAAGGGGCGATGAGATGAACAGACGGAGGGGAACGAGATACACAGAGAGAGGAGCTGGAGGAGATGTACTAAGCGTGGAGAGGGGGATGGAGGTGGTGGACAGAGAGAGAGGGATGGAGGAGATAGATGGAGGGTGAAGGAGCAAATCAGCAAATATACTGAGGAAATACTTGAATAAGAAGTAGCGGCTCCCGTCTCGTAAAGTGATATACGGCCGGGAGAGCGGTGTGCTGACCACATGCCCCTCCATATCGGCATCCAGTGACGCCTGTGGGCTGAGGATGACACGGCGGCCGGTAGGTACCGTTGCGCCTTCCAAAGACTGTTCGGACGGAGTTTTTTTTAGATGAAGACAGACTGTTTACTGCACAGGTATTTCTCAACGACACCCTCTGTTTCTTGTTAGTTAGATAAGACTGAAACAAATTCGCAGCTTTGGCGGTGACACCATAATATTCTAATTTACACACACCGAAAACGTTTTGCGTCACCTCGGTTCCGAGAGTTCCGGAGCCTGTACAGAAAATTGGACTAGAGATCAACATAAACATCATTTCCGCCCTTTTTATTACTCATGAAAACCACACATTGTATGTTGTACCACCAGACAGAGGTGGTGGTCCAGATTGCTGTGCAAAACGGTCCCTCTAATACCCAGTAGCACGTCCTCTTGAATTGATGCATGCCTGTATTCGTTGTGGCATACTACCCAGAAGTTAATCAAGGCATTGTTGGTCCAGATTGTCCCACTCCGTGATTTTCCTAAACCCATGCAAGCAAATGCTGGAATGGTTTCTTTGAAAGGGATCGGCCGACTTTCTTCCCCATCCTTTGACACAATCGGAGCTTCTGCACGGTCTCTAATGACTTCGATGTTGACGGGGCGTTAAAGATAATCTTCCTCCCATCCTCCCTTTTTATGTCGGCAAAGAGTTCTCGATATCAGGGCAGTTGCAATCGGGATATTAAGCCTAGACATAAACTGGCGAAAAGGCAACTGGTCATCATTATCTTCACCAGCAGTGACATAATGCACAAAGTGACCAACCAATCATACGGTCGTGTTAATAATAAAATAAAGAAGCCTGCCGGACAATTATATCAGTAAGATAATCACATTCAACAGATCGAGTGGGGGAAACCAACTACTTCCAGAGTGAGGACCAGTTTCCCAGGCGAATACAAGTAAACCGGTGTTGCAGCTTGTCAAGGGACGCATACCTACTGCATTTATCTTTGTCACTAATCAGGATACGACGTAGATGCTCGTAGGTTCAAATCTAACTGTTGACCACCCTATACCAGGAGGAGGCCGGTGCCATTGTTAAAACCAGGAGGTCGTTGTTGGTGCACACAATTTTGCAGCATATTCACGGTGATAATTGTTCAGTGGGATTGGGACTGGAAATCCATTCCCAGCGGGGCAACAAAAAATTGGTCTTCAACACCGACCGCTGCAGTATGTCAGCTCCCACATTATACACAGTACACAGCTACGCTTAACTCTCGAATGTGTCTCATATTAAAATTCAGACGACCAACGTCAATAGGGGGATCAAGATGTGCCGGACGAACCAAGGTGAATAGCGAGATTAAGAGTATATAATTCCTGAGTGATCGTCAATATGATTCACAGAACATATAAGGCGGACGCCTTCTTCTAGTATCTGATAGGCCCTATCCGCCGAGGGAACTTCGCTTTGTCACACTCTCCTGTCGCAACCTTAATATATGACACATGGCTGCCACACCTACGTGACTTGAAAGCCAGATCCCTGAGGGCATTGGACATCCTCAAGTGCCTCAGCCACAGGTCTTGGGGTGCAGACAGGGCGCGTCTCCTTCAGTTTTATCGGGCTTTTGTGCGTCCACGGCTGGACTATGGGTGCACAGTATATGGGTCAGCGAGGCAGTCTTATTTGTGGATCCTTGACGCTGTCCACCATGCTGGTATTCGACTGGCCACGGGTGCTTATCGGACCAGTCCCATACCCAGTCTCTGTGCTGAGGCTGGCGAACCGCCACTTACCATCCGGCGGCAGCTCCTTCTTGTGCGCCAGGCTTGTAAGTTTCTTGCGGCTCCCAGCTCGCCTGCTCACCGCCTTGTTGCCCATCCACCTCTGGACCGCCTTTTTTCCCACCGTCCCCGGGCTACGTTGCCATTTGGGATCCGTGTGCAACGTGTTCTAGAGTCTCTCGGTGTGGAGTCCGTACAACCCCAAATCCAGGGTTTTAACCGCCTGCCACCCTGGTTACTGAAGAGGCCCAGAGTGATTTTAGATTTATTGCAGTACAAGAGAGGTTGCACTCCTGCCACCGTTTTTCATGCAGCATTTTCTGCTGTTTTATCTGAGCACCACGGCTATGTAGCGGTTTTTACGGATGGGTCGAAACAAGGGGATTTCGTCGGCTGCTCAGTTGTTTTTCCGGATCGTGTCCTTAAGGTCCGACTGCCTCCGCCTTTCACGGTCTTTGATGCAGAATTGTCTGCGATCTTGCGGGCGCTGGAGCAGATGAGACATTCTTCCTCTCCTAAATTTCTTGTCTGTTCCGATTCCCTCAGTGCCCTTCAATCATTGCACCATTTGTGTCCGGCAGTTAAAGTAGTCCAGACCATCCAGGATGCCCTCCTCCGACTACAGCGACTGGGGAAGGTTGTAGCTTTCTGCTGGGTTCCGGGGCATGTTGGCATTGCTGGGAATGAAAGGGCAGATCTCGCAGCCAAGGAAGCGTGTCTCGATCCACACGTATCTCAGTGTGCTATCCCCGTGAACGCACTCACCTCGCTGTTGCGCTCCCGAGTCATGTGTCGGTGGGAGGACGAGTGGCTGGAAGTGACTGACAATAAGCTCCGTCTAGTCAAGCCCACAACGCGTGTGTGGTGTACTTCCTTTCAGCCCCATCGACGGGACGAGGTTCTCCTCACTCGGCTTCGAATAGGCCACAGCCCTATGACGCATGGCTTCCTGCTCCGGCGAGAGGACCCTCCAATGTGTGGTGCTTGCGGCGTCCAGGTCACTGTGCGCCACGTTTTATTGGATTGCGTTTTATTTTCTGACCAGCGGGCCGCGGCTGACTTGCCAGCGGACCTGCCAACTCTTTTAGGCAACACTCGGACGAATGTGGTTAAAGTTTTAAAGTTCTGTGCCATGTCAAATGTTTTTACAAAGATTTTAGGGAGGGGATTTTAACTTGTTTCCTGTGTGACAAGCTCGCCCATATTTTATGTCAGTGGCCAGACAATGACGATTTCCTGCGTCATTCTTGTTGCTATGTTATCCCTTACCTCAGGTTTTACCTTCTCAGGTCGTATTTTCCCTCTTTTCCTGCTTTCTTTGAGTGTGTTTTTCAGTTTTATTAGGTCTCTCCACATTCGTTCCTTTTACTGTGTGTCAGGGCGCTGATGACCTCGATGTTGAGCGCCCATAAACCCCAACACACACACACACACACACGTTCTTGGAAAGCCACCGGGCAACTGCTTAAGTTTCTGAGCCATCATGGAGGGAAGCGGGAAAAAGTTGTGGGATGTAATATGCCTTACCAAACACATTCGTACCAAAATTCATACCTTCTGAAGATGGGTAAAAAGCATCATTTATGGTCAAGTCTTACCCCTGGACCTTATTAGTAACCGATTTCCAACTTAGAGTTGCCATTTCGAGCAGACAACGATCAATAACAACTCCCAGTGTTGTATGTAGATCCGGAGCAGTGGCCCACGTGGTCAATGCTCCATGGGAACCCGAGCCGTGGTGCCATATTTAACTTCGCTTGGGCCTTCTCTGGCGCCACTGGCTCGAGTGTGCTATCCATTTACTATTTGTTCAGTATCTTTGGTCGAAGTCGGCCTAGGAGGAAGTTCTGGCTGTGTTGTGTGTCTCTGGGTGAGAGGCAGTTGGTCTGAGACAGCGGAGTTACACGGTCAGAGTCGAGTTGTTTTGTGACATCGGGTTCCGATGTGAGAGTTGAGCTGTTTGAGCTACGTTGGTCTGCGAAAGCCGTATCCGTCCCACACAGGAAATTGGCTGTTGGACGAGTGGTGTATGGGGCGTTTTGGTCGGTTGGTGGGCTGTGCCCTCGTCACGTCCGCCGGCAAGTGCGGGCCTCCGGCTGTGAAATGGGGCTACTCTGTGGCCGTCCCATCGTTGGTTTGTCACACCGCAATTCATCGGGTTGTATGGACTGCCGCTTCACGTTGCTCGTTCGTTTGCTTCACCAAATCTGCCGGGTAAGCCATCCCACTGTTTGTTTAAAAATTACCTCTTGCAACCATGCTGCGCCGACACCTTACACAAGATGACTATTAAGTGTAGTGTCGTTGGACTTCAGCAGTCTGAAAGCAGTAACCTTGTAGTCATATTTCTCCAAACTGTGGCCTTAAGATTTAAATTGCAAATTTCACTTGTTCGTGGCGCACGAGGCGGAGGGTAAATGTGGAGGCTGGCCGTGTGGCATCGCCCGCTCTGCCTGTGAGTGGACATGTGGCTGCTCCATCAGCAAGGTCCGAGCAGGCACACGGGGGGAGGGGTTTATTAGTTATTGGGAGCTCCAACGTTAGGCGGGTGATGGAGCCCCTTAGGGAAATAGCGGAAAGGTCGGGGAAGAAGGCCAGTGTTCACTCTGTCTGCTTGCCGGGGGGGTCTCATCCGAGATGTGGAGGAGGCCCTACCGGCGGCGATAGAGAGCACTGGGTGCACCTGACTGCAGATTGTTGCTCATGTCGGCACCAATGACTCCTGCCGTCTGGGTTCAGAGGTCATCCTCAGTTCGTACAGGCGGTTGGCGGAATTGGTGAAGGCGGCAAGGCTCGCTCGCGGGGTGGAAACAGAGCTAACTATTTGTAGTATCGTTCCCAGAACCGATCGCGGTCCTCTGGTTTGGAGACGAGTGGAAGGCTTAAACCAGAGGCTCAGACTAATCTGCGGAGATCTGGGGTGCAAATTTCTCGACCTCCGCTATCGGGTGGAGAAATGTAGGGTCCCCCTGAATAGGTCAGGCGTGCACTACACGCCGGAAGCGGCTACAAGGGTAGCGGAGTACGTGTGGAGTGCACATGGGGGTTTTTTAGGTTAGAGAATTCCCTCCCTAGGCCCGACAAGACGCCTCCTGAGACGCGGCAAGGTAGGGGTAAGCAAAATGCAACAGGGAATAACAATATTAATGTGCTAATAGTAAACTGCAGGAGCGTCTACAGAAAGGTCCCAGAACTGCTCTCATTAATAAACGGTCACAACGCCCATGTAGTATTAGGGACAGAAAGTTGGCTGAAACCAGACGTAAACAGTAATGAAATCCTAAACTCAGATTGGAATGTATACCGCAGAGACAGGCTGGACAGTGAAGGGGGAGGCGTGTTTATAGTGATAAGAAGTGCAATAGTATCGAAGGAAATTGACGGAGATCCGAAAAGTGAAATGATTTGGGTGAAGGTCACGGTTAAAGCAGGCTCAGACATGGTAATTGGATGTCTCTATAGGCCCCCTGGCTCAGCAGCTGTTGTGGCTTAGCACCTGAAAGATAATTTGGAAAATATTTCGAGTAGATTTCCCCACCATGTTATAGTTCTGGGTGGAGATTTTAATTTGCCGGATATAGACTGGGAGACTCAAACGCTCATAACGGGTGGCAGGGACAAAGAATCCAGTGAAATTTTTTTAATTGCTTTATCTGAAAACTACCTTGAGCAGTTAAACAGAGAACAGACTCGTGGCGATAACATATTAGACCTTCTGGTGACAAACAGACCCGAACTATTTGAAACAGTTAACGCAGAACAGGGAATCAGCGATCGTAAAGCGCTTACGGCATCGATGATTTCAGCCGTAAATAGAAATATTAAAAAAGGTAGGAAGATTTTCTGTTTAGCAAAAGTGACAAAAAGCAGATTACAGAGTACCTGACGGCTCAACACAAAAGTTTTGTCTCAAGTACAGATAGTGTTGAGGATCAGTGGACAAAGTTCAAAACCATCGTACAATATGCGTTAGATGAGTATGTGCCAAGCAAGATCGTAAGAGATGGAAAAGAGCCACCGTGGTACAAAAACCGAGTTAGAAAACTTCTACGGAAGCAAAGGGAACTTCACAGCAATCATAAACATAGCCAAAGCCTTGCAGACAAACAAAAATTACGCGAAGCGATATGTAGTGTGAGGAGGGCTATGCGAGAGGCGTTCAATGAATTCGAAAGTAAAGTTCTATGTACTGACTTGGCAGAAAATCCTTTTTTGGTCTTATGTCAAAGCGGTAGGTGGATCAAAACAAAGTGTCCAGACACTCTGTGACCAAAATGGTACTGAAACAGAGGATGACAGACTAAAGGCCGAAATACTAAATGTCTTTTTCCAAAGCTGTTTCACAGAGGAAGACTGCACTGTAGTTCCTTCTCTAGATTGTCGCACAGATGACAAAATGGTAGATATCGAAATAGACGACAGAGGGATAGAGAAACAATTAAAATCATTCACAAGAGGAAAGGCCGCTGGACCTGATGGCATACCAGTTCGATTTTACACTGAGTACGCGAAGAAACTTGCCCCCCTTCTTGCAGCGGTGTACCGTAGGTCTCTAGAAGAGCGTAGCGTTCCAAAGGATTGGAAAAAGGGCACAGGTCATCCCCGTTTTCAAGAAGGGACGTCGAACAGATGTGCAGAACTATAGACCTATATCTCTAACGTCGATCAGTTGTAGAATTTTGGAACACGTATTATGTTCGAGTATAATGAATTTTCTGGAGACTAGAAATCTACTCTGTAGGAATCAGCATGGGTTTCGAAAAAGACGGTCGTGTGAAACCCAGCTCGCGCTATTCGTCCACGGGACTCAGAGGGCCATAGACACGGGTTCACAGGTAGATGCCGTGTTTCTTGACTTCCGCAAGGCGTTCGATACAGTTCCCCACAGTCGTTTAATGTACAAAGTAAGAGCATATAGACTATCAGACCAATCGTGTGATTGGATTGAGTTGTTCCTAGATAACAGAACGCAGCATGTCATTCTCAATGGAGAGAAGTCTTCCGAAGTAAGAGTGATTTCAGGTGTGCCGCAGGGGAGTGTCATAGGACCGTTGCTATTCACAATATACATAAATGACCTGGTGGATGACATCGGAAGTTCACTGAGGCTTTTTGCAGATGATGCTGTGGTGTATCGAGAGGTTGTAACAATGGATAATTGTACTGAAATGCAGGAGGATCTGCAGCGAATTGACGCATGGTGCAGGGAATGGCAATTGAACCTCAATGTAGACAAGTGTAATGTGCTGCGAATACATAGAAAGATAGATCCCTTATCATTTAGCTACAAAATAGCAAGTCAGCAACTGGAAGCAGTTAATTCCATAAATTATCTGGGAGTACGCATTAGGAGTGATTTAAAATGGAATGAGCATATAAAGTTGATCGTCGGTAAAGCAGATGCCAGACTGAGATTCATTGGAAGAATCCTAAGGAAATGCAATCCGAAAACAAAGGAAGTAGGATACAGTACGCTTGTTCGCCCACTGCTTGAATACTGCTCAGCAGTGTGGGATCCGTACCAGATAGGTTTGATAGAAGAGAGAGAGAAGATCCGACGGAGAGCAGCGCGCTTCGTTACAGGATCATTTAGTAATCGCGAAAGCGTTACGGAGATGATAGATAAACTCCAGTGGAAGACTCTACAGGAGAGACGCTCAGTAGCTCGGTACGGGCTTTGTTAAAGTTTCGAGAACATACCTTTACCGAAGAGTCAAGCAGTATATTGCTCTCTCCTACGTATATCTCGCGAAGAGACCGTGAGGATAAAATCAGAGAGATTAGAACCTACACAGAAGCATACCGACAATCTTTCTTTCGACGAACAATGCGAGACTGGAATAGAAGGGAGAACCGATAGAGGTACTCAGGGTACCCTCCGACACACGCCGTCAGGTGGCTTGCGGAATATGGATGTAGATGTAGATGTAGATGTACTTTTACCTTGCTGGACCTTTTCTTCTTCTTCTCCTTCTTGTTGTTCTTATTATTATTATTGAAAGCATGTTATATTTCTTTTACAACGTGGCCTTCAGATTTAAATTGCAGTATTTATTTATTTGCTTTTAAGTTAAATTGCAACTTAGCAATAAATTGTTATTTGCACGAAATTTAAAAAGTTGATTTGTGGGCCCGGTCCTTCCCGTTTTCCTTAACTCCCGATGGCCCGGGTTTTACTTTTGCCCTCGTTAAGTTGCGCCTCTGAGGCACGACGATAACTATTGATAATCGACTTCCTGGGAGTCATGTCTGCACGTCGATGGAGTGTATCACATTATCGGCGTACGTGCGAACAGCGAGTGTCCTTCCAGAAAGCGTGCAACCCTGAAACTGGGACGCAGCGTTCCGAAGCAGTGACTACTGAGATGAGACAGACACACACATTGAGAACGGGCTCTGCTGTGGCACTCCCAGACAGATGGTAATCGGGGCAGCAGTTGCCCATTGACAACTGCCGTAGCTGGAATGCCCGTAAAGAAGTTCGATAGTACCCCACGAGCCTCTACAGTAAATCATGCTTTACACGATAAAAAGGCTCTAGGGACATAAATAACGGCGGCAACCGAAACCACAGCACGCCATTCACGACACTTCTGATATTCGCCAACGACAGTCCCCCCCCTAAGGCAGACATCCCGCGATTTACCGCCGTCGCCACTGTCTTACAATCAAAATTTGTTAATGTGAGAGGACGAAAATTGCCAACAATATGACGACGAGGGTATTTAGGTATCAACATATTTCCCCATCTTGAATGGAGCTCGCCCTCATTATCAGGTCTTTTAACATCGACGTAAATGTGACGCCCAAGAGGGGTCAAAAACGCGCATAGAATTCATTGGGGAGCCCATCCATATGGTTGATGAGAAGGACAAGAAGCAAGAAAATCACATACCCGTATATAGTCTGGTTGAAAGGCGGTCAAGATTTCCGCTCGGGTGTGAGCGGGATACTTATGGAAAGTCGATACGTGTATCCACGTCGTAAAGTTCCACATAGTTCTGATGTAATGCGCGAACTACGTCAGCTTGCGTTGTCAATTGATGGCCGTCAGCTGTTGGAAGAGAAGTAATGCAAGAGCGGCGACGCGGAGTTTGATGCCGAAGCAGATGATATAACGGTTCCTCCACCACTAGGCGAATGCTTCCCACGTCACCATATGTTCGTTAAGGTAAATATCCTTACCTCCAGATTCACAAGGAGCACCATACTGATCGAACCATCTCTATGCCGTAAGGGGAAAGATCTCCATTCTTTAATAGGAACTTGTCTACTTGAAGCGGATCCGCGAACTTCACAAAGGACATATACATCTCATTGTGAAAATAGGCGGTATGCACTCGGTCCGAGGTAACACGAAAACTACCAGATAACCAGGCACGGATTTCTTAAGATCCAGGCAGCACGTTACACGTCAAATGACAACCTCACGTTAAATGAAAACCTCACAGTACCTTTACGTGAACGCTCTTGGACGCCATGAGAAACAAACAGGAGCGGATTAGGCCCCTTTCAGACACACACACCCAACGAAGGACAAGAGGAGACAACGACATGGCACTCCTACAAAGGCACAAAAATTACTGAAGTTAAAAACTCCCAAACACTTGCGACACTGCGGCAGAGCGGATGAATAAATAACTGCCTGCTCGTTCGGCGCACAAGCCGAAACTACCACTAGACCATCAGACCAGATGCAAATTTGGTCACGTTTTCTACTAATTTGGTGCACTGCTGCTGACTCGAGCTGAGGCCGATGTTCAGTAGGCGGCAGTGGGGTCGTGTTCACAAATTTAATTCGTCACAATTCAGACAATTTCTACTAAATATTAAAAGCTGTCTACATAAGCCCATTCATAAGGTTTTTACCAAGTTTACTCAGTTTTCAAACCTTGAGAAACGCACATTTTCGGTGCAGTTAATAAATCATGTGCGGAGAAAGACTGAGCAACTTGGTGTGCTTTGTCAGGCACAATTCATTCATTAATGCGATCATATCTGCTTCGTAACTACTTCTTTTGCACAAGTATGTATATAAGTTATTAATGATCTGTGATTTCCTTTACCTGCCACTCATTATTTGTAATGTTTTGATGTTGCATTACTATGTTCCTTTCCTATTCCTTTCCTATTTGAATGTCAGAGTGGGTGAATATGGCTGTGTATTGTGTTTCAAATATAGTGGACTTTGGTCTCATTTCCGTTTGCTGGTGAGGCAGCGTAGCAAACTTGGGGGTAGTCTTAGGGTCAGGCAAAGAGTTTTGCGTTCTCCTGACCAGGACGCTATTGTTGTATGTTGGTAACATACAGGAAGAGGTCTGACGCCACTACCGAAGGGATTGGAGTGGGGGGGGGGGGAGGGGGGGGGGGCTGTTTGGTAGGCGGCAGTGGCATCGTGTTCTCGTTACGCGTCGACTTATCAAACGAAAAACTCACAGTACCTTTACGTGAACGCTCTTGGAAGCCATGAGAAACAAACAGGTGTGGATTAGGCTCGAAGTGTGAAGATGATAAGAACTCATCTTTAGATGCTTTGTATGTTGTTGAGACTGTACAAGTTTCAGCGTAGCTGAAGTTTCAGACTATTTCTTCTGCAGCTTTGTGCTTTTATTGCCATGCTGAATAAGTCATACAGGACAGATAGTATTAGGATTTTTATTACCATTTGTTTTTTTGCAGGAAGTTCGCTTTGTTCAGCCACGTCTTAGAGTGTGATCAAATGATGCTTGCTAGTGTGAATGTGCGTGTGCTTCTTATGGTACAAATTCTGCCTTTTCGTGATTTTCATTTTCTTCTATAATTTCCTGCTTATTTCATGTCGTTATCGTAGAGAGTTGCACGTGTTCGCTTATGAATAGTCTTCTCTGACCTGGTTCTGCCCTCTTCATTTAACTTCACGTTTCTATGTGAAAATCTTGAAATGGTTTTGTAATGAATTTGCACGGAGTTTCTTTGAGTATCATGGGCCACGTGCTTGGTAAACGGATGAGCTTTAAGCGTCTCGTTTCTCTGTTTCTTTCGCTCCCATTATACTATTAGTTTAACTGAATTCATGGGTAGCTATATTATTTCTGATTCGCATCCCATTAAATATATTGTAAGTACCATTCCTTGTGTAAATGTCTTGTGTAGCTCTGCAACCCATGTGGTTAGCGCACGCTTCAGTCAGCGAAATATTTTATATCCCGTGTTCCGTTACGTTTTTAATTCTTGTCGATACCGCAAAAGTTTTCTAATTGTGGAGTTTTGCATCTTTCTGCATGCTAACCTATTCGGTCACGTGGTTCCTTTGTGGTCCGTGTTGAACCTTGATCTGCTGTCCGTTTGAATCACTATTCTAATCTAAAATCTATGTGAGACTTTACTTTCTTATTGAATTTTAATCCGCGAATTTTTTATGTTCTACTGCTGATGAGACTGGCTGTGGGAGCATGTCATTTTTGCCTACTGCGTGTATTTGCAGTATAGGTTTCTATTCTTCTCGTTCTTTTCCCCTAGCTATATTTTCCTAGCGTGAATGTCGAAGTGTGGGTGTGTTTCTATTCATTCTGCTATCCTCATTTTGACAATTATTTATTGTCCTCGTCTTCCGCTGGAGGTTCGAGTCCTCCCTCGGGCATGACTGTGTGTGTTGTTCTTAGCATAAGTTAGTTTAATTAGTTTAATTAGTTTAAGTAGTGTGTAAGTCTAGGGACCGATAACCCAATCAGTTTGGTCCCTTAGGAATTCACACACATTTTTATTGTTCACGAACTAAAAAGTTAGGTTTTTTATGTCCTTTCTGTTATTCAAGAATAATGAAGCAGGCACCAGTAACACAATCGAATTACGAGTTAATGTACTTGTATCTCGTGAACTTAACTCATAAATAAAGTGTTTGCTTCACACTGCGTTAACTTTCAGTTGTAGTATTAGAAGTATCCCATATTTGCTGATTTGCTTGTGTACACCATACAGCAGCTTCTACACACAGGTTAAATCAGGTCCTTCTTTCTTTTATTAACTTAGCCACACGCCGATGAATGTGGATGAATGTGGATAGCCGGTTAACCATGCACTGCAAATCCAACACACTCCCACCTACTGTATTGAATTGTGAGAGTCAGAGCTTATTAGTGCATACTAAACCATTAATACTATGAGATTCGTCTTACAACTGCCGCGAGTTAACTTATTTGCATGTTTTAATTAGTTTAAGATAACCGCAGATTCATTGTATACAGTTGTATTGTTGTTGTGGTCTTCAGTCCTGAGACTGGTTTGATGCAGCTCTCCATGCTATCCTGTGCAAGCTTCTTCATCTCCCAGTACCTACTGCAGCCTACATCCTTCTGAATCTACTTAGTGTATTCATCTCTCGGTCTCCCTCTACGATTTTTACCCTCTACGCTGCCCTCCAATACTAAATTGGTGATCCCTTGGTGCCTCAACACATGTTCTATCAAACCGATCCCTTCTTCTAGTAAAGTTGTGCCACAAACTTCTCTTCTCCCCAATCCTATTCAATACTTCCTCATTAGTTATGTGATCTACCCATCTAATCTTCAGCATTCTTCTGTAACACCACATTTCGAAAGCTTCTATTCTTTTCTTGTCCAAACTATTTGTCGTCCATGTTTCACTTCCATACGTGGCTACACTCCATACAAATACTTTCAGAAATGACTTCCTGACACTTAAATCTATACTCGATGTTAACAAATTCCTCTTCTTCAGAAACGCTTTCCTTCCCACTGCCAGTCTACATTTTATATCCTCTCTACTTCGACCATCATCAGTTATTTTGCTCCCCAAATAGCAAAACTCCTTTACTACTTTAAGTTTCTCATTTCCTAATCTAATTCCCTCAGCATCACCCGATTTAATTCGACTACATTCCATTATCCTAGTTTTGCTTTTGTTGATTTTCATGTTATATCCTCCTTTCAGGACTCTATTCATTCCGATCAACTGCTCTTCTAAGTCCTTTGCTGTCTCTGACAGAATAACAATGTCATGGGCGAACCTCAAAGTTTTTATTTCTTCTCCACAGATTTTAATACCTACTCCGAATTTTTCTCTTGTTTCTTTTACTGCTTGCTCAATATACAGATTGAATAACATCGGGGAGAGGCTACAACCCTGTCTCACTGCCCAACCACTGCTTCCCTTTCATGCCCCTCGACTCTTATAACTGCCATCTGGTTTCTGTACAAATTGTAAATAGCCTTTCGCTCCCTGTATTTTACCCCTGCATCTTTAGAATTTGAAAGAGAGTATTCCAGTCAACATTGTCAAAAGCTTTCTCTAAGTCTACAAATGCTAGAAACGTAGGTTTGCCTTTCCTTAATCTAGCTTCTAAGATAAGTCGTAGGGTCTGTATTGCATCACGTGTTCCGATATTTCTACGGAATCCAAACTGATCTTCCCCGAGGTCGGCTTCTATCAGTTTTCCCATTCGTCTGTAAAGAATTTGCATTAGTATTTTGCAGCTGTGACTTATTAAACTGATAGTTCGGTAATTTTCACATCTGTCAACACCTGCTTTCTTTTGGATTGGAATTATTATATTCTTCTTGAAGTATGAGGGTGTTTCGCCTGTCTCATACATCTTGCTCACCAGATGGTAGAGCTTAGTCATGACTGGCTCTCCCAAGGCCATCAGTAGTTCTAATGGAATGTTGTCTACTCCCGGGGCCTTGTTTCGACTCAGGTCTTTCAGTGCTCTGTCAAACTCTTCACGCAGTATCTTATCTCCCATTTCGTCTTCATCTACATCCTCTTCCATTTCCATAATATTGTCCTCAAGTACATCCCCCTTGTATAAACCCTCTATATACTCCTTCCACCTTTCTGCCTTCCCTTCTTTGCTTAGAACTGGGTTGCCATCTGAGCTCTTGATATTCATACAAGTGGTTCTCTTCTCTCCAAAGGTCTCTTTAATTTTCCTGTAGGCAGTATCTATCTTACCCCTAGTGAGACAAGCCTCTACATCCTTACATTTGTCCTCTAGCCATTCCTGCTTAGCCATTTTGCACTTCCTGTCAATCTCATTTTTGAGACGTCTGTATTCCTTTTTGCCTGCTTCATTTACTGCATTTTTATGTTTTCTCCTTCCATAAATTAAACTCAATATTTCTTCTGTTACCCAAGGATTTCTATTAGTCCTCGTCTTTTTACCTACTTGATCGTCTGCTGCCTTCACTACTTCATCCCTGAGAGCTATCCATTCTTCTTCTACTGTATTTCTTTCCCCCATTCCTGTCAATTCTTCCCTTATGCTCTCCCTGAAACTCTGTACAACCTCTGGTTCTTTCAGTTTATCCAGGTCCCATCTCCTTAAATTCCCACCTTTTTGCAGTTTCTTCAGTTTCAATCTGCAGTTCATAAGCAATAGATTGTGGTCAGAGTCCACATCTGCCCCTGGAAATGTCTTACAATTTAAAACCTGGTTCCTAAATCTCTGTCTTACCATTATATAATTTATCTGAAACCTGTCAGTATCTCCAGGCTTCTTCCACGTATACCTTTCTAATTCTACCCCATTTAACCTTTTTCCATATTCATTTTATACCTTTCACTTATTCACTGAATAGCTTTGTTTTTTACATAGATAAAAATGGTTCAAATAGCTCTAAGCACTATGGGACTTGAAATGTGAGGTCATCAGTCCCCTAGACTTAGAACTACTTAAACCTAACTAATCTAAGGACATCACACACATCCATGCTCGAGGCAGGATTCGAACCTGCGACCGTAGCAGCAGCACGGTTCCGGACTGAAGTACCTAGAAGCGCTCGGTCACAGTGGCTGGCTACTACATAGATACCCTTCAATATTTAGAAACTATATAGAGAAAGATCAGTGTATCTATTATTGCAACCCGGATCACAATCCCTACAGCAGTTCCTTGGATCAACCTGGACATATAAACGAACGTGAGGAGGCGGCTTGAATTTATGTACACTGACTGATGATAGATCGCAACACCAAAAAATAATTATAGTCATGAAATTTCTGGTATACGTTTGTCTAGTTAACGTATTTAAGTGATTAAAAATGCAAGATCACAGGTTAATATAAGTGTACGTTAATCAATTGCAAATGTGACACGCTGGTACCTTAATAACCGGTGTAATCGCCAGAATATTGAATGCAAACATACAAACGCCCATGATTTGTGTTGTACAGGTGCGGGATGCCAGTTTGTGCGATGGAGTTCCACGCCTGTTTCATTTCATCGGTCAGTACAAGGACGGGTAATCCTGGTTGAGGATGACCTTGGAGTTGCGCCCGATGATGCCCCATATGTGTTCGATTAAAAACAGATCTGGTGATCGAGCAGGTCAAAGCAACATGTCGACACTCTGTAACGCACGGTGGTTAAAGCAGTGGTATGTATGCGAGCGTGATTCTAGTGGAACACGCCTCTTGAATGGTGTTTATGAATGGCAGCGCAACAGGTCGACCAGACTGACACACAAATTTGCAGTCAGTGTGTGAGAGTGCCTCAGCTATCACGCGAAATCACAGCCCAGATCATAACTCCAGGGTGTCTTGCACGCAAACCTTCTAGTCGCAGGCCCTCAACTGGTCTACATCTACATCTACATCCATACTCCGCAAGCCACCTGACTGTGTGTGACGGAGGGTACCTTGAGTACCTCTATCGGTTCTCCCTTCTATTCCAGTCTCGTATTGTTCGTGGAAAGAAGGATTGTCGGTATGCTTCTGCGTGGGCTCTAATCTCTCTGATTTTATCCTCATGGTCTCTTCGCGAGATATACGTAGGAGGGAGCAATATACTGCTTGACTCTTCGGTGAAGGTATGTTCTCGAAACTTTAACAAAAGCCCGTACCGAGCTACTGAGCGTCTCTCCTGCAGAGTCTTCCACTGGAGTTTATCTATCATCTCCGTAACGCTTTCGCGATTACTAAATGATCCTGTAAGGAAGCGCGCTGCCCTCCGTTGGATTTTCTGTATCTCTTCTATCACATGGGCATCATTGACACCGAAGCAGAATTAGCTTTCATCAGAAAGCACAAGAGACCTTCACCCAGCTCTCCAATGAGCTTTCGCCTGCCACCAATGAAGTCACAAATGGCAGTGATTTGGTTTCAAATGGCTCTGAGCACTATGGGACTTAACATCTGAGGTCATCACTCCCCTACAACTTAGAACTACTTAAACCTAACTAACCTAAGGACATCACACACATCCATGCCCGCGGCAGGATTCGAACCTGCGACCGTAGCAGTCGCGCGGTTCCAGACTGAAGCGCCTAGAACCGCTCGGCCACATCGGCCAGCTAGTGATTTGGGGTCAGTGGTATGCACGCTACAGGGAGTCTGGTTCGGAGCTATCCTTGAAGCGAGCGATCTATAATATTTCGTTGCGTCACTGTGGTGACTTACATTGGCTACATACCTGTCAAGTCTTACTGCAATATCGGAGAAGAAACATCCAGCTTCTTGTGGCCTTTTTACTCAGTGAGGTGTTGATAACAGCGGTTTCGGCACCTTGACTCACATCAACTCACCACGTTCAGTCTCAAAGATAACTAACTCTCACGACCGTGTATTTAAAGCAAACCATAATTGCATCCACTTAATGGTGCTACCAGCGCCTCTCTTATGCGACTGGCGAGAAATTTGAATAGATATCACCTTTAAGATGTAGAAACACGCCTGCCAACTTTCGTTTACAAACCTCCATGTGAGAAAGGCAATGTACCGACTGACTGACTCACTGAGTCACAACCGCCGAGCCTAAAGCACTAAGGATACCAACTTGAAATTCGCATAGCATATTGAACTCATAATGGAGGCGTACTTTAGGAAGAGTTTTTTCGATGTTACCTCCCTAAGGGGGTGAAATAGAGGATGGAAGGTATTTAAGAAGAAAAATGCCGCTATTAAGGCAATTTTGAAGCTAGAGGTACAGAAACTGGTATTAGGTGTCAAGGACAGAAGTAAAGAAACATGTGTTTCAGCATTTTGGGAAATTTAACCTCTAAGGGGGTGGGATAGTGGGAGAAAGTTATTTTGAAAATAAATCATTGTTAAAGAACTTCTAATTTGTTTGTACAGCTACATCTATGAAAATTTGTATTTGACTTCTCCGTTAAAAATTAAAAAACATGCGTATTTCAGTGAGTTTTGAAAGTCAGCCCCTAAGCTGGCGAAACAGGGGATGAAAGCTTTTATGGAAATATTTCATTGAGCAAGCATTTTTGAAGCCAAATCTATGAAAATCTGTAATTGGCTTCCCTTTGAGAAAACGCCTCTGATTGTTTTTTCAAGTCAACTTCAAAGTGGGTGAAACAGGGGATGAACCGTTTTACGAAAAGATTTCATCATGAAAGCATTTTAAAGCTAAAGCTCTGAAAACTTTTATTTGCTTTCTCGGCTGGAAATGAAAAAACACGCGTGTGTCACTATTTTTAGAAATTTAATCCATAACGATTTGAAATAGGGCCAGACTGATTCACTGACTCATCGAAGCCTAGCCCAAACCGCGAACGATAGAAAATTGAAAACTGGAGGTAGGGTTGACCTTATGCTGCAGGCAGCATTGAATAATCGATTGTTCCGATTCCTCTCCTAAGAGGGTGTAATAGAGGATGGAAGGCTTTTTGAAAATATGTCGATATTAAGACAATTCTGAAGCTATAACTCCGAAAATTGGTATTTGGTTCCTTGCTCAGAAGTAAAATAACACGTGTTTCGGCAGTTTTGGAAATTCAACCACTAAGAGGGTAAAATAGTAAGTGAAATCATTATTGAAGAACAACAAAAGCGTTTTTAAATATATGTGTATGAGAATTGGTTCTTGACATATTGGTTGGGGAAAAAATGTATTAGTGTTCTTGGAAATGCAAGACCCTAAGGGAGTAACGTAGGGGAAGAAAGGTTTTGTGAAATTATTTCATTAGGAAAGCATTCTCAAAACTAAATCTATGAAAATTTGTACTTAGCTTCTCTCTTAGAAATTAAAAAAAACATGTTCTTCTGCCTTGGAAATTCGACCCCTTAGGGGGTGAAACGGATGAAAAAAATCTTAAGGAAAATATTTCGTTAAGTTCAAAAAATTTTAAGCTAAACCTATGAATATTGGTATTTCATTTCTCGGTTAAATATAAAGAAACATGTGTTAGGGGATGGGCCGGCCGCTGTGGCGGAGCGATGTTAGGTGCTTCAGTCCGGAACCACGCTGCTGCTACGGTCGCAGCTTCGAATCCTGCCTCGGGCATGGATGTGTGTGATGTCCTTAGGTTAGTCAGGTTTAAGTAGTTCTAAGTCTAAGGTACTGATGACGTCAGGTGTTACGTTCCATAGTGCCTAGAGCCATTTGACCCATTTCTTTGTTAGGGTATAAAAGTTTCTATGGAAATATCACCAAAAGAACTCAATAGGCAGGACTAACAAAAACCTGGCCTCCAGCTACCAGAATCGCTTTTTCTCAGAAGAACATTTG
Source organism: Schistocerca serialis cubense (assembly GCF_023864345.2). NCBI lineage: Eukaryota > Metazoa > Arthropoda > Insecta > Orthoptera > Acrididae > Schistocerca > Schistocerca serialis. The sequence goes on from NC_064639.1 coordinate 809,269,122, forward strand.
GAAAAGAACATCCTTCTATCACCTTAATTAAAAGTTCAGATGTTGCAGTTTGTGATCAACATGTTTTTGTTGTGGTCTTCAGTCCAGAGACTGTTTTTATGCAGCTCTCCATGCTACTCTATCTTGTGCAAGCTTCTTCATCTCCCAGTACCTACTGCAGCCTACATCCTTCTGAATCTGCTTAGTGTATTCATCTCTTGGTCTCTCTCTACGATTTTTACCCTCCACGCTGCCCTCCAGTACTAAATTGGTGATCCCTTCTTCCAGTCAAGTTGTCCCACAAATTTCTCTTCTCTCCTATTCAATATCTCCTCATTAGTTACGTGATCTACCCATCCAATCTTCAGCATTATTCTGTAGCACCACATCTCTAAAGCTTCTATTCTCTTCTTGTCTAAACTTTTTATCGGCCACGTTTCACTTCCATACATGGCTACAACCCATACAAATACTTTCAGAAACGACTTCCTGACACTTAAATCTATACTCGATGTTAACAAATTTCTCTTCTTAAGAAACGCTTTCCCTGCCATTGCCAGTCTACATTTTATATCCTCTCTACTTCGACCAGCATCAGTTATTTTGATCCCCAAATAACAAAACTCCTTTACTACTTTGTCTCATTTCCTAATCTAATTCCCTCAGCATTACCCGACTTAATTCGACTACATTCCATTATCCTCGTTTTGCTTTTGTTGATGTTCATCTTATACCCTCCTTTCAAGACACTGCCCATTCCGTTCAGCTGCTCTTCCAGGTCCAGTGATCAACACAAATATCTAATAATGGTAACCAAAAACATCCGTGCAGAACATCAATTTTACACGGGCGAAGCAGCTAGCGATAAGCTAGTTATGAATAAAGGACAAAAAAAGATTACCTGTAGAACGAAATGGTGAAGAATGTAGGGGAACACAAGTGTTTTGTACGTTAATGGTTCAAATGGCTCTGAGCACTATGGGACTTAACGTCTGAGGTCACCAGTCCCCTAGAACTTGGAACTACTTAAACCTAACTAATCTAAGGACAACACCCGCATCCATTCCCGAGGCAGGATTCGAACCTGCGACCGAGGCGGACGCGCGGTTCCAGACTGTAGCGCCTAGAACCGCTCGGCCACTCCGGCCGGCTTTGTATGTTAACACTGAGAAGAAATCTATGAATAGACAGAAACATTCATCACCACGTAATAAGTGCTGCAATAAACGGACGTGAGCTGCAACTGTACACCCAAAAGCATGCCTCCAAAAAGAAACCGTTTATTTACGCCGCTAAAAGGATGTTACACGGAACTCACTCTCAGTTGATACCGCGGAAAGTTGCAGGCAGAGCTAGCCGCGCGCCGCGCCCCTGCACACCGTGGCTCGCGGCACGTAGGTCGCAACGCGAGTCGGCTCATTGTGGAAACTCGCCGGCGGGCGAGTTCAGTCGTTTACGAAGTAACTTTGCTCATTACGCCGTCGCTGTTCCGCTGTCGATTTACGGCCGACAGCGATAAAGTCGACGTCAGAGGCTGTAAGGCAGAAAACGCATTACTCTCCACTTTTAGCCGGGATGTGAGGAGACGATGACATCTATTACTAAAGCCATGGATCAATGAACGCTATTGACTGATGAAGTACCCAGTGAATGCATGAACGCGACGCATATGGGAAAATAAGTCTGTGTTGTTCTCCTTGTCGATAATGTACATCAAATAGTTTTTTTATTGCCAGGAACGCCTTGACTATTTCACTTCTGCTTATAATACCTAACTTTTTAACAGCTGGCACTCATTATAAAGTTAGAAAAACATGATGGACAACACAGTTCGCACACTTTACAAGGTTATAATATTCCTCTGAACACCCCATCTCATTTCGAGGAATGAAGCAATAGAATGTCACTCACTCCGTCGTCAGGGCACGAGTGGCCTACCGGGACCATCCGACCACCGTGTCATCCTCAGTGGAGGAAGCGGATAGGAGGGGCGTGTGGTCAGTACACCACTCTCCCTGTCGTTATGATGGTATTCTTCACTGAAGCCGCTACTAGTCGGTCGAGTAGCTCCTCAATTGGCATCTCGAGGCTGAGTGCACGCCGAAATATGGCAACAGCGCATGGCGGCCTGGATGGTCACCCAAGTGCCGGTGTATCCACTGCGGCAAGGCCGTTGCCAAATAGAATGTCAACATAGGCTAAATATATGAGATGCGTTTGATGGTTTCAAAGTGAAAAACAGATAGACGGATAACTCTTTTCAACGAAATGGGCATTCAGTTAAACGGATGTTTAGTTCAGTGTCAGAAGAGGAGAAGTCAAAATGACAAAGAAGTGATCGGACGAGTTTGAGAGAGGAATGGCAGAAGACGAATACTGGTAGTGTGTATCAGGTGATCGAATAATACAATACAGATAGGAAATTCAGAAACTAGAGACTAATTCAATATGTTACCAAATATCTACCACTTGTGGAGGGCTACCTGAGAGTTCTGGTATGATTTACATTCATTCTGATAAACAAAACATAACAATATTAATGCGAAAATTATCGTATAACCTGATATTAAAAGAACCTGATGGTAATTATGAATAAGGTTAAAAAGGATTTTTATTTAAAGTTCTCAGCTACTGAGAATGGATGCTCTCACTTGTTGTAAAGTATATTCGTATTCGGTTGACTTTAACATGATTACTAGCTCTAGTTGGTAATCATAAGAATTATTAAGACGAGAAGTCCTTGTGTTGTTCATTGATTCCGATTATCTGCTGTCTTTCACACATAAGAGCGACTTGATGTTTAAGGTCGCCAGCAGTCAGAGTCTTGTAGCCGTACAAATTACTTTAGTTATGAAAACTGTAATTTTGGATGTAAATTTCATAGTTTAAGAGACATGCTATATCTATTTACATATGCACTTTCAGTTCGTTGAATGTGCGATATCTATTTACATTATACACTTTCAGTTTTTTGAGTGTGTGCTACCTTATTTATTCACTAATAGATAGAAGTTTGTTTTGTTGAAAGTGGCGTAATCGGATTCATGCATAACAATTTTTCTAAACCGATATTTAATTTGCACTGATTTGCGTACTTTGAATTACGCTAAAATATACGGGACTCGTACTACTGCTAAAGCGCCTCGGAATAACGGGCATAACGTAGTGCTTTAAACCATGGTTGAGCAAGAGACTAGCAAAGAAAATCAGTACACAACAGCCAGGCGCAATGAAAGAAGGAAGGACCGCTGATGTTCCATGTAATACGACAGCAATACACAGTTAACAGCTACACACCATCAGAGGTATGTGTCCAAGATGCTAATGCAGCGAAATGATACACTACTGGCCATTAAAACTGCTACACCAAGAAGAAATGCAGATGATAAACGAGTATTCATTCGACAAATATATTATACTAGAACTGACATGTGATTACATTTTCACGCAATTTGGGTGCATAGATCCTGAGAAACCAGTACCCAGAACAACCACCCCTGGCCGTAATAACGATCTTGATAGCCTGGACATTGAGTCAAACAGAGCTTGGATGGCGTGTACAGGTACAGCTGCCCACGCAGCTTCAACACGATACCAAAGTTCATCAAGAGTACTGACTGGCATATTGTGACGAGCCAGTTGCTCGGCCACCATTGACCAGATGTTTTCAGTTGGCGAGAGATCTGGAGAATGTGCTCGCCATTGCAGCAGTCGAACATTTTCTGTATCCAGAAAGGCCCGTACAGGACCTGCAACATGCGGTCGTGCATTATCCTGCTGAAATGTAGGGTTTCGCAGGGATCGAATGCAGGGTAGAGCCACGGGTCGTAACACATCTAAAATGTACCGTCCACTGTTCAAAGTGCCGTCAATGCGAACAGGAGGTGACCGAGACGTGTAACCAATGGCACCCCACACCATCACGCCGGGTGATACGGCGATATGGCGATGACGAATACACGCTTGCAATGTGCGTTCACCGCGGTGTCGCCAAACACCTGGATTCATCCAAAAAAGAACGTTTTGCCATTCGTGCACCCAGGTTCGTCGTTGAGTACACCATCACAGACGCTCCTGTCAGTGATGGAGCGTCAAGGGTAACCGCAGGCATGGTCTCCGAGCTTATAGTCCATGCTGCTGCAAACGTCCCCATCTGTTGACTCAGGGATCGAGATGTGGCTGCACGATCCGTTACAGCCTTGCGGATAAGATGCCTGTCATCTCGACTGCTAGTGAAACGAGGCCGTTGGGATCCAGCACGGCGTTCCGTATTACCCTCCTGAACCAATCGATTCCATATTATGCTAACAGTCATTGGATCTCGACCAACACGAGGAGCAGTGTCGCTATACGATAAACGGCAATCGTGATAGGCTACAATCCGACCTTTATCAAAGTCGGAAACGTTATGGTACGCATTTCTCCTCCTTACACGACGCATCAGAACAATGTTTCACCAGGCAACGCCGGTAAACTGCTGTTTGTGTATGAGAAATCGGTTGGAAACTTTCCTCGTCTCAGCATGTTGTAGGTTTCGCCACCGGCGCCAACCTTGTGTGAATGCTCTGAAAAGCTAATCATTTGCATATCACAGCATCTTCTTCCTGTCGGTTAAATTTCGCGGCTGTAGTACGTCATATTCGTGGTGTAGCAATTTTAATGGCCAGTAGTGTATCTTACAGAGAGAGGAATACTGTCATTGTGATAACCACGCAGAGTGCAGTAAGAAGGCATAAGTAGCATCCAAGATTAACTAGTCAGTACACTCAGCAAAATATATTCTGCCAATACTCTTGGAAAGCGAAGTTGAGATATCTACCAGCCACAACCAGGACGACCAGAGGAGCTGCCCGGAAATAAGATGCAGGCCAAGTGATGTCATTGCCGCCTCGCAGTAGGGTAGCAAGCAGCGCCAGACCTGTGTAGTTATTACTCCTATTTTGGTGTGCGATTCACAAATTTCCCAAGCGTCCAGCCTGGATGTGGAACATTCCACGGTCTACTACTGCTTATCTAGTTGTCTACAATTTTTGATGGAACAGAACGTCTCATAAGCAGGAGGCATAGTCACGACGATCTGTAGCAACGCCGCTCGAGTCAAGACTGATGGAGGGCTGTGGTTGCCATAAGTGAATCATCCAGTGGGCCTTCTGGTGGTCTAACCAGTGGTACCGTGAAGTAGACTATAATCTGCCGTCATGGAGGCACGCAGCTGTCAGCAGCGGTCTTTCGTTCCTGTGGGCAGCCTTTGGTGCTCCCAGCCGTACTCGTTTCTGATGGCCCCATTGTGACTCCAGGGTCTTCACGCGACTTTCGCACTTCGGAGAGAGCTGATGGTGCCTCTCCTGCACGCACTCCACCGTATGATCAGGCGTGCCCTGGTCATCTATTTTCTGGACCTGCTAGCACCCATGGCCAGAGCGGACGACGCCACCCGCAGACACACGTACGCGACGTCGCTAGGTGGTGATGCCACTGTTCCGTCGCCACAGGTCATCTGAGAATGAACAGTGTGTGTTGAATTTAAAATCTTGTGGGTCATTAGGCCGCGTCATATTTCTACTAAAATGATCGACGTTTCGGCCCCTCTGCTGTTATCTTCCTATGGATGTTATGGTGTCCACTAGAACAGTGTTCTAGCAGTAGTGGACACCATAACATCCTGAGGAAGATCCCAGCAGAGGAGTCGAAACATGGGGCATTTTAGTGGAAATATGACGCGGCATAATAACCCAGAAGATTTTAACTTCAGTGACGACGGCCACGAAAGCCTGAAGAATTACGTAAGACTGTATATCTTTCAGTAACAACGGTTTACTTCGTTAAAAATGTTTTACAGGCGCCTCTGGGCGACTGAAAGGCCGTCACATACCAGTCACAGCTCACTCACCAGCGTCCGGGGGTAGTGAACCGACTAGATCCTGACCTCGGCGCCCTACGGTAGTTATCCAACATAGCATTCGACGCCCCACGGCGCTACATTTCAGTTGAAACAGGGTGTAAAAATATTCTAGTATTCAGCAGTCAGACATAAGTAAAAGGCAATAAACACTCAACTCTAAAATAAATTGTAATGCTCAGTACAAAGTTTGTACACATGAATGTAAAAGGTTAATATGCATTAACATAGTATCCCATTGTCGTCATTGTTGCCTTCAGGCCGAAGACTTGTGTGACGTAGCAGTGAACGCTATTCTGTTGTGTGTAAATAAATGTTCAAATGTGTGTGAAATCTTATGGGACTGCTAAGATCATCAGTCCCTAAGCTTACACACTACTTAACCTAAATTATCCTAAGGACAAACCTCCGCCTGGACCAGCCGCACAGTGTGTGTAGAACTCTTCATCTCCGAATACCTGCTGCAACCCACATCCATGGCACCAGACCACTGGTCACCTCCAACGACTCCTCCATCTCCATTATCCAAATAACGATCCCTTCATATCCCAGAAAGTGCCTTATCAACCGATTCCTTCTTATAGTCGAGTTGTACTATAAATTTATTTTCTCCGAATTCATTCCAGTACCTCCTCATAGTTACTCCATCTGCTCATCTAAACATCCGCATTCCTCTCTCGCGCCCAAATTTCAAATGCTTCTATTATCTTGTCTAAACTGTTTCTCGTTCACGTTTCACTCCTGTACAAGGCTAAGCTCCAGACAGCTAGGTTCAGAAAATACTTTCGAAGACTTAAATTTATGTTAAATGAAATGAAAACACGTGTAGTCGTCTCTTTTGCATTTTATTTATTTACGGAATCAGTTTCGGTGTTCCACTACGTCGTCTTCAGGGCAATTCGCAGCCAATATTAATTAACTAGTGTTCGTAGGTCTCTGTTTTTTTAAAATATATTTACTCCTGTTATGACCACACATGAGATTGTATTCCTCCCAATTTACTTTGGTCGAGGGTTCTGTGCATGGTGTAATTCAACACCGAAACTGATTACATAAATCAATTAAATGCAAAAGAGACGGCAGCAAGTGTTTTAATTTTCCTTTCGTATCGACCAGCTGAAGTCCCTGTAACCAGCTGTTACAAAATTAAGCATACGAAGATTAAATTTAGTTTGTGTGTAAACAAACTTCTCTTATAAAGATATTCGTTTGGCGCCATAGCCAACCTGCTTTTTGTGTCCTCTCTACTTCGGCCATCATCAGTTATTTTGTTGCCTAAATGGGAAACTCATCCATACTTTGTGTCTCATTTCCTAATCTAATTCAATCAGCATCATATGATTTAATTTGACTACATTCCACTACCCTTGTTTTATTTACGCCGATGTACATTTTATAACTTCTTCCAACACTATCCATTCCATTCAGCTGCTTTCCCAAAATTTTTGCTGTCTATGATAGAATTACAGTGTCATCGGTAAACCTCAAATTCCTAATTTATTCTCCCTGAGCTTTAACTCCCTCTCTAAATTTCTCATCGGTTTCCTTTCTGGCTTCTGTATTATAGAGATGGAATAACATCGTGGTAAACTTGTACTGTAATGACTTATACTGTAATGGTGATGTCAACATGGTGTGCTCACAGTGCTGGTCATGGAAGCTTACCCACAGTCCTATTTACTTATTCATTTCTGGACCTAATGCCGCACTATCCGTATACGATTTTGTATTTATGTATGTGCCAAATGGCCATTCCAGTCACCACGACAAACACAATCTCTTAACTTTTAGGCCATCTATTAATTTCTCAGCCACTGTTGATAAGAACATATTTTACATAGAAACTCTTAGTTACGACAAATAAGTGCTTACTTAAAAACGAAAGTCTCTCCGCTATTTACAAATGACCACAGTGAAACTATTTTGTATACTCACATAAAAGAGCTGGGCAGGTAATGCTTGAGAGGGTATAGTCGATTGTTCTTTGTGTTAATTAAAGAGCGAGCAGTTCTCGTGCTGGGGAATTGACCTTTCCCAGAGGAAAGCCACAACAGTCGTACAGGATGACTAACAGTCGATTTCCACACTAGCAGTGCAAGGCAGTGTGTGGAGATTTAGGTAGATTCTCTCCGTATGTGTAGTTTCCTTAGTAAATAATATCCGTATTCCATTTAGTGATAACGCTTCCCCGGCGAGTCTGCTTAGCCGAATCTTGCGTAACGTTTGACTCTATAATTGTTAAACGGTTCTTTATCCGTGCGCAACTACATGCATCACAGTCGTCTCGTTCGCCGTATGTTTGTAATAACGCAGCGCGAGGAGGCCAGTGGAGTAAGAAGTAAAACTGAAACCAATTCGTACACATCAAAGAAACGAGAGAGTCTAAAACATGTATGGGAAAATTTCTGGTAGCTGTAGACGAAAACAGAAAGTTACTGGGTATGTATCGTGCGTAAACTGATCTGCATTATTGTGGTTCCAGAAGGGAACTACTTTAAAGAAACACAGCTACACGAAACTTTGGTATTGACACAGTTCGTGTATGAATACCAACAGTGGTAAAACATACGAGCAGTATAACAGCAAAGTTTGTTCCAATGTGTGCTAAATATATGAGACTTTTAATGCTGTTTCTGGTGAAGGTTTCAAAGAACTAGGCCAAGAATTATTTCATCCAGGTGCACATTATCGAGAAATAAGCATTTCAGATGTCATGCTACATCCCTCTACTATGAGTAGACATGTCAAAGAGAAGACTGATACAATTAGAAATAGCATAAGACTTCCGGTTTCTAAGGAAACTGTTAGTAAAACATGTTCTACTGCTGTTGGTAAGTGGCCTGATTCTTAAAATAAGGTATATAATTTGACCCTTATAGAACATTACGTAACCACAGATTGATCTCTTGTGAATAATGTTTTACTTACAACTAATTTCTCCGACGTTAAGATGACAGGAGTAAATATTATGAAAGATACAGAAGATGGGATGACTGATTGCAACGTTTCGCCGGACACGCCACATAATTTTGTTTCTGTCTGCGACCATGATGCCAACATAATAAAGGCCTTGGAATATTAAAAAAGGCTTCTTTGTGCTGATCACTGTATAACAGCACGTAGCGACACTTCGCATGAAGGTAGCTGCTTGTTAAATAATGCCGTGATTTTCGCAACAGCAATAAATGCTGCAGAATGCGCTATACGGTACGCGAAGGAAAGTCGTCTCTGCTCATCTTTGAAATCAGAGGACAGCAGATGCTGAACAGCTTGAACACCATGCTGGATTTCATACACACTCAGTATAATGAAGATGCATGAAGAACTGAAGATTTCCAGGAGCCAGTTAAAGGGAGCACAGATGAATTAGAAGACACAAAAAGAATCTCCTATCCAGTTAGTTCTTCTTTGATTTCACAAACTCCTACATATCTGCAGTGTCAAAGGCAATCAAATGGTTCAAATGGCTCTGAGCACTATGGGACGCAACATCTTAGGTCATAAGTCCCCTAGAACTTAGAACTACTTAAACCTAAGTAACCTAAGGACATCACACACACCCATGCCGGAGGCAGGATTCGAACCTGCGACCGTAGCAGCCTCGCGGTTCCGGGCTGCAGCGCCAGAACCGCACGGCCACCGCGGCCGGCAAAGGCAATCACTGCCAGGTGAGTTTAATTATTGCAATTATAAATCTGTTTCGTTATCATACGAGGAAAGGATAGACGTGTGATTAACTAGCGTAATTGATGTATACAGGCAGGGTGTACAAGGGATTAAGAACCGAATCCTGACTTTTCTACTCGTGAAGGTTATAATTACTTCCAAACACAAAATGCTTTGTTTGTCTGTCTTTCCGACATCTCAATCTGTCTTATATAGATGAAAAACCGGAAATTCCCAGCTTTTTTCCTGGAGATTCTGAGTAATATTATGATTCCCTCGTAGGGCTGTAGCTAGGGTAGCTAGATGGTGGGGCTGACACCTTCAGGTATCCCAGAATACCTGGTTTTCTTTTGGGAGTTCATTACCTGCAGTATGAAATAACGTGTATCAAAAATAGGAAGACTCAAGCGTGCGCCAAAGTCAATACAGAACAGATAAGATGTGCTCCAAATATTTAAAAAATAAGGATACTCGATTGCTGTGCTGGCGAAGTGGATATATACCCAGATAGTCCAATTTATGAGAAAGGAAACAAACATGAATGTCAGCCTTCTGAGTTATAAATTGTACTCCAGAATTTTAGCAAACAGACTACCGCCAATAGATGAAACTATATTACATGATGCCCAACGAGGTTTTGGAGAAGGCAGATCATGCGTGGACTGTCTCTTCACCAGAAAACAACTAATAGGAAAACATCGCGAATACAATTTTCCAACTTTTTCTGCCGTCGTTGATAGTGAAAAGGCGTTTGATAAAGTAAATCGAAACAAAATGCAGGAAATTTTAAGAAACAGGGGGATTCCAACTCGTAAGAGCTATACGGGATGTAAGTAGGCTGTTTACGTTTTCTTTATGTAAGTAGGCTGTTTAGGTTCTTATATTGGTAACGCCGCCGCCACGTAGCGCTCTCTGTATGAAAATGAAATCACTGGCTGTGCTGTGTGCAGTCTGTGGCTAGTTTGCATTGTTGTCTGCCATTGTAGTGTTGGGCAGCGGCAGCTGGATGTGAACAGCGCGTAGCGTTGCGCAGTTGGAGGTGAGCCGCCAGCAGTGGTGGATGTGGGGAGAGAGATGGCGGAGTTTTGAAATTTGTCATGAACTGCTATATTTATATATGATGATATCAAGGTAAATACATTGTTTGTTCTCTATTAATATCTTTCATTTGCTAACTATCCCTATCAGTAGTTAGTGCCTTCCATAGTTTGAATCCTTTATTTAGCTGGCAGTAGTGGCGCTCGCTGTATTGCAGTAGCTTGAGCAGCGAAGATTTTTGTGAGGTAAGTGATTTGTGAAAGGTATAGTTTAATGTTAGTCAGGGCCATTCTTTTGTAGGGAATTTTGAAAGTCAGATTGCGTTGCGCTAACAAAATATTGTGTGTCAGTTTAAGCACAGTCCTGTATAATTGTTCAAAGGGGAGGTTTCATATGTCGACCCTTAGCCGAGGATACCTCACTGGAATCTTCTGATTTTTTTCTTGTAGTTTGTGTAATTAGTGTAGCTATTGTTTATTGCTAGCGCGTAATTGTAGAGAGAATCTCTTTTGTAGTCGTAGTTTTTCATTGTTGTACACAGTTGTGGCATGCATGTAGATTTGCACCTAGTATTTCGCAGCTGCAATTAACTAGATATTATTTTCAGTGCTATGTTAATGTGTTCTCTTATTTTTTCTCTTCAAATTGTGTTTTTCTGTGTTGTCGTGTGAAATACTGTGACAATAATGGCGTGTGAAAAACGTAATACTAGGCTCCAAAGTAAACTGAGAAATGACAGTGAAAATGAAAGCAGTGTGTTAGCGCCACCGAGTAATGAATTAACTGATGTTCAAAGTAGTAATTTGGTAACTGTACATAGGGAAATGGAGCGGGCTGCAAACAATGGCGTAGACAGTGAAACAGGTAGTGAACAGGGAAGCGTTATCGAGCGATCGCTCGGCAACAGCTCGCCTCAGGAATCCGAAATGACAGGACACAATTTCGCAAATACTGTAGATTCAGGTTTTGGGTCATCACCGTTTTCTCAAATAAGTCAAGACACATTTTCTGCTTGTCAAAATGTGAACGTTGCCGGTGCAAATGCACTGCCGAAAAGCGTAGAGAAACAGATTCCAGACACTAATACATTATTATTGCAATTAATGCAACAAATGGAACAAAATCAGAGACAAATGGGACAAAATCTTAAAAAGTTAGACACAATGGAACAAAATCAGAGACAAACACAGCAAAAGCTTCAAAAGTTAGACACAATGGAACAACACCAGAGACAAACACAGCAACAGTTAGACGCAATGGAACAAAATCTTCACACCACGCTTGAACAAACACGTGAAGATTTAACTACTGAGTTACATAACATCGAATCGAAATGTCAAAAAGTCTGTAATGACGTAAAAACACAAATTTGTGAGCATTTCCAACCTATTTTTTCGCGTCATGAAAATGCATTACGGAATCATGAAGCAGCCATAAAAGAACTGCAAACTATTGTTCATGAAAATCACAACACCTTGCAAGCTAAAATTGACTCAGTTGCATCTACCGATTCGGTTACGCAACTTGCAATAACTCAAGAAAACTTAAAGGACACAGTAGATACGATTTCAACACAAATGGACACTCTGAAACTTGGTTCAGAAAAACACACTGAGGAAATAAGTACACTATCGGAGAAAGTAGCCGAACTTTCGGATCAGGTCACTAATCTATCTACGAAGGTAGATGATAATCTGAATGACACAGAAGAGTGCAAACAAATTAGGAAATTCAAACAAAATCAGAATCAGATTAATACGCAACACCAAAGAGAAATCCGGGAAGTACAAGATCAGCTGACACAGTTAATACAAGAATTACGTATTTCAGAGGATACTCGCGCCCCAATACGGGAAGAGGGACACAGAAATACGGAACAGCCACAAAATAATAACACAGGGCATTTCGGAAGTTATGAAAGAAATTGGCAATGTGCACCGAATTTTGAGATTGAACAGCCGACACGACGCAACAATGACCGATATGCGACTCGCCGACATAATGATTTTGACTATAAGCTGTTCATTACTACACGTAAATTCAAACCATTTAAGAATTCTGGCAACGACATTCATCCACAAGCATGGCTCCATCAATTCTCGCATTGTTTTCCTCCCAACTGGTCGTTAGAACACAGATTAGAATTTATGTGTGGCTACTTGGAGAATGAACCAGCTGTAAGAATGCGATCGGTAATTCACGATTGCCACAGTGAAGGAGAGTTCTACCATGCCTTCCTCTCAGCATATTGGTCTCAAGCCACGCAAGACCGAGTAAAACATAGCATCATAATGATGAAACGTTTCGAACAATAGTAATTTTCCAGTCTTATGAAATATTTTGAAGACATGTTGCATAAGAATCAGTATCTTTCAAACCCATACAGCCCCTCAGAACTCATCCGCATTTGCTTAATCAAACTGCCTGAACATTTACGACATATTATTTTGGCAGGACGTTGCAAAGACGACATTGAAGCATTTCAGGGACTCTTACAAGAATTAGAAATTGACACTGACAATCGCGGAACGCGAAACCAGGAACAAAACAATTACAGGTCACATCCGTCGCAATTCCGCGATGAAAGAAGTAATAACTTGACACGACAAGGCTATTCTCACAACACAAATCGTGACCAAAACAGACACCACCCGTATGACAACCGTTGGCAGAGTAGTAATGACTACAGGGAAAGATCACCTCTCCGTGGTAATGACTATCACAGAGACAATAAGAGAAACAGACAATATGGGAACCAAAATAAATACTATCAAGGGAGACAGAATAACTTTAGACGCAACGGTCCAGCGCGCAGTTACGATTCAGGGAGAAATTCTCCACCATGTGACCGACAAGAAAGAATCTATGGAATCTACCGACATGACGACAGACGATATGATCGTAACGACAGACCTGAATTGCATCAGAACTGGCGGGATTCAAACAGAGCAGGGCCCTCTCGTCACGGTGAATTTGTAGAAGTTAGGTCTCCAAATCCCAATAACGACGCGCGCCAACAAAGAAATAGGCAATGACTCACACCGCTGGCAGCAACAAAACGTACTTATGAAACTGATGACGCAGCGGCCGTAGCTAGTAATTACGTAAAAATGGAAGACATTAGGGACATCTTACTCCAGGAACACGACGTAAAACATAACAACATTGCATATCCTGTGATTCACATTACAGTAAATGACGTAAAATTTACGGCAGTACTTGACTCTGGCAGTCCCACTTCAGTAATTAGTGAAACAGCTTTTAGCAAATGCAACAAATCGAACGATTGCCCCACACTTCCGTTACGTAAGATTAAATTACAAGGTGCAATCTTTGGAAAAAGTGTAGATGTACGCCAACAAACCAATTTAGAATTCTTTTGCCAAAGCCACAGCTTCTCTATGAACTTTCTTATTGTTCCATTATTGTCGACGGAAATTATACTGGGAGTAGACTTTTTGAATGAATACAAAGTACTCTTAAGCTTTCACGATGCTGAAATAAGTTTAGAGAAAGAAGGTAAGTCAATAGCTTTGAAATTTGAAGACTGGCTCTCAAACCATGATGAGGAAATTAATCGGCTTTACGTTCTGTTAGACAGCAGTTCGGAATTTTCTACAGAACTAGACGCTAACAATCACTCTGCAAGTACTGACAGGGATGATATCGACTTCATATTTGAAATTAATGAGTTAATTCAGAATAAAATTCAAACAATTGAGAATTGTAATGACACTGATAGGCAGGACCTTTTTGAGATTTTACAAGAACATTCCACAGTTTTTACTCATAAAACAGGAACAATCAAGGGATTTCAATACCAATTTCGTGTTCGTGAGCATACTAAATTTTGTGTTAGACCATATGTAATTCCAGCACATTATAGGGACCGTGTTAGAACAGAAATACAATCTATGCTTGACGAGGGCATTATTGAGCCTGCAGTAAGCTCATACAACAATCCATTACATGTTGTTGAGAAGAAAAATGGATCGATCAGGCTTGTCTTAGATTCGAGACAAATCAATACGATCATTATTCCTGAAACAGACAGGCTGCAAACGTTGGAAGAACTTCTTCAAAATTTTAATGGTGTAAAAGTGTTGTCTTCCATTGATCTCAGATCCAGCTTTTATCAGATCGAACTTCATCCAGAATGTAGAAAATACACAGCTTTCCTTTGTTTCGGCGTTTGTTATCAGTTTCGGAAACTTCCCTTTGGTTTGAACATTTCTTCAGCAGCATTCATTCGCGGGCTAAATTCCATATTACCTGAGTTCTTAAAACGTCACATCACCTTATATGTGGACGATATTCTAATAGCAGAAGCTTCATGGGAACTACATAATCGCATCCTCAACAGTTTGTTACGTATTTTTGCAGAATCTGGAATTACAGTTAACTTGGAAAAGTCTGAATTCGGTAGGACAAAGGTGAAGTTTTTGGGACATATTATTTCTTCTGAAGGCATTCAGCCGGATCCTGAAAAGTTAGAAGCAATCAGAGCCATTCCAGTTTCATCCACAAAAAGACAAATCCGCAGTTTTCTAGGTCTCGTAAATTTTTACCGTCGTTTTCTGAATATGCAAATTCTTGTTACACCAAAACTTTGTTCTCTCACTGGAAAAAATACTATTTGGAACTGGGACGAACAAGCACAATTGGAATTCAATTCTTTGAAAGAAGCGTTACTTCACGCGCCAATCTTAGCTCATCCAGATCTGTCACAAGATTTCTGCCTTAGCACGGATTCTTCTAAAGTCGGTCTTGGTGCCCATTTATTTCAAGAAGCCATAGAAAATGACACTACCATTCAGAAAACCATTGCTTTTGCTAGCCGAGTGCTAACAAAATCTGAAAAAAATTATTCCGTTACTGAATTAGAAGCTTTAGCTATCGTTTGGGCATTTAACAAATTCCGTTTCTTTCTTTCTGGTAAGCACGCAAAAGTATACAGTGATCATCGTGCATTACAATTTCTTATGTCTTAAAAATTAAATCATGACAGGTTAAAACGTTGGGCATTGTTTCTGCAAGAATTCCGCTTCACAATAGTCTACATTCCCGGCAAGGAGAACATTGTTGCGGACGCACTGTCTCGCGCACCGGCTGGGCTTGAGAAAAGTACCACAGAAGGCAACCTCGAGAAAAATTTCAGTATTCTTTACATTCAGAAAGTCGCCTTTGAAAACTTCATCACCACATCTTTAAAGGACATTGTTCATGAACAAGATAAAGATCCGATTTGGAAAGACATCAAGAGCAAGTGGCATGAAAAGACACACACACAGATTCGGCAATATTATCTGGTTAGAAACAACATACTGTTCAAACGCTGCACTGCTGATGACAAGCTATGGGTACTTTGCATTCCTG
Source organism: Schistocerca serialis cubense (assembly GCF_023864345.2). NCBI lineage: Eukaryota > Metazoa > Arthropoda > Insecta > Orthoptera > Acrididae > Schistocerca > Schistocerca serialis. The sequence goes on from NC_064639.1 coordinate 809,285,080, forward strand.
ACGATTTTGTTAATAAGCTCATTTGGTACATTCATTTCAGCTACGCACATTTTGGTCCACGAAAATGTTATCATATTCTTCGAACGACTTGTTATTTTAACAATATGGAAAAAAGAATTCGAAGAGTCTTGTCTATTTGTAAACTTTGTCAAAAGGTGAAACCATCTACTGTCTCACATCGTGCTCCGTTGTTTCCTATTATTCCTTCTAAATTAAAAGAATTTGCTGCTGTTGATCTCTTGGGACCGCTTGTCAGAACATCCAATGGATTTTCGTACGTTCTAGTTGCTGTTGAACTTACTTCAAAATTTGTTTCTTTCACTCCGTTACGTAAAGCCACTGGACGATCTGTATCCAACGCCTTTGTTAAAAATTTCTTACGTGAAGTTGGCCACGTTGCTAAAGTCATTTCAGATAACGGACCGCAATTTAGATCTGCTGTTTGGTCACGCACGCTTCGGAATCATAAAATCAAACCTGTTTTTATTTCATTGTACTCACCACATTGCAGCCCGTCTGAACGGATTATGAAAGAAATCAATAAGCTTTGCAGACTTTATTGTCAGCATTGGGACAGATATCTACAATTATTTCAAAATGTGCTGAATGAAATGCCTCATGATTCCACTGCTTTACCACCTACTCTTGTACTAAAGAATGAAGAACCACCGAACAGAATCAGAGAGCTTGTACCTTTCCCGAATACACGTAAACTTCGACACAAAGACATAATTGATTTGGCTCTTAAAAATATAAAATCTGCAGCAGACAAAAGGAGAAAACTACACGGTAAAGCAAATGCAAAGAAATTATATATTGGTCAGAAAGTTCTCATTAAAGCTCATTCATTGTCACATAAGAAGAAACACTTGAGTCACAAATTCTTTCTAGTTTACAATGGACCTTACAGAATCCGACGTATACCACATGATAATTGCGCTGAAGCTGAAACTCTGCGTACTAGGAAGAGTAAAGGTTTACACCACATTTCACATGTAAAACCGTTTATTGAAAGATAATCTGCTTTTTAACTTTGTCATTGCCATAAAACTTTTCACTTTACATTACTAGTATGGTTGTCAGACTTAGAATCTGTTAACATGCAACAATGTTTGAAGTTAAATATCCAGTCAAGAACCAAGAGAACTTATTGAAACAGAAATGACGAATGCATTGTTATAGTGAACAGACGTCACAGTGTTATTGTGTGTGTACATTCTTGCTTGTTAGTTGCACGATTATGGAACGACTATAAGGCTTACATACTTAGAACATTTACCAGTACTGCCAATGAGATTTTAATGCAACATTTTGGTTTACTTGAAAATATATTCCGGATTTAAAGTACTTTCAGTGAGATACCAGATGGCGCAGTGGTTAGTTTATGTGACAGCTACACGATTTTATCACGACGCTACTAATGAGTGACAATTTACAATGTTGCTTTTGCAGTGTTTCTGTTTTATATCTGCACAGTTTTCTGTTTTATTCTGGAAAGTAAAACAGGTTTTAGTAGTAACTTTTGTGGTATAGCTACAATGAGACTGCCTTTTCCGTAGCACGACAATACGTTACAGCACAGTACTTTCCTCATCACGGCAATAAGCGTAATAACTAAGACATTTATACGCAAAGCATTTCACTTTTGTGTATTATGAGGTAAGTACATTGACTTCTGCAGAACTTAGCTTTCGGAGGACGATAACTACGACACTTCCACACAGATTATGTTGCAACAAGACGCACATTTAGCGCTACAGTACACGTATTTGAGTGATTAATTTTGTACTTAAAACATTTATTTTTAAAGATTTTTGAATTACAAAGAAAGTTTTCCGTGATACATTTCATTCCATTGCTGTAATCTGTAACACCTGAGGGTATAATTACATTAATCCTCAGGGGGGTACACGCTTACTTTGTGTACCATGTGTGTGGCAACCACAAGGAACCCTAGCTAATATGGTATTTGCTTATACAACTTTACACATCGGTACCATATTTCTCTAACACACAAATTACACAGCTATCTGATCATTTAACTGAGAGATAAACATTTTTTTACTACATCAGTGACACATGTATACGCAATACACAGTTGGGTAACTTCACACTTATGAAACTGTATTTTGTCTGTACTTTGTAAACTGTTCATATTTTTTCGGAATCATTGTGATACTATGAGAGCTTTGAATGATGTATTTGGTAAGGGAGCATGATTTTAAAGTACGTTTGAGGTAGATGACACTATTGAAATGAGCAGAGAATTTTTTTTAGGTTTTGAAATTATTGCAGAAAGCTACGACATTTTTGAGATTTGACTGAGGTGCTATGATGTTATTATTACGACGACGATGTGTACTATGCTGTTGAGATATGTTTATGATCAATAAGATGATGCTACCGTATATGAGGAATAAGAAGTATGTTGGAAACCAAGAATCATGCTTTAAGAGTTATGAAATGTGCGTAAATGCGTGACTGTATCACAATGCTGACGAATATTTTATTTGGACACTTATATTTATAGGATTTTCTTTCTACAGATTTGCAACGCTAATTCTTGACCTGTGAAATATTTTTATGTGAGACTGTCACTGTAGCGGAAACTGCTGTCGTAAATATTTCCGTAAGAAAGTTAAGTGACCACCTGCACGTAATGCGTCGCGTGCACCCACCTGGGCGACAGCTGCCCGAAAAAAAAGCCATTAGCCTTTCAGAGTACAGGAAGAAAAAAAGAAAAAAAAAGGGAGGCCATTATCCTGGCCATTGTCATTCCTTTAGAGAAAGCATCGCAAATCCGACACGCTAATTACTTGGAAACATATCGTACTTTCTGATATTTACTGAAATGCCTAATGAAATGACGAGAAATATTTTTACATCTGCACACCTGATTACGACAAGCGTCTTTCTACGAGAGTTGAGAGAATTTCTACTAACTTATGAAATGTCACATGACTATTGAATGATATTTTTATGCTTTGGTTTGCGTAATTGCTTATTTCATTTGATACCTGTTTTTCAGCTGTGTTACAGCATTAGTTTTATAAAATAAACTTAGATGTATTTGATAATGTGAACACTTTCTGTCAACAGATCTATTAAATGATAATTTTGTAATGCACATTCTTTAAAAAAAAGGAGCACTTGGAAAGGAAAGAACAATAAGAAGGGACTAGTAACAGTAACTGGACACATAATTTTCTTTTCAAGTACATGGTAATATTTCTTTTACAATAAGTTGTTGTGGTGCACCACTTTAATTACTTAGACATTAAGATGTGAATATACATTTCCCTTATCTGCATTGTTGTTTTTACTGTAATATTTTTTCTGCTTGAGCTATGTCATGTTTAGGTATAAGTTGCTGCTGTTTGCCAGGCATAGTGTTATTGAATTTGACTTTGTATTATTCTGTTAAGTTAGTTTTACTACTGACTTATTTTTCTTGTTACTGCACATTCGCTCATATTAGTTGTAATGTTGAATTGCTTGGTAATTTAGATTTACTGTAGCTTGCTTTACGATTTTCCACTTTTTGTCATTGCTGTTTATAGTAATTGTTTTATGTGTTGGTTCATTGCTTCGTCCCTTAGTTTAGCATCTGAGCTCAGTAGATTTAAGTTAGCTTAAGAGGGGGTAGCCTATAAGAGAATGAGTTGCGATGAATTTGAAGAAATGGACTGAGAGGCTATACGAGAAAAGTACAGAAAGCAGGTATAGATAGGACTTTTGGAAATAATGAAGAACGAAGGGAGATCTCCGAGAAGTAAAGAAAGTTTTGTTTGCAAAATACTGCAGTAAAACAAACCATGTCCTTTCCTTGTATTATTCCGCTATATGTTTGTGTACCCTTGGGTATTTATGTTTTTCCTGTATTTATATGTTTATCTGATAAGACTTATATTGTAGAATTTTTCTAATACTAAGCTACATTCACTATGATGAGGAATACTGTTATCCTCAAATACAAGTTGTATTAATAATATGTTATTTTCTTTGTAAAGTTGTTTACAATTCTGTTCTGTTTCAATGTTCATGTGTGAAATTAATGTTTCGAAAACTATTCTCATTATTTTATATATTTACTTATGTCACAATTCCAGTAACTCTGATGGATATGTTATTTCAATTCTTTTGTAAAGCCGGTACTACAAATGTTGTCTGTATTGTTATGTTTTTAATGATGTATTTTGTACCTTTGTTATTGTATTCTTATGTTATAAAATTGTAATTGTCACCAGGTCATGATATTATTAACTTGTTAGTTACATTTCACTGCACACGTTTCTGTTGGTCATAGTATATGGACAATATGTGAGAAGTTGGGACTGTTAGTGTTTGCACATGTGTTACTAACTCAGCAAGGGACTGGATAACAGCATTGCTGGTTCTAAGGACAATTCCAAAAACTTTGTGAGTGCACAAGTGGTGGTTTATGGACTTGCTATATTCTCCGCAAGACTCTTCGATGGTGAATGTGCACCTGCACAATCGCAACAGATGGCTGCTGGCCATCTCTACAAGGACTACAGTGGGTCTGCACCTCTGGTGGCCCACCAATACCATTATCTCTACAAGGACTACAGTGGGTCTACATCTTTGATGATCCATCAATACCATTATTTCTACAAGGACTGCAGTGGGTCTGCAACTCTGGTGGCCCACCAATACCGTAATCTCTACCAGGACTACAGTGGGTCTGCTCTGTGATGACCTACCTACCAATACTGTTCAAAATTTCGACTGACTGTGCTGTGGGTTTGCTCTGTTGTGGCCCATTACCTGTATGCATGTCAAGAGTCAGCACTGTCTTTCCGTTGGAAGGACAACACTACTTCTTCAAGACTGCATGGAAATCCACTACTTCTGTGTGCATTTTCTTTTACTGCTCAGACTTTGAGAAAAACTCCGCATTTTTACTGTGATGAGCAATCTGGACTGTCTTTATGGACTGTGAGAAATTTTTAGCTTTTGACCAACATTGTATCAATAAGTGTGTGCATTTGATTTCTTTTTTACTGTAATTATGAAAATTTTTTTTCAAATCTGTATTGGCCACTGCCCAATCCAATGTGTAAAAATTTTTTTGTGGGGAGCATGGGGGCTATGTAAGTAGGCTGTTTATGTTTTCTTTATGTAAGTAGGCTGTTTAGGTTCTTATATTGGTAACGCCGCCGCCACGTAGCGCTCTCTGTATGAAAATGAAATCACTGGCTGTGCTGTGTGCAGTCTGTGGCTAGTTTGCATTGTTGTCTGCCATTGTAGTGTTGGGCAGCGGCAGCTGGATGTGAACAGCGCGTAGCGTTGCGCAGTTGGAGGTGAGCCGCCGGCAGTGGTGGATGTGGGGAGAGAGATGAGGGAGTTTTGAAATTTGTCATGAACTGCTATATTTATATATGATGATATCAAGGTAAATACATTGTTTGTTCTCTATTAATATCTTTCATTTGCTAACTATCCCTATCAGTAGTTAGTGCCTTCCATAGTTTGAGCTAACTATCCCTATCAGTAGTTAGTGCCTTCCATAGTTTGAATCTTTTATTTAGCTGGCAGCAGTGGCGCTCGCTATATTGCAGTAGCTTGAGCAGCGAAGATTTTTGTGAGGTAAGTGATTTGTGAAAGGTATAGTTTAATGTTAGTCAGGGCCATTCTTTTGTAGGAAATTTTGAAAGTCAGATTGCGTTGCGCTAACAAAATATTGTGTGTCAGTTTAAGCACAGTCCTGTATAATTGTTCAAAGGGGAGGTTTCAGGGAAATATAAGTGAATAATAAAATACGAAGAAATATTGCAGGCAGCAGACGTAATATGGCTTAAATAAACGAAGGAGTCAGACAAGGACGTTCCCTCTCACCAGATCTTTTTAATATGTACATCAACGACGTAACCAGAACTTGATTACAGACAGTAAAACATTTTCAAATTAACGATGTGGATGTTAATACACTACTTTTTGCTGACGACCAAGTAAATGTTAATCAGAATGAAAATGCCTTACAAGAAGCTGTATTTAATTTAAGTAAAATCGCCAGAGAATACAATCTGAACATCTCCATCATACAAACAAAATCAATGACATTTTTAGGACACTAGCCCATGAGAATTAATATTGAAATTGACAAGCAGATAATACAGCAGGTTAATAAGTTAGACTTATTTAATTATATCTGTGGAAAGTTACGCAGAACACTAGGAAAAAAGTGGACAGAGATACTTGAGCAAAGTTTTCTTATGTTTTGGCTATACCAGTTCTATTCTATAAATTCGAAAATTGGACTCTTAAGAAAAGAGATGAAAAGAGAATAGAAGCTCGTGAATTTCTTTAGATACCTGTGTAGATACACCTTGATGGATAAAAAGAGAAATGATAACAGCCGAGCTGAACATGCAGAACATAGCTGACATAACAAAACAATAGCAGTTAAGATAGAAAGAACATATTGACCGTATACCAGATACGTCACTAAAACCATAAAACAGTATAAACCAAGGGGGAAATGATGACTAATGAAGAGAAGTCTTGACCAATTTTGAAGGAGACGGAACGGACCAAAGGGCACAATCCTTGATGTAGATGACGATGACGGGGAAATTCCTAAAAGTAGTGAAGGATGTGTGCAAGCTATTCAGATACAACATGCAACCATAAAAAGAATGATTTTAGTACGGTTAAAGCACATTGTTTCATAGTGAAACGGATGTATTATAATTCGTATAATATTTCGTGAATATAAACACATTTTTTCTGATATGCTTTCATGATTGCCACATAGTTTCTCTATTCCTACTCTGCCTTTTGTTTATTAAATAGAGTCTTCAAGTGCAGCGTCATCGTCAGTCATAAAGAGACATATTTCAAGGACTGGAAGAATAAAATGTCCTCTGCAGCAGATGAAGTCGGCTCTATATTTTAACGCACCTCAGCGTTTGTGGCATCTGCGCGGACGGGCTGCAGTCGCAAGACTTATTTATGTATTGGAGCAACAAGCACACCTAGTGAACGGTGGTTTAGCATAACTGGCTAATAATTGTCGAATCCGCACAGCCAGACTGCATTAGTGCTCTACGTATACTGCTGTTCACCTGTAACTATAAATTTTCTTCTTTTGCAAACAGTTGAAAAGTGTGTTATTGCACTGCTGTAAGCATACTGTGTACCTCATACGTTTTCCTAATAAAAACAGTCGTCTCCTATACATTAAGAATAGTATTTATTTAATGTGCCGATGGCTCTGCCGCAGTGGTAACACAGGTCCCCATCATATAAACGAAGCTAAGCGCTGTCGGGAGGGGCTAGCGCTCTGATGGATGACCATCCGGTATGCCGAACGCTGTTGGCAACTGGATGGTTCAAAATGGTTCAAATGGCTCTAAGCACTATGGGACTTAACATCTGAGCTCATCAGTCCGCTAGACTTAGAACTACTTAAACCTAACTAACCTAAGGACATCACACACACCCATGCCCGTGGCAGGATTCGAACCTGCGACAGTAGTAGCAGCGCGGTTCCGGACTGAAGCGCCTAGAACCGCTCGGTCACAGCGGCCGGCTGGCAATTGGAGTGTGAGGCAGCCTGAGAAGCTACTTGAATGAGAAGTAGCGGCTCCGGTCTCGTAAACTCGGCTGGGAGAGCGGTGTGCTGACCTCGTGCCGCTACATATTCGTATCCAGTGATGCATGTGGGCTGAGGATGACACGGCGGCCGGTCGGTATCGTTGGGACTTCCAAGGCCTGTTCGGACGGAGTTTAGTTTTTATTTATTTAACGTGTTCGTAGTTTCCAGCAAATGACAGGCGGAATAAATGCTCTGTCTGGTGATGAGTCTGTTTGGGAATGAGTCTTATTGTTATGAAATATCAAGTTATTTCCCACGTGCTGCACGAAGTTAACAGTGGCGAAAGGAAAAAAAAGAGGCTTTTGATTTGTGCAGTGCAGTGCAGTGAGCTTAGGTGTGGTGACACCTCAGCTATAACTGGTCATACACGGTTACTCTCATGTCTGGAGTCGAAACATCTGACATGGAGCGAGCACATGAGTCAAGTGGGACTGTAACAAGCGGTTCGGGCCCCCATGCAGCAGCCGAGCCGTAACCGGTCAAACACTGAGTGCTTTAGGGCTCTAGTATTCTCGTGTTGCAATAGAAAAGGTTCATATTATGTAAACTGAAAGGGGAGGAGAGAGAAAGGAAAAGAAAGAGGAGGAACTAATGATATTAGCTGCATAGCGACTTTGTGCGAAATCATTGGCGACAAGTGAAGATGTGTGCGGGACCGTGACTCAAACTCTGGATCTCGCGCTAACCACACAGCTGTGTTAACCAATGCGCCGCCCGGTCATAGAGTGTATCGCAAATGCGCGGACTATTGCGGCATGTTCCCCAACCAACCCACATTCCCATCGAGCGCCACCTATCCCAAGTCCCATCCATGTTCTCCATGCTCGCTAATTTTAGATTCCCGGTGTAGGTCGAACGTAAATTGCATTCTAACTGAAGATAGTGGTTTCAATGCTACCGAGGCGAATTAATGATATGAATGCATGGTGTCTGTTCTTTCGGACGTATCTTCTCTAACTTGAGTTTCGCTCTGTGGTGTCGATGAAGAGCACCTCTTACCTGGTGGGACATAGTATAAGCTTTTTGACTGCTTGATACTCCACAGCTTTGTAAGAGCGATTTACGGTGAACAAAACTACTACTGTTACTACTGTCCAAAACGTAAAGCGTAGCAGCTGTCCTGACGAACTGTAAGTTTGCTTCCAAAAATTCTGAACGTTTTAACATGAAATGAGTCACGCCCCTGCTCTTTTGTACAGAAACGTGCCCTGATTAACCGCACTGTATGGTCCATGTTCTTCCAGTGGTAGTGCTCCCTTTCTGCCGGATTGAGATTCCAAGAGACCAGCGCAGCAACGGTGGCAGACCCGTCCGCTGATGGCCCCGCTTCCGTGAAAGGCAAACATTTCGGGCGGGCTAGACGAGACGCTGCTCATCCCGTCACTGGCTGCGTTCTCTTTCTTTTTGTGCGGCCGTCGCAAAATTCGTTTCCGCTGCCAGAATGGCGCTTGCCCAAGAGAGCGCCTGCCTGCGGAAGGAGTTCTCTGTGATGGAGCAACGGCTGTGCAGTCTTCGGTCTTTTCTGGCGTTGCGTCGTCGTTACCTACACAAACAACCTATAGCAATTTGTCAAGAAAAACTTTTAACCCTGCACCTTTTGAAGTTTTATGCATATATTCTTGAAAATCATGATGTACTACCATCGGCTACCATGAAACCCCTACTTCTTCTTCTTGTATTAGTGTCTCCTAGGGACCACGTTGAATTTTCAATTCTCAATCCATTCTCGTTCCTTCCTTCCCGTGTTCTTCTGTTATTTCAATATGTTTCTTTTTACTTACTTCAGACCACTTTGCGCTAGTTTCCGTTTCTCTCCTGCTTCGAAATCTTTCTAATTCTAATGTTAATCTCTATTTCCAGTAATTGTTCTACTTTTGTGTTACTGAAGTTTTTTCTAACCTCTTGAATCCAGGTGTTTGCTAATATCTTCCCCCTAAAATATTTGAAGATCTGCTTGGTGAGTCTGTTCTCATCGATTCACTAAATTCACAGACCAGGCACGTTAATGTGACCAGTCCCGACGAAAGGGGTTGGAAGGGGAGGGGGGCAGGGGTGACAAAATCCCTGGGGCCCAAACCTCATGGAGGCCCTGAGTCTCTCCAGGTTTTAATCCCACACGGTACTAAGTTGGGGAATATCGGGCTGCTATTGTAAAACAAATTTTATATCATACAATAAATAAAAGAACACTACCCCAGCACCAGCAATAGCCACACTAGCTCTTCCTTTCCACCTCAGCTCTTCAGTTTTATGAGGCATACAGGACAACCGATACAATCATACATCGTATTTATCGTCGAATACAAAATATTTTCTTTAGACATCGTGCGCTAAAACCACCTTGTAATGGAATCGAAACTGTGCTTTCTTTAAATTTTATAGTACATCCTACCGAAACATTTTCACAACAAGTAAATGTACAGGGCAACAGCTATGAAACATCGTTATAACTAGGCAGATTTGTCAACAAAATTCAAAGATAAGCACTTGTGATTACATCACAAGGTGGTTCTACACAAAAAACGAATATACATAAAATATTTTGCATTACAAGGTTAAAAAAATAGATAAAGTATTTCTATTTGTATATAGTTGCCCTGGAGGAAACGTAAAAGTGACGAAATGTAAAAGGAAGGGATCAGCTGGAGATGCTATTTCTCGGAAGTAAATAGTTAATGTTCTTATTTGTTCGTCCGTAGAACAGCCAACTTACAAGGGAACTCTCCAGTTACTTGATGTGACATCATTTCTTTGCCGAAGAGGCTTGGCATCCAGGGTTCTGCTCAGAAAACTGGAAATCCACATAGTGGAAATTTCCTCAGAATATTAGACCTCTTGAGTCACTGTGATCCACTTCGTACAAAACATATTAGCAAGGTCAGAGACCGACAGAAAGCTTGAAAGTGTTTGTAAGAGCATTATTTGTAAAGTGATACTGAGAATTATTTTGTATCTCGTTCTGCCCATCATTTCACGTGTTCCACCTTGAAACCGGGAGAAAATGTGAAGTTTTATTCAATTATTGTTGCTACAACTCCTGATTCAAGTCGTACAGGACAAACAACATTTATCCTACTTTATATTTTCTTTGATAAATAAACGGTTTTTGGAGTTCGTAAATTGTGATCTGAAAACGAGAGTTGCTATTGCACATTTAATGCGATCAACATTCATGACACACTCAATTCCTATCAGTGAATGCCGCGGGCAAGGGTATGATAACGGAAGTAATATTAGCGAGTCTTATAAAGAACTTTAGGCACATTTTGTCGTGTAATCATCTTGCAAAATTTTCTGTATGCGCATGTCATAACCCTGTGTGTGGTACATGCAGCTGAGAGTTATCATGAAATACATAATTTTTCCGGAGCAATTCAACGTTTTCACAAACTGTTCAGTACCGCAGGTGAAACGATACTCACGTTTGAACAGGCTCAATATTTCCCTGTACGCCGCTGCGTTGGATACAGTATCGAGCTTGTTCGAAAAATCACGTGACATTTGACTCGCGCGATGCGATTGCAATGGATAAGGAAAAAACAACGAACCGACCGTAACAATAATCTATGGCTGTGCATAAATTTCACAATTTCATGAAACAGTGGTGGAAACCTCATTAAATGCTACCACTGTACAAATTCCTATTGCATTTGAACAAATTTACAATACGCACTCTCATACATATTGATTCAGAGAGGCGGTAATGATTTGTAGGTTGCACATGAGCATTTCAATCCCTGTTCACATATTTGAATAAAAGATAAAATCTTTATCAGAACAAGATGGCAAAATTCGGTTGAAATAATCAAGACAAGTAATCAAGAATTAAATGCCCAACAAATGCACAGCATCGTAATAAAGTGACTGGAATTTTTATCGCGAGAGTAAGTTACAGCGTAGGATGCACGAAAGCTCGAGAATTACAATAATTTGTTTATCAGCTTCCGCTGTTTCACGTGGCCAGCAACCTAGAAGATATTTCAGTGCGTGTTTCACACTTATTTTTGTTGTTCCATATCGCATTAAAACTTTAAGACAGGTCATTGTGATAGTTCTAACAAAAGTCACTAGATCGCAGGCCCATCAAAATAAAGAACAGAACCAGAGATGTCCCGAACTGTTGCATAAACTGTTCGAATAGTTCGAGTCGTGTTCAGGCACAGTCCTACTCTTCAGAAGCAGTTCACAACGATGGGAAATTCTGAACCAGCGTGTGTTGGAATTTTATTATATTCCATGTGTGATACCTGTTGGAGTGCTCGGGTTGACGCTACAATACCAATTACAGCTCACTTGGATAAGATTACCATTGGTGTTGCAATACTCAGTAAATAAAATTTTTGAGCTGAAAAATTTTCTGTGGTACTAGGTGTTTTGGTTGTGTGAGATCATTCAAGTGTTTAATCATGACATCAGTTTCGCTATTATTATTGGTACCGACTGACTACTGAAGCAACTTACCACAAGCTCAACATATTACAACTGATGTCGAAATAAGACTCTTTGAGAGCTTATTACATGGCTTAAAATATATTCGCGAAAATTTGAACCCCGTTCTCCCTGATCTAAAGTTGTTGCCAGCGCAGTTAATATCGATTTTGAATTTCCGGATGTGCGCGCTAAAGAGAGGAAATCATTTCATGATGAAACCAGGTGTGAAGTGACAGACGTGAATTCAGAAGTTTGATTCAAGATAAATGTATTTTCTGTCATTATTGGCAATCTAGTGTCTGTCTTGGAAACCCTGTATGTAGAGATCTTAGGTGTGACGTCATAAGCGAGTGACAGCGTGTGAGATCGCTCTCTAAGTTTTCATATAATTTTAGGTTTCAGCTACATATTTTAACGGGTTTTGTGATAATATTTACTATATAAGTGACGTATTAGTGGTTTCTTCATTCACCTCTGTCTTTCTTGTGTTGTGACCTGATATTTGTGAGTGTTTCGTATCGAGCAACTTAACCTCTTGCCTGTGTTTACATTCCGCGCTGACCAGTTTCAGCTGTAGCGGCGCATCGAAAGCTAAGTACTAATAAATTGTTTGTGTATATTGGTTTATTTAGGAACTTTAGTAGTCTCCAACCGGTGGTCTTGGTGTTTTCTGGAGAAATAATTTCAGAAGAACCGTTTGGGAACTGTTTTCAGCTTCGTTACTGTGTCATTAGACGTTTGATTCTCTTTCTGTATTAGTCTTTTGTTATATTCACATTTGTTGTTTATTAATACTGTTAACAATAGTAGTTACTTCTCTTGTAGAGTAAGTTTGTGATCATTGTAGTCAGGTTTTTAACATCGTCTTATTGTAGTAGCGGAACTTAGGAAAAGTAACATTTTACCATGAGTGAGAAGTGTGGGCTTTGCCGTAGGTTCGTGAGTAGTGGATTGCGGTGTGAGACTTGTTCGAAGTATTTTCACTGGGGGGGGGGGGGGGGGGGAATGCAGTGGGGAAGCCAGTGGGCATTCTGGTGAGATCCTCTCCTGGAACTGCAGATTATGTAGCAACAGTAAGTTGATAGAGGAGCAGGAGCGTAAGATCTGTGCCCTTCAGGTCCAGTTGAAAAACGCACAGGAGGAGATAGATAGGATGAGGAGGGAGAAGGGGGTTGGGGAATGGGAGCTGGCTGTTGGCAAGAGATCTGCTAGGAGAAGAAGATTTTCAGATAGTTTTACTATTGGTGTTTACAATAGATATGACCAACTGTCTCTCTAGTAGCTGTAGATGTAGGAAGTATGCAGCAGACCTCAGTAGTTACTGTGCCTAGAACAGTTGCAAAGTCGAAGAGAAAGAAGAAGGTTCTGCTGTTAGGTAGTTCTCATGGCAGAGGTGTAGGCCAGCAGTTGCAGGAAGTGCTGGGGAGTGAGTACCAGGTCACCAGCATTGTGAAGCCTAATACAGGGTTGGCTCAGGTGACTGTTAATATAGGGGGGCTATGTAGGGATTTTACTAAAGAGGATCAGGTAGTGATTGTGGGTGGGGCTGGTAATAGTATTGATAGGGATGGGGAGTATAACATAGATGGTGACCTGGAAGAGATAGCCACTCAGACTGGCAACACGAATGTGCATTTCGTGGAACTGTTTCAGCGTCACGATCGGCCTCATTTCAATACAGCCGTCAGGCGTAATAACATGAGACTTGGGGGTGCGCTGATGACAGAAAGCATGGGTAACATTTCAGTGGTGTCGGTGGAGTCTATCAGCAGGACGGGTTTCACTAGACATGGCCTGCACCTCAACAGGTATGGGAAGGGGAGGTTGGTAAAGCTTATAGGTGACAGCATAGGTGGGGTTGGTGGGATCACTCATGGGAAAATTCCTCCAGTAGTGGGTGTTAGAGCTTCACCTTTTTTAGATTGAAGTCAGCTGATAGGTATTCCTGCTTAAGGGAAGTCTCTCTAACAAGGGAATCACTTTTGACAAAGCTTAGGTATCCGAGTAATGAGGGAATTAGTATATTTCATCAAAATATACAAGGTATTAGAGATAAAGCTAGTGAACTGCTTATAGATGTTGACTCTGAAATTATTGGTATATCTGAACACTTCTTAAATAAAGAGATCATTCAGAGGCTTCCTTTACCAGGATACAGGTTGGCTGGCAGCTTTTCGAGGAGCTCTTTGCGGTGTGGGGGAGTAGCCATGTATGTGAAAAACGGCATCCCATTTGAGTCAATTGATGTTTCAAAGTACTGCACTGAAAAGGTGTTTGAATGTTGTGCAGGTGTGGTTAAATTTAACGGAGCTAAACTTCTAACTGTTGTTATTTATAGATCACCAGACTCCGATTTCACAACATTTTTGCTAAAGCTAGACAAGGTTCTTGGTTCAGTTTATAGGAAATACAAAAAGTTAGTTATATGTGGTGACTTCAATATTAATTGTATAAGTGATTGTGCAAGGAAGAGGATGCTGGTAGACCTCTTTAATTCATATAATCTTATGCAAACCATATTCTTTCCAAAGATAGTGCAAGGGAACAGTAGAACAATCATAGACAACATTTTTGTTCATTCCTCATTACTAGAAGGGCATTCTGTTAGCAAAAAGGTGAATGGCCTTTCAGATCATGATGCACAAATTTTAACTTTAAAAGATTTTTGTGCTGCAACACGTGTTAAATATAGTCGTCAGCTGTTCAGGAAAGCTGATCCAGTTGCTGTAGAGACCTTTGTAAACCTTATAAAGGAACAAGAGTGGCAAGACGTTTATAGCGCTGATACAGTAGACAATAAATATAATGCTTTTCTCAAGACTTTTCTCATGCTCTTTGAAAGTTGCTTTCCGTTAGAACGTTTAAAACAGGGTACTAGCACAAACAGGCAGCCTGGGTGGCTGACTGGAGGGATAAGAATATCTTGTAGAACAAAGAGGCAATTATATCAAAACGTTAGAAACAGTCAAAATCTAAATTCAGCAGCCCATTACAAACAGTATTGTAAGGTGCTTAAAAATGTTATTAGGAAGGCAAAAAGTATGTGGTATGCAGATAGAATAGCTAAGTCTCAGGATAAAATTAAAACCATATGGTCAGTAGTGAAGGAAGTTGCTGGTCTGCAGAGACAGGTCGAGGATATAGAATCAGTGCGTAGTGGGAATGTCCGTGTTACTGATAAGTCGCATATATGTACAGTATTTAATTATCACTTTTTGAATATAGCAGGTGAACTAAATAGAAACCTAGTCCCAACCGGGAATCATATAGCGCTCTTAGAAAAAAGTGTTCCGAGACTGTTACCTGAAATGCTCCTCCATGATACTGACAAGAGGGAGATTGAGTTAATAATTAAATCACTAAAGACCAAGAACTCTCATGGATATGACGGGGTATCTAGCAGAATACTGAAGTATTGTTCTATGTATGTTAGCCCAGTTCTCAGCCATATCTGTAACTTTTCCTTTAGGAGTGGTCGGTTTCCTGACTGATTAAAGTACTCGGTAGTGAAGCCACTTTATAAAAAGGGAGACATTGATAATGTTGACAATTTTAGACCTATGTCTATGCCATCGGTGTTTGCTAAGGTTATCGAGAAGGTTGTATATTCAAGGTTACTGGAGCATTTAAATTCACATAATTTGCTTTCAAATGTTCAGTTTGGTTTTAGAAATGGTTTAACAACTGAGAATGCTGTATTCTCTTTTCTCTGTGAGGTTTTGGACGGATTAAATAAAAGGTTGCGAACGCTAGGTGTTTTCTTTGATTTAACGAAGGCTTTTGACTGTGTTGACCACAAAATATTACTGCAGAAGTTGGACCATTATGGAGTAAGGGGAGTAGCTTACAATTGGTTCGCCTCTTACTTTGAGAACAGAAAGCAGAGGGTAATTCTCCGCAATATTGAGAGTGGTAGTGATGTTCAGTCCCAATGGGGGACTGTTAAGTGGGGCGTTCCCCAAGGGTCGGTGCTGGGGCCACTGCTGTTTCTTATGTATATAAATGATATGTCTTCTAGTATTACAGGTGATTCAAAAATATTTCTGTTTGCTGATGACATCAGCTTGATAGTGAAGGATCTTGTGTGTAATATTGAAACAGTAACAAATAATGTAGTTCATGAAATAAGTTTGTGGCTTGTGGAAAATAATTTGATGCTAAATCACAGTAAGACTCAGTTTTTACAGTTTCTAACTCACAATTCAACAAGAACCGATATTTTGATCATACAGAATAGGCATATTATAAGCGAGACGGAACAGTTCAAGTTCCTAGGCGTTCGGATAGATAGTAAGCTATTGTGGAAAGCGCATGTCCAGGATCTTGTTCAGAAGCTAAATGCTGCTTTATTTACCATTAGAGCAGTATCTGAAATAAGTGACACTTCAACACGAAAGGTAGTCTACTTCGCATATTTTCATATGCTTATGTCATATGGTATTATTTTTTGGGGTAATTCTTCTGATTCAAAAAGGGTATTTTTGGCTCAAAAACGGGCTGTTTGAGCTATATGTGGTGTAAGTTCGAGAACCTCTTGTCGACCCCTATTCAAAAATCTGGGAATTCTGACATTGCCCTCACAGTATATATTTTCTTTAATGTCGTTTGTTGTTAGCAATATTAGCCTGTTTCCAAGAGTTAGCAACTTTCACTCAGTTAATACTAGGCAGAAATCAAATCTGCATGTAGAATGCACTTCCTTGACTCTTGTGCAGAAAGGAGTGCAGTATTCTGCTGCATCCATTTTCAATAAGCTACCACAAGAACTCAAAAATCTTAGCAGTAGCCCAAACTCTTTTAAGTCTAAACTGAAGAGTTTCCTCATGGCTCACTCCTTCTATTCTGTCGAGGAGCTCCTGGAAGAGCTAAAAAATTAAGCAAATTCCAGTGCTACATTGTTGATTTTCTTGATTTAAACTTACGACTTGTCACCTGAATATGTTTTTTTATATTTCATTTTATCCTGTTTCTAATATCGTGTTATAATTTCATGTATTGGCTCGTTCCATGATCATGGAGACTTCTCCTTAATTTGGTCCCACGGAACAATAAATAAATAAATAAATAAATAAAAACAGTGAAGATTTTAGATGAAACATTTGGATTTCATTGAAATAATCAAAAATGACTGACTATGAGGTCGCTGAGGCATAAAAGCTATTTATCAATGAATGCCGGGATGGTGTCTCAACACAAGTAAAAGAAGAAATTAAATATCTGAAAACAATTTATACTTTAAACTTTGAATATATTACTCTGAGAGCCATTAGACATCTAGAATAAGATGTACATGCTTAAAATTTTAAGCTTGTTTCCGAATGTATGTGTAACTTTACACTCTTCCTGTGATTATAGCGGAAGCAGAAAGGTTATCCAGAACTCTTGCTTGTGTTAAGAACCGTCTCAGATTAAGTATGCATCAACAACATGTCACAGATTCTAGGGCCTTGCCAATTGAATAAATCTGGCAAGGCAACCAGACTTTGATGCTATGATTTAAACATTCGCTGAACGAATGTTACACAACGCATTATCTCCTTGACATCGCGACTTCCGATTCAGTTGCTGCCAATCAGTACCAACTACATCGTCATGCAGCGGACATCCTCAGATGGTATGTTCTGGCGTACCTTCTCCACCACAGGGACACTCGGAGGTCTGTCTCTTGCCAATTAGATGCCAATAGGGGGCGTAGGACGCATGGCTAATCACGAAGTGAGTCAAGCCTCTTGAGGGATACAGGGGTTTCATTTCCAGTCTCTCTTTCACATTTGGCAAAAAGATTATGCGTGCGTTTTGCTGTGTGGTGATAATCCCAGCGTTTCTGCCATAGGTGACAGACCTGACTTCGAATTTGTTGCTTGCTTGTGGTCCGTATTCATATTAAATTCAACACTTCACGATGTTCTCCTTTCATGTTGTCCTTTCTTCAGCTAATACGTCGTTGCTTTTTCTCGTATATGAAGATCGAATGGATATATTCCTAGTATTACTAGCAACGCCTCAACTGACACAGTGCCAAAAGCTCTCGTCAAACGAGGAAGTATTCCACGTTGCACCCTGCTAACTACCCGTCCTGGTGGTGCGAGGAGAAGTCTATGGCCGGAAACATTCATACATTAGCCAGTGATTGCAGTTACGAAAGCGTTATGATACGTTCTTATTGTTTGCATTGGCAGCTTGTAACTGGTGAGACTAATAATTTGATGTTTTCGTCAATATATGAACCATACTTTTGTCGTTCGACCAGGATGATGCCCAAGTATTTGTTGGCGGACTGTATGGACCTTACTCTTAATTTCGTGATAGAGTATCGCAGGAGATTCCCTTTTAACAGCAGGTGTGTCTTTTCAGGCGCAACAGACAATTTGACTCCCTGGCACCACCGATGTAATTGTCGATGGAATATGTTACATCCGTCTTCCAGGTTGCTTCCGGAGCTTTTCAGGATTATCAGGTCTTCGGCATATGTCATTATTCTTACGACTTCTTCATTAGCGTTTAGCTTTCCTAGTACCGGCTAGAGATTCCATAAAACAGGGCCTCTTAAGGACCCTTTTGGGCAACGTTTTGAAATTATTTTATTATGGTGCTGCTTCTCTGTTCCCACAGTAGTTCTTACAGCAGTTGCGCAACGGTCGTGGACAGTCCAAGTTCCTCAGGCGGACAAAAAGCGCTGATCACCATAAGTGATCGAAATCCCCAATGATGTCCACCATTACGGCTACGACATATTAATGCAGATCGCTTTTCACAAGTCTTTTTGTCTTCTGTTGACTTCCTGATTTTGAAACCACACTGTTGCAAATTCATTCCACTAATAAGACTGTTCTCCCGTAATCTATCGCATAGCACCTTCTGCAGAACCTTCTCTGAGGTATTGAGAAGTCATGTTAGTCTCCCAAGCTATAGAACATCGAAGTCATAGCCGCTGGCGACTCCCGCTAGACCTCCCCTTCAGCAGCAAACGTGATTTTGTACGCTGGCAAACCGTAGGCGGAACGTCTCACCATGTTGTTTGTCATTCAATGATCGCCACTGATTGTCACGATCGCCAGGGAGAAGATGGACCTAGCTACTGCGCAGGCAGGGCAGGCAGGGCTCCTAGGAATACTGTGCTCTGCGACTTCGATGGATGACTGTTTAGAACGCGGGTTTCCACCCAGTTTACTTTTCTCCTGGAGCCCTCAAAAATATGTTTTTCCATATACAGGAGAAAAATAAATTGTATCAGCGTGCAAAATCACGTTCCCTGCTGAAGGGTTGGCCTAGTTGCAGCTGCCAGCCCATGTAACTTCGACAATCTGTAGTGTCGTTGGATGACATTTTCGTGCACGGGTTCCTGTCCTCAATTTCCTACCCTCCGCAACCTTTCGAAACATTTCGCAAAATTTATGGGGTACCCTGTGTGTTCCTCTTTTGTATTTGATATGTTAAGTGCTTTTCCAAAGTGAACAAGAATGTACAGAGTGAGATGTACGGTTGGTTGACATACTAGACGTCATTTTTGTTTAAAACTCTGTGAATGACGTCAGGTAAGATCGAGATGTCTCCCATTAAAAGTGCGCTGCTATTACTCTTCCTTATTGTTGTCCAACTTAGTCTCCAGTAATCTCCAATATGAGCCAGTCTCTACTAAAAAGAATCTTGATGGGCCGAGAACTACAATTCTCCAACATTCGAGGGCAGCGAGATCCACAACTCTATAATTGGTAGACGACCACCAGAAAATCACAGGTGATTATTGTCAGGGAAAGTACATATCACACATCTTAAATTTTAATACAATAACAGATAGAAGATAACTTTGAACCTCCTGGTCATATTGTCCCCAAATCTACAAGGCATTTAAAGAAACTAGTCTTTGAACATAATATACAGCCTACTTATGAAAGCGTCATACACTGCAATACTTACAGGGGACAAAATGTATTGCAAGAACACCATAATACTTAGTGAATTTAAATGAAGCAAGTAATCTACTATATAAGCATCTGGGCAGTTGTTCATTGTAAGTAATAAATTTTAAAAGAATGTTTCTTATGTGTAGTCTTACTGTCGAAAAGAAATACACTGATGTAGTACACGTATATCAAAACAATACAAGATGGAAGCTGACTTTTAAAATTAAAATTGAAGACACCAAGGAGGAAGAGGCAGATAACTGAGCAGAAGAAGGTAACTAAGGGGGAGGGCAAAGAAGAAAAGAAGACAGGAAAAAACAGTATAAGAAGCTATGAGCATCAGACACCTCATGGAATACGACATTTGACAATGAGTTGAGTTCAACAAACAGCAAAATTATCTGATCTAGCATTAGAAAAGATTAGCTGAGACATGTGAAAAGTTGTTAAAACACTGGATTCCTGTTCTGGAGGAGCGGGATCGAAAAAGCTATAAGGCATACTGATGGTTTTCCATGACTCCCTACATCAGATTTTCTTAAAACAAGGCGACTGGCTGCTTCCTTCCCCACCTCTGTACACAAACTCAACCATGTATGTGTTCGACACATGTATTGAACACACTTCTTCCTCCCTCTTTCTGTCTCCATCTCTTCCTCCCATCTCTATGTGTCTATCTCCTCCTATCTACTCTCCCTGTCTGTTCATCTCTCCCTCTCCTTGCCTTTGTCCATTCCCTCCATTCCCTTCTCTCCAATCATATCATCCTCCACCCATAATATGACCATATCCTCTCCACCCCCCTCTCTCTTTCCATCTATGCTTCTACCTCTTCCTTTTCAACACTGTCCATCGACACTTTCCACCTCCCTCACGGATTTCCTTCTCCTCCCCTCTCTCTGTAAACTTCTTCCTCTCCCTCATTCTGTCCACCAGCTCTATCTTAACCCCGTCCCCAGCGATGCTCATCAGCATGTGTAGTCCCTGCAATACAGTTCCATAAAGGAAGGTGATACCACTCAAAAAACATGCCTATTATGCAGGGCTTACTACATACCAGGGGCTTGAATATCATTTATTTGCCCCTGATGTACCAAGCTGCTATGCAACGGGGTTGGGTTGGGTTGTTTTGATGGAGGAGACCAGACAGCGAGGTTACAGTCTTGTAGGATCAGGTAAGGATGGGGAATTAAGTCGGCCATGCCCTTTCAAAAGAACCATCCCAGCATTTGCCTGGAGTGATTTAGGGAAATGACAAAACCTAAACCATGATGGCCAGATGCGAGATAGAACTGTTGTCTTCCCAAATGCATGTCCAGTGTGCTAACCTTTGCATCATCTCGCTCGGTACTATGCAAAGCAGGTCAATAAAGCAGGCTGACACTACTCCAACTTGATATGTTCATCATACAGAGCAGCCTACATTTTGGGTCCTGGAGAACAGTTTCTTGACCTGACATGAAAGCTACCTTGAGAAACAAATTTCTTTGGCAGGCTGATACTGTTTCCACACAGCATGCTTGTCGTGCGGGGTAGCCTGTATGCCAGGGTCTGCAAAAAAATGTTTCTACTTGTACCTCTGCTCATATTGGAACTAGGAGATTACAAATCCCACAGCGCTGTTACACATGGCCAGATTGGTTGAACTTGGTCCAGGGTTTCATGAGGAGGATATCCTGGGCACACTCACATAGTATAAACTAATGAGACTAATGATCATCTCAACTCATAGTCTGAAATAGAGAGACTGGCATTAGATGCCCAAACAACTCGCAGAAGTTGCATTATAAACATCATATGAGCATTTTAGCTACTACCCTTTTTCAAACACTAGTGACCTGTTTTGTAAAGAGTAGTTGTCTCCAGGACTAACTGCTGTGCAAGCGACCCTCTATAACTACACTGTCAGAAAAAAATGCAACACCGTCTATCATAAGGTCGTTTTATTGACAAGTGATGTGAGGCGTAAGTGATCATTGTAGGAGTAAGTGTAATAAATCAAGACCAAAACGACCACATGTATCAGAATAAAGCATGCCCAAACAGTCACATCAAGACACAGTGTATCTTCCCAAGCCTTCTCGCATGCATACAATCGCATAGGTGCTGAAAGGTATCCTGTGATACACCATCGCATGTGTTCTTATGTAGGGAAGCAGCCTACTCACGCTGTATAAAATTCTCATCAGTCTTTCCATTGTGTGCCAGCCTAGTCCGCTGTAACTAGCTCTGACGTCATAAATGTTGCGCAATACTTTAAAAATCAAGTAAATAACCTGAAACGTTTCTAGCATGTCATGAGTAATACTAAATCAATATGTGTTGAATGTCAGTTCAACAACTTTAACCATTTTCGAAATTTGAACGTTTTTCTGTAAAAATCATTGGCGCAACAGAAAAGAGCTAGAAACTTAAAAAATTGTATTTAGATTCTTTTTTCATAATAATTTAGTAGAAACAGTATTTTGAATCTGACAAATTAAAATTTTAGTTGAAATTCATAAGTTTCTGGTTTTTGTCTTAAAAATTAAGGAAGCTAGATAGATTAAGTAGGCTAATAAATAAGGCTAGGATGTTTAAATTTAAGTAGAATGGAGATCCGCTATAATCATAAAGATGTGAGAAGTTTCAACTAAATAACTATAAAACTATAGCGATAGCATATCTCCATAGGGCAAGTTCAGAGCTCGTCTACTGCGTGTAGTGTAATTAAATTAATTCTCTCGCCCAAAATATTTGACTTAGCCACGTTAGACTTTTATTATGATTACTTACCTGTGTGCTGATTGCACATTTAAATTGAGAGCTTCATCGGCCATCAGTAAAGGAAGCGATGATTTATTCAATAACTTAATGTGGTGCATTACTAGCCCAGCGGCTAATCGGGAGAGCCGATTTGATCAGGCGTTCCCTTAGCCGTCCGCACCGCGGCTTTATATATAAGAACGCTGCGCGAGAAAGTAAGGCCCCAGTTCTCTCCAGACGCTGAATAGCACTCCATCTGTGTCGGGAGTCGCGTCGCGTCGGTATCATTGCTATAAACAGCATCAGATGTCGTATTTACTCGGGATACGCGTAGCCATGAAATCATTTTCGAGTGAAGTGTTGATTCTGGGATGACTTAAATGACCTATCTTCAGTTTGCGTATGTCGTATTTTCACGTGCCGTCGCGGGACAAACATTCTACCACTATTTAGCGTGGCGTTTGATGAACCTAATCATCAAATCATGGCGAGCATTCATTTAAACATTTAATTTGGACAGTTATAGTTGTATCAGCGCATTAGACTCTGAACTGCTCTGGTAGTTGGATTGTGTGGATTCTTTTTTTTTATTTATTTTTTTTATCTGTGACTTTCAGAATATAGCGAACGTTTTTACAGGATCGTTTTGGATTATGAATCCTAGACAATCTCCTAATTCCTCAGAGCTATAAGCTGTAGCTATAAGTGTATTTCTCAGATGAAGTTGGCACTAGGAATTCTAATTACAGGCTTCACGTTTTGCTAATCACTTTCTGGTTGCCAATATTGTAGTTAGAGAGCCAGTGTTGAGAACAGCAAAAGACAGCATAAATAATAGGAACATTTATATAACAATTAATTCCACCCGCCGCCCCACACTTAGCCTTGTGTTGTAATTGGAGAACAACTAAGTTCCAGTATCACTATGTCCCATAAGGCCTGGTGAACTTGCTAACCATGGCAGTCGTTGAACGTTACGAAGAACACATTGAATCACAGCTACCATGTGTGCTGCTGAAAAAGCGCATCACCTTCTTGACCCAGAAATGGCAGCAGCTCTGGGTAAAAGCCTGTGAAATGTGATGAGAAGTGGTTACTGTACACCTCAGAGACACCAAAAGTCAACTTGCATTGCAACTGCTGATCCACACACCATGAAGTTTAGGATGGGACCTTTGTGTCATGGGGAACACACTCTGTAATAGGCAGCTCACCAGGTTTATGCCATACTTGTGTACATCTATTACTTGCATATGCAGGGTGGACATTAATGAAACCGACATACCGCAGGGACGGATTACTGACTGAAAATGGAGAAACACATGTTCATAGGACCTTTTTCCCCTCCATTCCCACTCAGGAATCTGTTCCTGCACCCTGTCGGTTTTATTAATGACACCCTGTAGACCTAATCTAAATTCCTCACTAAAGACAGTAGAGTACCATTCCACTCTCCAGCCGACGCTCTCACCGCAAAAGTATCCATGCATGGTACTATTGCGGTGGCAGCTCTAGACTATCCAGAGTCACATGTGATCTTAGTCCTACTGCAGCGACGGCTTCCAATGGTCCTTGGTGTCACACCAGGTGCAACATATGTCCAGGTCTCTTTTTTGGATGATGTTCACTTGGCCACCGATGCTCGCATAAGCCGTCGATCTTGACGTGTGTATGTACTATGTGGACATGCAGGAACTGATTCATGGCTGCAGGGTTATTCCACAGATCACCGCTGAAATCAGTGACACACCACCAATATATTGTATCCAACATGTGCATCAACCAGTCGATACGTCCACACGGCTTGCCGCAGGTCCATAATGCGACAATTTTCCGGCAGTCGTTCTTCTCGCTAACCATACGCGACTGGAACAGGAAATGGAGGTAATGACAGAGGCACGTAAAGAGCCCTCCGCCACACACCGTTGGGTGGCTTGCGGATTATAAATGTAGATGTAGAGTGAAGTTGTTTAACATGGGTCCGTACTAGTCGGTTGAACATGATTGTACCCTAGAATGGATGTTACATGTATTGTTCACTTCTAAGCTCAACACAGTTACTGCCTGCAGAGTCAAAACAAAAGGCGAACAGACGGCCTCGAGAGCGTCGTCTGATCGCCGACGACTGTGGCAAATTAGCCCCTCATACCATGGTGTCAGTATACAGTCTTTGAAGCTGCTACAGTTTTTACTGGTAGCACATTAGCTCCGAAAGGAGTGGTAAGATGCAACGTAGCCGAGGTCTTTGGTCGCCTGTAGCAGGCTTTCCCAATCTGTGATCCGCGAAAATCTAAGAACATGGCATTTTTTCCACATTTTGACGATACTGATTAAACGGATACAAATTTTATAACCGACCGTAGCTGGCGCCCCGAAACGTCATGTGTGGGTGATTATCAATAACATTATGCATTTCTTCCAGTTTAGATTTTTTATACAAATGGCTTTTAGTTTGCTGCCACCATTAACTTGGATCTTTCGTGTTATTAATAAATACCTTAGCGACTGCAGCTTTGCTTGCGTTGACTGTGGGGTCAGCACTGTTTTTGTTTTATTTTAATCGAATTTATGTTTGATAGCGACATATTTTCGAAAAACCTTTCATCACCTGCTTCGCCCTTTAGGGAAGGAATTCCAAAAGCCCTTTTTTAAACGATGCTTTCAGTATATAAACAATACTGTCTCCAAGTTTCAAGTTTCCGTCCTTAGTAATTTTATATGGACGATGATGGGTCAGTCAGTCAGTCACAACAATTCCATTTTATGCATAGAGATAGTCGGTGTAAGTTCTAAGCAGTTACTGTTGGAACAATTGCCAACCTATGCGATCTGAAAGTGTAATTGCACGCTGATTGCCTGCCTACGAGTGGAATAGATAATTATTAAACACATTTGATATATATGATTATGTTGTTGTGGTCTTCAGTCCTGAGACTGGTTTGATGCAGCTTTCCATGCTACTCTCTCCTGTGCAAGCTTCTTCATCTCCCAGTACCTACTGCAACCTACATCCTTCTGAATCTGGTTAGTGTATTCATCTCTTGGTCCCCCTCTACGATTTTTACCTCCATGGTGCCCTCCAATACTAAATTGGTGATCCCTTGATGCCTCAGAACATGACCTACCAACGGATCCCTTCTTCTTGTCAAGTTGTGCCACAAACTACTCTTCTCCCCAATTCTGTTCAGTACCTCCTCATTAGTTATGTGATCAACCCATCTAATCTTCACCATTCTTCTGTAGCACCACATTCCGAAAGCTTCTATTCTCTTCCTATCTAAACTATTTATCGTCCATGTTTCACTTCCATACATGGCTACACTCCATACACATTCTTTCAGAAACGGCTTCCTGACGCTTAAATCTATAATCGATGTTAACAAATTTCTATTCATCAGAAACGGTTTCCTTGGCATTACCAGTCTACATTTTATATCCTCTCTACTTCTACCATCATCAGTTACTTTGCTCCCCAAATATCAAAACTACGTTACTACTTTAAGTGTCTCATTTCCCAATCTAATTCCCTCAGCATCACCCAACTTGATTAGACTACATTCCATTATCCTCGTTTTGCTTTTGTTGATGTTCATCTTATATCCTCCTTTCAAGACACTATCCATTCCGTTCAAGTGGTCTTCCAAGTCCTTTGCTGCTCTAACAGATTTACAATGTCATCGGCAAACCTAAAAGTTTTCTTCTCCATGGATTTTAATACCTACTCCGAATTTTTCTTTTGTTTCCTTCCCTGCTTGCTCAATATACAGATTGAATGACATCGGGGAGAGGCTATAAACCACTGTTTCCCTTTCATATCCCTCGACTCTTATAACTGCCATCTGGTTTCTGTACAAATTGTGAATAACCTTTCGCTCCCTGCCACCTTCAGACTTTGAAAGAGAGTATTCCAGTCAACATAGTCAAAAGCTTTCTATAAGTCTACAAATGCTAGAAACTGTAACGTTCCCTGGCAAACTCACGTTATTAAAGAACAAGAGTTTATTTGTACCATATACGCCGCTCTGGGCAAGTTGTATGTATCGTAATCATTGAACAAAAATATTACTGAATGTGGTGTAAAAGACATTTGTTATTCTCCTTATATTTTTTGTTGTAATATTTCTCTGTATTTAGGATAGGAATTTTTCTGTATTTATTATGTGATTGTAAAATGTGTCAGTATTTGCGATAGCAGAGATATAAAATGTTGCCAGAAGAGAATAATATCGTCAATTTGCAAGGAAATGTTAATAGTCAGCAATACTATTTAAGCACAATGCATTATGTATTCTTTGGTCTTCTCTGTTCAGAAGTCATTGCGGTAGGACACTGTGAAAGAGTTTTTTACGAATGTGTAGACTTCTTTTGTCTCTGTCTGGACTTAGCCGCCATTAGACGATGCGTTACGAATTAATGTGAGTTGTATTGTTGTTTGATCTAAATATGTTAGAGTTTATCAAAAGTGTGAATTATTTATGTAAATTAGCTTGCCCACGTCATCTATAAAATTTCTTTAAGAATTTTTCAGCATTTTTTAGCGGTGTTGCTGGGCTGTGCCGCGACCAACAATAGCAGAGGCGGCACATTTAAAAAATTATCAAACCCGTAAATCGGGAACAGATGCATAAAAATCAATAGTGAATTAAGAAATTGTTCTTCTTTTTCAGTGATACTGTGGCTGATAAAATTTGAATTAATTATACGTTTGTGCATTCGTAGGCGGATAGTTAATGTTAGTTAACATTGATATTTAAACAGTTTGGTTCTTTAAAATAACTCAAATGCATAGTGAAGTAGGTTTGATCAGTGATAAATGTCGGCTTGGCAATAATTAAAACAATTTCTGCTAATAGAGGTAATCTTGTGTTCTATGGCTAGTGCCGGGATAAAATTCAGTAAAAATATTTAACAAAAAACCCACTGCATCTGGAAAGTGTATGCCAAGGCCGAAAGATTTAAAGGACTCAATTCTCAACCTAATATTCTTAACCAGTTCATATGAGTTCACGTAAATATTATTTTTTCTTTAAATGTACGTAATTCTTAAGAAAGTAAAAATTTTTATTACCACACGAAAATAAGAGAGTGGTTCTACAACAAAGTTCGCACGAAAGGAAATTAACTTAAAAGCAAAAGATAAAATTTATTATTCTTCTTTAACGAAATTGCGACAATTTCGTTAAAAAACGTAGGTTTGCCTTTATTTAATCTAGTTTCTAATATAGGCCGTAGGGTCAGTATTGCCTCACGTGTTCCGATATTTCTACGGAATCCAAACTGATCTTTTCCGAGGTCGGCTTCTACTAGTTTTTCCATTCGTCTGTAAAGAATTCGCGTTAGTATTTTGCAGCCGTGACTTATTAAACTGATAATTCGGTAATTTTCACATCTGTCAACACCTGCTTTCTTTGGGATTGGAATTATTATATTCTTCTCGCCTGTCTCATACATTTTGCTCACCAGATGGTAGAGTTTTGTCAGAACTGGCTCTCCCAAGGCTGTCATTAGTTCTAATGGATTGTTGTCTACTCCCGGGGCCTTGTTTCGACTTAGGTCTTTCAGTGCTCTGTCAAACTCATCACGCAGTTTCGTATCTCCCATTTTATCTTCATCTACATCCTCTTCCATTTCCATAATATTGTCCTCAAGTACGTCGCCCTTGTATGGACCCTCTATATACTCTTTCCACCTTTCTGCTTTCCCTTCTTTGCTTAGAACTGGATTTCTATCTGAGCTCTTGATGATCATACAAGTGGTTCTCTTATCTCCAAAGGTCTCTTTAATTTTCCTGTGGGCGGTATCTATCTTACCCCTAGTGAGATAAGCCTCTACATCCTTACATTTGTCCTCTAGCCATCCCTGCTTAGCCATTTTGCACTTCCTGTCGATCTCATTTTTGAGTCGTTTGTATTCCTTTTTGCCTGCTTCATTTACTGCATTTTTATATTTTCTCCTTTCATCAATTAAATTCAATATTTCTTCTGTTACCCAAGGATTTCTAGTAGCCCTCGTCTTTTTACCTACTTGATCCTCTGCTGCCTTCACTACTTCATCCTTCAAAGCTACCCATTCTTCTTCTACAGTATTTCATTCCCCCGTTCCTGTCAATTGTTCCCTTATGCTCTCCCTGAAACTCTGTACAACCTCTGGTTTAGTCAGGTTATCCAGGTTCCATCTTCTTAAATTCCCACCTTTTTGCAGTTTCTTCAGTTTTAATCTACAAGTCATAACCAATAGATTGTGGTCAGAGTCCACATCTGCCCCTGGAAATGTCTTACAATTTAAACCTGTATCCTAAATCTCTGTCTTACCATTATATAATCTATCTGAAACCTGTCAGTATCTCACGGCTTCTTCCACGTATACAACTTTCATTTATGATTCTTGAACTAAGTGTTAGCTATGATTAAGTTGTGCTCTGTGCAAAATTCTACCAGGAGGCTTCTTCTTTCATTGCTTACTCCCAATCCATATTCACTACTACGTTTCCTTCTCTTCCTTTTCCTACTACCGAATTCCAGTCACCCGTGACTATTAAATATTCGTCTCCCTTCACTATCTGAATTATTTCTTTTATTTCATCATACATTTCTTCAATTTCTTCGTCATCTGCGGAGCTAGTTGGCATATAAACTTGTACTGCTGTGCTAGACGTGGGCTTCATATCTATTTTGGCCACAATAATGCGTTCACTATGCTGTTTGTAGTAGCTTACCCACATTCGTATTTTCCTATTCATTATTAAACCTAGTCCTGCATTACCCCTATTTGATTTTGTGTTTATAACCCTGTAGTCACCTGACCAGAAGTCTTGTTGCTCCTGCCATCGAACTTCACCAATTCCCACTATATCCATCTTTAACCTATCTATTTCCCTTTTTAAATTTTCTAATCTACCTGCCCGATTAAGGGATCTGACATTCCACGATCCGTAGAACGCTAGTTTTCTTTCTCATGATAACGACATCCTCTTGAGTAGTCCCCGCCCGGAGATCCGAATGTGGGACTATTTTACCTCCGGAATATTTTACCCAAGAGGACGCCATCATCATTTAACCATACAGTAAAGCTGCATGCCCTCGGGAAAAACTACGCCTGTAGTTTCCATTTGCTTTCAGCCGTTCGCAGTTCCAGCACAGCAAGACCGTTTTGGTTAGTGTTACAATGCCAGATCAGTCAATCATCCAGGCGGTTGCCCCTGCAACTAACGAAAAGGCTGCTGCCCCTCTTCAGGAACCACACGTTTGTCTGGCCTCTCAACAGATACCCCTGCATTGTAGTTGCACCTACGGTACGGCTATGTGTATCGCTGAGGCACGCATGGTTCATGAGGAGGATATATAATGTTTTATTATTTTTTAAATTTTATTTTGATTTCTGTGTTTCAGTTATGATTTCAAATTGAAGTAGTCACTAAATAATACAAGTTTATCTCATTTTTTAAAATGTTTTCATTTCATTAACCTGCAAAACAACCAAGGTGTTCCATCAAAGTACTAATATTCACAAGTCCAGTCACATTAATATGAGTGACTATGAAAAACCTGAATAACCACCTTCGCAGCGCGGACCGCAGCGAAATGTGCAGGGAAAGAGTCGGTGAGGTTCTGGAGTTTACTAACTCGGGGTGTGGAGCCACGCTGTCACCAGCACCGTAGTCAACTGCTCTAGGTTTCTTGTTTGGGGATCCATGGTGCGAAGAGCCCGATGTACGTGGTCCCACAGATTCGCAACTGGGTTTAAATCCGGGGAGTTTGGTGGCCAGAGCAGTACAGCAATCTCATCCTGATGCTCTTCGAACCAAGCACGTACATTGTGGACTGCGTGACACGTTACACTGTGGTGCTGTAAGAAGCCTTCGTGCACAGGGAAAAAAACTGCACGTAGGTGTGGAAGTGATTCCCAAGGATAGATTGTTGACCCATTGTGCCTTCCAGAATCACGAGATCACCCAGGGAATGCCACGGAAACGTTCCCCATACCACAACGCTCCCTCCTTTGGCCCGGACCCTTTGACTTCTGGCGTTTCACGCTGTACACGACAACGTCCATCTACATGAAGGAGTATAAAACGTGGTTCATCTGAAAAAGCCACTTTTTTCCATTCAGTGAGCGTTCCGGTAATGGCGTGGAAATCCCAGCCTTCGTGGTGGATCAACATAAGTAAGCATGGGTGCACGAACCAGGCGCCTGCTGCAGAGGCCCACACGCGGCAACGTTCGCTGAACGGTCGTTGAGGAGACACTGTTGTCAGCCCCTTGGTTCATGTGGGTGGTCAGTTGCTCAACTGTCAATTCTCCAGTACACATCGTCGTTCACCCCTGTCATCTACAGCTAATGATGCAAAATAGCTTGGATGGCGCCATTTTTCCATGCACTGTGTACTTCAATCATGGTGGCACACTATCAGTTTACAAACATAGCCGTTTCGGAAATGCTTCCACCCTTTGCTCAAAAGCCAATGATCATGACATTTTGGACGTCAGATAATCGCTTCGTTTCCGCATTACGACAACGACTGTACTGTTTTCTACACTAATGGCCCTTAAAATTGCTACGCCACGAAGATGACGTGCTACAGACGCTAAATTTAACCGACAGCAAGAAGATGCTGTGATATGCAAATGATTAGCTTTTCAGAGCATTCACACAAGGTTGGCGCCGGTGCTGACATGAGGAAAGTTTCCAACCGATTGCTCATACACAGACAGCAGTTGACTGGCGTTGCCTGGTGGAACGTTGTTGTGATGCCTCGTGTCAGGAGGAGAAATGCGTACCATCACGTTTCCGACTTTGATAAAGGTCAGATTGTAGCCTGTCGCGATTGCGGTTTATTGTATCGCGACATTGCTGCTCGTGTTGGTCGAGATCCAATGACTGTTAGCAGAATATGGAATCGTTGGGTTCCCAACGGCCTCGTATCACTAGCAGTCGAGATGACAGGCATCTTATCCGCATGGTTGTAACGGATCGTGCAGCCACGTCTCGATCCCTGAGTCAACAGATGGGGACGTTTGCAAGACAACTACCATCTGCACGAACAGTTCAACGACGTTTGCAGCAGCATGGACTATCAGCTCGGAGACCTTTGGCGGTGCATCACAGACAGGAGCGCCTGCTATGGTGTACTGGCAAAACATAATTTTTTCGCATGAATCCAGATTCTGTTTACAGCATCATCATGGTCGCATCCGTATTTGGCGAAATCGCGGTGAACGCAGATTGGAAGCGTGTATTCGTAGTCTTGGGGTAGCGTCTTTGATTCATAATCAAAACGTCTTTGGTCTCGGGTTCGATCCCCGCCACTGCCTAAATTATGATAAATAATCAGCATTGGCGGCCGAAGACTTCCGGTATAAGAAGTGAGCCTCATTCTGCCAACGGCCTTGTCAAAGAGGGCGGAGGAGCGGATAGAGGTTCAGGGCACACTCTCGTCCTAGGGCTGGGAAATTGCCCCTAAAGGCGGAAGAATCAGCAATGATCAACGACATGAGGATGCAGAAGGCAATGGAAACCACTGCATTAAAGACACGTAACGTGTATCCACAGGAGATGTGGCCTGTAATTGAAGAAGTGTCATGATGATCTCTACATTGGCAAAAAATTCCGGAATAGTCCCCCATTCGGATCTCCGGGAGGGGACTGCCAAGGGGGAGGTTACCATGAGAAAAAGATTGAATAATCAAAGATAGGATAACGTTCTACGAGTCGGGGCGTGGAATGTCAGAAGCTTGAACGTGGTAGGGAAACTAGAAAACCTGAAAAGGGAACTGCAAAGGCTCAATCTAGATAAGTGAAGTGAAGTGGAAGGAAGACAAGGATTTCTGGTCAGATGAGTATCGGGTAATGTCAACAGCAGCAGAAAATGGTATAACAGGTGTAGGATTCGTTATGAATAGGAAGGTAGGGCAGAGGGTGTGTCACTGTGAACAGTTCATTCATCGGGTTGTTCTAATCAGAATCGACAGCAGACCAACACCGACAACGATAGTTCAGGTATACATGCCGACGTCGCAAGCTGAAATGAACAGATAGCGAAAGTGTATGAGGATATTGAAAGGGTAATGCAGTATGTAAAGGGGGACGAAAATCTAATAGTCATGGGCGACTGGAATGCAGTTGTAGGGGAAGGAGTAGAAGAAAAGATTACAGGAGAATATGGGCTTGGGACGAGGAATGAAAGAGGAGAAAGACTAATTGAGTTCTGTAACAAGTTTCAGCTAGTAATAGCGAAAACCCTGTTCAAGAATCACAAGAGGAGGAGATATACTTGGAAAAGGCCGGGAGATACGGGAATATTTCAATTAGATTACATTATGGTCAGACAGAGATTCCGAAATCAGATACTGGATTGTAAGGCGTACCCAGGAGCAGATATAGACTCAGATCACAATATAGTAGTGATGAAGAGTAGGCTGAAGTTCAAGACATTAGTCAGGAAGAATCAATACGCATAGAAGTGGGATACGGAAGTACTAAGGAATGACGAGATACTTTTGAAGTTCTCTAATGCTATAGTTACATCAATAAGGAACAGCGCAGTAGGCAGTACAGTTGAAAAGGAATGGAGATCTCTAAAAAGGGCCATCACAGAAGTTGGGAAGGAAAACATAGATGCAAAGAAGCTAGCTGCGAAGAAACCATGGGTAACAGAAGAAGTACTTCAGTTGATTGATGAAAGGAGGAAGTACAAACATGTTCCGGGAAAATCAGGAATACAGAAATACAAGTCGCTGAGGAATGAAATAAATAGGAAGTGCAGGGAAGCTAAGACGAAATGGCTGCAGGAAATATGTGCAGACATCGAAAAAGATATGATTGTCGGAAGGACAGACTCAGCATACAGGAAAGTCAAAACAACCTTTGGTGACATTAAAAGCAACGGTTGTAACATTAAGAGTGCAACGGGAATTGCACTGTTAAATGCAGAGGAGAGAGCAGATAGGTGGAAAGAATACATTGAAAGCCTCTATGAGGGTGAAGATTTGTCTGATGTGATAGAAGAAGAAACAGGAGTCGATTTAGAAGAGAAAGGGGATCCAGTATTAGAATCGGAATTTAAAAGAGCTTTGTAGGACTTACGGTCAAATAAGGCAGAAGGGATAGATAACATTCCATCAGAATTTCTAAAATCATTGGGAGAAATCGCAACAAAACGACTATTCACGTTGGTGTGTAGAATATATGAGTCTGCCGATATACCATCTGACTTTCGGAAAAGCATCGTCCACACAATTCCGAAAACGGCAAGAGCTGACAAGTGC
Organism: Schistocerca serialis cubense; assembly: GCF_023864345.2. Classification (NCBI taxonomy): domain Eukaryota; kingdom Metazoa; phylum Arthropoda; class Insecta; order Orthoptera; family Acrididae; genus Schistocerca; species Schistocerca serialis. The sequence continues at coordinate 809,319,045 of NC_064639.1, forward strand.
GAGAATTATCGCACAATCAGCTTAACAGCTCATGCATCGAAGCTGCTTACAAGAGTAATATACAGAAGAATGTAAAAGAAAATTGAGAATGCGCTAGGTGATGATCAGTTTGGCTTTAGGAAAAGTAAAGGGACGAGAGAGGCAATTCTGACGTTATGGCTAATAATGGAAGCAAGGCTAAAGAAAAATCAAGACACTTTAATAGGATTTGTCGACCTGGAAAAAGCGTTCGACAATATAAAATGGTGCAAGCTGTTCGAGATTCTGAAAAAAGTGGGGGTAAGCTATAGGGAGAGACGGGTCATACACAATATGTACAACAACCAAGAGGGAATAATAAGAGTGGACGATCAAGAACGAAGTGCTCGTATTAAGAAGGGTGTAAGACAAGGCTGTAGCCTTTCGCCCCTACTCTTCAATCTGTACATCGAGGAAGCAATGATGGAAATAAAAGAAAGGTTCAGGAGTAGAATTAAAATACAAGGTGAAAGGATATCAATGATACGATTTGCTGATGACATTGCTATCCTGAGTGAAAGTGAAGAAGAATTAAATGATCTGCTGAACGGAATGAACAGTCTAATGAGTACACAGTATGGTTTGAGAGTAAATCGGAGAAAGACGAAGGCAATGAGAAGTAGTAGAAATGAGAACAGCGAGAATCTTAACATCAGGATTGATGGTCACGAAGTCAATGAAGTTAAGGAATTCTGCTACCTAGGCAGTAAAATAACCAATGACGGACGGAGCAAGGAGGACATCAAAAGCAGACTCGCTATGGCAAAAAAGGCATTTCTGGCCAAGAGAAGTCTACTAATATCAAATACCGGCCTTAATTTGAGGGAGAAATTTCTAAGGATGTACGTCTGGAGTACAGCATTGTATGGTAGTGAAACATGGATTGTGGGAAAACCGGACCAGAAGAGAATCGAAGCATTTGAGATGTGGTGCCATAGACGAATGTTGAAAATTGGGTGGACTGATAAGGTAAGGAATGAGGAGGTTCTACGCAGAATCGGAGAGGAAAGGAATATGTGGAAAACACTGATAAGGAGACGGGACAGGATGATAGGACATCTGCTAAGACATGAGGGAATGACTTCCATGGTACTAGAGTGAGCTGTAGAGGGCAAAAACTTTAGAGGAAGACAGAGATTGGAATACGTCAAGCAAATAATAGAGGACGTAGGTTGCAAGTGCTACTCTGAGATGAAGAGGTTAGCACAGGAAAGGAATTCGTGGTGGGCCGCATCAAACCAGTCAGTAGACTGATGACCAAAAAAAAAAAAAAAATTCGTCATCGCCATACTGGCGTATCACCCGGCGTGATGGTATGGGTGCCATTTGTTACACGTCTCGGTCACCTCTTGTTCGCATTGACGGCACTTTGAACAGTGGACGTTACATTCCAAATGTGTTACGACCCATGGTTCCACCCTACCCTTCATTCGATGCCTGCGAAACCCTACATTTCAGCAGGATAATGCACGACCGCATGTCTCTGGTCCTGTGCGGGCCTTTCTGGATACAGTAAATGTTCGACTGCTGCCTTGGCCAGCACATTCTCCAGATCTATCACCAATTGAAAACGTCTGGTCAATGGTGGCCCAGCAACTGGCTCGTCACAATACGCCAGTCATTACTCTTGATGAACTGTGGTATCGTGTTGTAGCTGCATGGGCAGCTGTACCTGTACACGCCATCCAAGCTCTGTTTGACGCAATGCCCAGGCGTATGAAGGCCGTTATTACGGCCGGAGGTGGTTGTTCTGTGTACTGATTTCTCAGGATCTATGCACCCAAATTGCGTGAAAATGTGATCAAAGAATGGTTCAAATGGCTTTGAGCACTATGGGACTTAACTGCTGTGGTCATCAGTCCCCTAGAACTTAGAACTACTTAAACCTAAATAACCTAAGTACATCACACACATCCATGCCCGAGGCAGGATTCGAACCTGCGACCGCAGCGGTCGCGCGGTTCCAGACTGTAGCACCTGGAACCGCTCGGCCACTCCGGCCGGCCAAGTGTGATCACATGTCAGTTCTAGTATAATATATTTGTCCAATGAATACCCGTTTATCATCTACTTGGTGTAGCAATTTTAATGGCCTGTAGTGTATTTTCCCATGGCATACTTTATACGGTGTGTCACGGGTATAAGCACAGATAATTTTATTGGTGACTGAGGACGGAGTACTCAACGACATTCCGCAGTTATTCACGTCATTTGCAGGCTAATAATTACAGCTATTAGGAGTAGTATGTATTCAGATTGGTTAGTACTTGCAAGTACATGTGGAAAGAGCAAACCGGTAATGCTTAATTTTCTGGGGGCTCAAGGACAGCGGCTGAAGTGAGACGGAAAACGGTTAGTCTATGCCGACGGGTGTAGCCTACTTAGTGGTGCAGTTACAGACAATGCAGAAGACATTAGTAAATTATTTCATGTGCTTGTTGGGAAGACTGTTTGACGCAGACAAAACACGACCAACACATTGATTTGTGTACATCTTAAGGCACTACACAAAAAATATCTGTACTTTTACCCGTTACCCAACCTGAGTATCTTCCCCTGCTAGTGATGCCATCTGCCGTCTGTCAGCGGTTATTGCACGCTGTCGTCGAACATAGGCCGTGGTGACATTAATGTGGCTGGACTGTTCAAATGGTTCAAACGGCTCTGAGCACCATGGGACTTAACTTCTGAAGTCATCAGTCCCCTAGAACTTAGAACTACTTAAACCTTACCTAAGGACATCACACACATCCATGCCCGGGGCAGGATTCGAACCTGCGACCGCAGCGATCGCGCGGTTCCAGACTGTAGCGCCTAGAACCGCTCGTCCACATTGGCCGGCGTCTGGACTGTGTATCATTCCATTCCACTATGAAGATTTCAGAACATTAATATGGACCAAATACTTACAGTGAATGGTATTGTGAATGTGGACATGTATGTGAGTGGGACACAGACCAAATTTATCTGAGTTATATTTATATATTTGTTTGAGAGTTTTAGCCGTTTTACTCACTTTCCTCTCAGACAGTATTGCCAGTTACCATAAATGACACTGCTATTCTGCCCACTCAGTACACAAACACACTAACACGCAGCACTCGGTTGATTCGTTAAGAGCTACTTCATGAAAGTTATTCTTTTCCTCAAATTCGCAATATTCATGCCAGGATTAAAATTGCACCCGCTGCAGACAGAAATAGCTTAGGCATAGGCACAATACATCCCTCGTACAGTAAGCTTAGAACGAAAGGAAGCTGAATATACCGTATACAGTAAAATGAACGGTTTAAGGCACATTGCTGAAAGAACTGGGTTGATCAACAGAGGTAACAGAAGAAGAATGACGTTTAGCCGGAGGGAGAGATCACTATTGCTAAGTAGCACTATTCCTTTCTTCTGTGTTGATAAATTTATTATTAATGTCGGATGATAAAACCTTCATCGTCTCTTTTGTTATAGCGTTGTTGCGCTCTGTTGCGGAGGCCTGAGGTTTGATTCCTGGTGACGGGAACGGATTTCTCTGTAATGAAACGACTGGATTACTCAGTCTGTTGAGAACAACAGAGTAACCGGGCAGGAAATTAACACACAAAGCACCGAAAGGGCAACAAATCCAAAGGTTTCATTTAACTGAAAGCCTCTCTGGATTTATTGTTATTTAGTTGCCATAACTTGTAGTAATAAGACCTTATTGAAAAACCCAGACAACACCGAAGAGAGATGAAAACAAATGGATTGTAGGTGAGCAAAGAAGTTAATTATTTGATTCAGAGAGACAAGAAAATATGAGATAATAATGGCAGGCAGGTGGATCATGTGGAGAAACGTGCAGAAGCAACATGAATGTACATTAATGAAGACGAAAATACATACCCAAGTATAGAGAAGCAGTTGATGTGAAATAGATCATTGTGTTGGTGCTGATGATGGTGGTGGTGGTAGTGGTAGTGGTGATAGTGGATTGCAGCGAACAAGTATGAAAACGAAACCATAACTGCTACCGTCAGAATGTGTGCGTTCAGAATTTATTAACTTGTGCGTTGCGACAAATAAACTTAGTTTAAGAGAAATTATGAAAAATCTTAACTTATGACGGTGGTGTTAATGCCATTACGACTCCTTGAGGCTGAAGGTAAAAGTGATGTAGCGTTTAATAAGCCAAGTTTGCTGTGCGCAACATGCAGTACGCAATATGATGGTGGGTAGGCATACGGAAACATACTGGGGAAGCGTCATATGACAGCGCTTCCTTGCGTTGCGGAATAATGCATGAACTGAGAGGAAAGGAAGATAAATCGCGACACATATGGGACAGCTCTCTCGTACAAGAAATAACGCGAAGGAATTTAATTTCGGCGGAGTTACTGTGGCAGCTGCAAGCAAAACAAAGGAAATGACGGTCGAGGTGAAGGTACTTGGGTATGGAAACACCAGCGTGGCCTTTATGACAGCACGTTTATTCAGCTTTCCTCTTTACGAAGAGTATTTGTAACACTGAAATTGCAACCCTGCCTACGATATAAATACCGATTACTCAGAAAATTAAGCGCAGTAGGTACTGAATGAAAAAAAAACAGGGTTCGTCAGCTTAGAGAAAAAAACCCATAAGGTGACAGTTAACGTGAAGTGTTACGTTTGCTGTCATTCGTATTAACATACCTGTACTGGAATCATATTTGAAACGATCTTAAAAATAGTTGAGAAAACGAATTTAACAGTGCTGTTTTGCCTTCGAAGGTCGTAATTTGACTGTTTAAAAGTGAGTTCTCAGGGTTTCCTCGTATTACACACGAAAACCACAATGTTCGTTGAGTTTAAAAGAGAATTTTGGTTGAGATTTTATTGATTCCGTAACAAATTTTAAAGAAAAAGAGTTATTTTTTTTCATCCAGAGAACTGATACTCCTCGCAATTGTACTAGCTAATGAATATTTTCTTGGCCAGTTCACGCAGTTGCGTTTTAATCCTATAAAAGGAAGCATTATTGATAATAAACAAATAGCGATAAAATTACATAGTACCGAGCGAGGTGACGCAGTGGTTATCACATTGGACTCGCATTCCGGAGGACGACGGTACAATCCCGCGTCCGGCCAACCTGATTCAGGTTTTCCGTGATTTCCCTAAATCGTTTCAGGCAAATGCCGGGATGGTTCCTTCGAAAGGGCACGGCCGACTTCCTTCCCCGTCCTTCCCTAATCCGGTGAGACCGATGACCTCGCAGTTTGGTCTTCTCCCCCAAATCAACCCAACCCAATGACATAGTTGCAGTTTATCTGTGAAGTGGAATAATAAGTCTTTAAAGAAGGTAAAATAGCTTATGAACAGGTGATGAGTGCAGAAATTCAGATAATAATACATAATATAAAATCAAATTATGAAATTCATCATTTGCTTATGCACTGCTCAAACATTTTTTTGCATCACTTGAAAATCTTCGCATGTTTGGGGTCTTAGATTCAACGGGAACAGAAAATGAAAGAATAAGTATTATCAAACTAAAAGAAATACTTTCATGTGTAATAAAAACCATACAGTATCCAAAATAAAAGTAGTCTGTTCAAGAGTGCACATCTTTGCTCATCTATGAAATCAAAATCTGCTGATAGATCACATTCATCAATGTCTAAGGTTTCTCCTTGGTCTCCTTGCTACGAATTTAAAGGCATGTCCTCTTATACAAAATCTCTGAAGCCGTTAACCAAACTACTAGAGGGTTCTGACAGCCAAGAGTTCCCACAAAATTACCAACACAGTGAACGCTGACTTATTTTTTCGAGGATTTATAACGAAAACAGCAAAAGGAAACTGAATTTACGCGAACCAGAATAATCGTGGCAAAGTTTCATCCCGCGTGATAAATGTGTAAGGCAACGTGGGTTATAGGCGCCTGTAGTACTGTGGGCATGTGAATGAAGTCCGTTATAATTTCCCACAAATACAAGATGTCTAAAGCCAGCTACGTCTACACCTACCTTTTTCTTGAAAGATCTTGCACAGAAAGGCGAAATATAAGGGGCATTCAATAAGGAATGCAACACATTTTTTTCTGGAAGCAGGTTGATTTTATTCAGTATTCCCTACTTTTTTGGCTATTGTAATCTGGTTTCGCAGGACAGAGCCAATCAGGTTGTGGAAAGGGACCAAGATCAGTTACTGTTAGTTACACAAGAACACACAACTTTATTCCTCGAAATCCAATGCACAGTTTTCTCTTTAAAACAACAAGGATAAATTCACGGGTGAGGGCCCAAGTAACTTCTCAATAATAAAGTTTAAATAATTCCTTTTAAAACGCAAGGATGTAGAGAAACGGATGTAGGCCGTACTTAAGTAAAATTAAAATATCTTCTCGGCTAAAGGCCCAAATAATACTTCAAATCAGCAAAGGAAATTCCTTAAGAGGCCAGCATTTACAAATGTCGGCTAAAAGCCATATTAAGGAAAATTTAAATTTATTCCTCGGCTGAAAGGCAACCTTTAAAGACAAGTATTTACATAATACAATAGAAAACCATCTTAAGAAAACTTGAAATATCTTGACGGCTGAAGGCCCAACAATTATTCAAAATAATTAAAGACAAACCTTAAGATAAGTATTTACACAGTACGGCTGAAGGCCATTTTAAAAATTCAAGATAATTAAAGACAACCTCACAGACAAGAATTTCCACATGACGGCTGAAAGCCACAGATTTTAAAACAAACGAGACTGAAGGCCTAAATACAGAGCAAACAAGATTTTAAATAAAACACGGCTGAAGATCTAATGCTTCACATAAGGTTCGGCTGAAGGGCGTATACTGAACATAGAACAGACAAAATTAATATGCGGCTAAATGCCTGACACAGTACTTGTGACAAAAGAAAGTCACAATCACAAAGAACAGAACAGTGGTGCTCAGAAATGTTCCAAGGGTCGGCCTGGGGAGGAAACTCTAACAACAGTTTAGGTGAGACAGGCAGCCAAGCGTAACACGAAGTAATCGGGTGGCAGCACGACCTAGGGACGGCTGAAGAACCAACCAACAACCTAACCAATTCCGAATTCCTCGCTGCACTGTCGCAACCGATCGACTGGCTACTCCAGTACACAGACAGCATTCATCTGCTCAGCGGAAATCACAGAAGCTACATACAGTTCCACGTAAACACTTGCAGCAATAACTCCGGAAATCCTAAAACCAATGATCTTGGGACAACAAGGAGAAATGACAAGTCACACACACAGAGTTTCCATAAGCGGTCGGCGACCAAATACACGTCGTCCGATCAGATGACCGACCGACCAACCAAGGTCGTCCCCATTCAAGTTATGAGTGTCGGCAACGGTCGGGCGAGTCTTGGCTGTCCCGAGTTCACTGCCGCTCCAGCCCGACTCAACTCGATGCCCGTTCGGAACTCGGAGACACGGCGACCCGGCCACACTGGCTCGGACCCACCCATGCAGAGGTAACTCCTGCCCATCGGCGACGACATCTCTGAACGAGGAATGAACTGACCCACGTCCGGCAAGATGACCGACTGACGAGACCGGAAACGGTCAAAAGACCAAATACACGTCGCCCAATGAGACGACCAACCGAACGACCAACCGGCGGTCGTTCCCACTCCAATCTCCTTCCGTCGGACAGTTCATGTGTGTGGCCAGCGGTCGGCAAGTACTGGCTGCCCGCGCCTCACTAGCGCTCCGTCCCCGACTGAACTCCAGACACACCACCACCCGGAAATACCATGAGCAAAAACATCAAGCAGAACATCACTTCAGACTGTCTGAAGACACTCGTCATGACGTTACAGCCAGTGGGTGTGGGTTTGCACTTTTTATTCGCAGGAGAGGTGGTGTGGCACCTCTCTATAGATGGCCGTTTTATTTAAAGTGCGACATAAACCGTTCGACAAAAACTGTCACCCACAGACTCGTGATGAGCAAGCAACTCGGCACGGATGGTCTTTGGCTGCAAGTTATGGTCTTCTGTTAGGCGGCGAGGTACCCAGCAGGACCACACCTTTGAGCACCCGCAATTGGTGGACGAGTGCGCCGGCACTACTAACAGAGACGTCCAGCTGAGCAGCAAGGTGTCTGATTGTGATCCGTCGATCACCTTGAATGAGAGTGTCCACACGTTCCAGCATTGCACGAGTGTGCAGCTGTGTGCGGCTGGCCAGCACGTGGGATATCGGGTAGGTCTGCGCGACCTTCTTTCGATGATGACAGACGCCTTGTCCAGCCACTTAGCATGCTTTTGTTCACTGGCAGGTCTCTACAGGCATTCTGCAGGCGCATATGAATACCTGCGATGCTCTGGTTTTCCGCCAAAAGAAAATAGATGGCAACTCCCTGCATGGAACCCACCTCCGTTACAGACGCCATATTGAAGGCTACGTATAACGCATCGACCTGTCGGAATATTCCAGGATGTCCCACAGCAAATTATGCATTTTTTCAACCGAAATTCATCGAGAAAAGAATGTGTTGCATTACTTATTGAACGTCCCTCGTATAATATCCACAGCTATTGAATTTAGTTTTGATATTAAGTGCCGTGAGAAATCCTTAAGTTTCTATCTCTTGTTGAAGGGAAGTACTACGTTTCATATCGAGTGATCGTGAGCTCATTACTCAGTGTGATTCGGCATAACTCCGGTGAAATTGGAAAGTAGTAGACAAGAAGATACTGAATTGAATACCGTTTTACAAATCCAAAGCTGGGTAAATCACGATAGCATGTGCTCTTAAATCCTGTGGCACACAGGTTTCCAAAATGTGAAATAATCAAACAGAGCAAAATTTATATACATATCAAGGTATCCACAAAGACAAATTGATAAGGAGGGTGATGACAGGAAATGTTCTACCATTCTGATGAATGAGAAACAAATTATGTAACAAACATCGCAACCTTCTCTCTACACCATAGCACAAAGTACAGATCCCTACATGGTAGACATGATTCTAGTCCATCAAAGTGTCAATGAAACTCTCTGTCCTCCTCAATTTCGTGATGTCAACCAATAAAATATTTAGACATGACCCGCAAGATTTCCCTAAACGAATAGCTTTCTTATACAACGAATGTGCTCACACTGCACATCGTCAAAGTTCATCTTACGACAGTGCAAAGGCTGCAAACAGGCACCCGATTCATCAGGATGCGAAACCAGACACAATCCAAGCATATCAGAAGACAATGTGCTCCTTCAAACTCGCAACCCAGAATGGCGCGAGGTCGGCTATGTATGCAAAAACCACTTCAAGAACACCCTACAGACACAAAGATGAACTATACTTCTCGCAATACATAAAAAGGTCCAGCATTGTATCTTTGCATAATGCCTGTTCTAATACGCAAAACGACCGACCAGCTAAAGTAAGAGATTAAATACTGACACTCGCTACTGTAACATCCATCTTTCAAGTGTTTTGCTGAACGGTGTCCACTGTAACCAAATTAACTGCTGAAAAGATAGTCTGGCAATGAGAAGGTGCAGAGCATAAAGAAAATATTCCTTCTAAAATATATATTTAGCATAAAGTTCAAATTTAACGTCAACATGGATGAGGAATACTTATTCGTCCCACGGTGCAAACAGTCACACGGGAACGACCCAAACAAGTTCACAAAAATTGAAATTACAGTTTCTACTAGGGCATGTTGCAAAGTAATGCGTCCGAAGTTTTTATGTCAGAACCCTTAAAGCTTTTTAAGTAAAACAAACATTAACATTCTATACCTTCATTCTTCGTGTGCACATCTTCGCAACCCTCTGTTGCTAGAAGTCTTCGAACTGCGTGGCGTAAATGTGTCGGTGTGTGAGAAACAGTGTGCTGTAAACGGGTCTCGAATTCGAAGAGTTCGTCCACACAGTGCCAGCCACACACGAGCGCTCCAACATCTGGGTTCACCGTCATCGAGTATACTCCTCACACTCACGACCTGGTCCCATCCCATTTTCGTCTGGATCCAAAACTTAAAGAACACCTTAAAGGGCTTCACACTGACAGTGATGAAGCGGTGCTAGAAGAGATGACGTTGACGCTCCGTCAACGAAGTGAAACATTCTGCAGCGACGGTATCAGCAAACTGGTCTCTCCTTGGAAGAGGTGTGTTCATCGCCAGGGTGCTTATGTTGCTATAAAAACATATGTTTTATTTGAAAAGCTTGAAGAGTTTTCGCATTTGAAACTCCAAAGCATTAGGTTCCAGCACCGCCTCCTATAATAGTACAGAGAAATCCTTCTCTCGTTAAAAAAAACTAAAACAACTCTTTGAACTTTATAATATTAGAAAATCGCCCAGAAGTGCCTACTGGGTCTGAGAATAATTTTGTCTACTTGGAAATCGAATCGTGGGTACACCTTAATCATCAAAAAACTTTCAAGATAACAGAATATGTAACTTCCACACAGATTTCAAAATAAGAAAGTAAGAATTACAAAAAATAAACAAGAGTAAGTAATTGCTCACAAGAGAAGTCTAGGAAATAAAGGGACTGGAATCCATAGATTAACCAACGCTAAGTAACCAGATTCAACTTGGCCCACGTTCAACTGCGCAGTTGGCGTTCGTGGACTTCGTAAGCCGGCTCCGGTCTCTGCCACCGCATACCATCCAGGTGTAACGTCTGAAGATCAATAACTGACCGAAACCAGAAACCACACAACTAAAGGTTTCTTGCGATCGAGGCTGTTTACATTCATTATAAAGTACTACGAAAAACCTTTATTCTCCACTAGAAATGTCATCAAAAATTAGTAGAACAAGGTAAAATGGAAGCCACCTTACAATCGAATAAACGTTTAACTCCGGCCATATCAGCCTACGGCAAGAACATCAACCAAAATTCAGTAGCAAAAGCACAGGGAGTTTCAAGAACTGTAGCAGACACGTTCCCACACACGAGAAATGCTGCTCTTCATTCTCTTGTGTTAGTGCTAGGAGAATTAAGGGTGGCATATGTGGCAACGGCTACACAGCAAGGCAACAGGTAACAGCATGCCACAACTGCACGAGCAGAAGAAAGCGGCAACTATCAAGTAGGCGTGGCCATGCTCTTCGAAGGAAAAAAAAAAAATATCCACCGTTCGCCCAAGGCGAGTGGACCTCTACGGCCAGCAAACTCAGGCTGGGATCCAGAGAGACCCCTTCCCGGACACTGAATGCCTAGAAGTCAGACCTCTACTGTGAGCTGTGTGTACCCTTATAATCCCACTCAGGTCGCGGCAGGGGTGTCACCTGCCAAGACGTCATAGAAGCCACATCAAAGTAACGAAACCCAAAAACGTTCTGCAGGCATAGTAATCAATATGAACGTGTACACGGCTCAATTTCCCGTTGGCATGGTGTCCACAAAGTGGACAAGACATTGCTGCTGAAGCCTGCGACACACCCTGTAGGTCCTAACTGGTTCCAAGGATACTGAATAGGGTTTCTATCAGCAGACAGAGCAGGCCACTATACAACAATGGCAGTTTGCTTTAAATGTAGACAAATGTTAGTCTGTGCGTGGTGTGCAGATGCAAAGCGACATGAATTGCATGACCAAGTAAGGACAGTCATAGGAAGCCGTTGGCTTGTTGAGATAAAGTTAGGAAAATATAGATTATCTGTAAAAGACGCCGCCTATACAGCACTGGTGCAACCATTGTTGAGTACTGCTTGAGTGTTTCAGATCCCCACCAGAACGCATTTCAGATTCGGACTACTGGAATTCGTACCAGTAGGTTCGATCAATACGTGTGTATCGAAGAGATGCTTCGTGAAATCAAACGGGAATCACTGCAGGGAAAACGATGTTCTTACCGCGAAATACTATTGACAAAATTTAGAGAAGTGGCACTTGCTGCTGACTGCAGAACGATTCTACTCACGCCATAGCACATTTTGCCTAACGACCTGCCGGCCGCGGTGGTCTAGCGGTTCTAGGCGCTCAGTCCGGAAGCGCGGGACTGCTACGGTCGCAGGTTCGAATCCTGCCTCGGGCATGGATGTGTGTGATGTCCTTAGGTTAGTTAGGTTTAAGTAGTTCTAAGTTCTAGGGGACTGATGACCACAGATGTTAAGTCCCATAGTGCTCAGAGCCAGCCTAACGACCATGAAGGAAAGTTGAGTTAGAGCTCGTGCGAATGTATTTACACAGTCGTTTTCCCATCCCACGATTTGCAACTGAAACAAGGCAGGAAATGACTAGAAATAGTGCAAGGTACTCTCTGCCGTTCACGATATGGTGGTCTACGGAGTAGTTGTGTAGTTCTGGATTAAGATGCAGAATCCTGCCTCGTAGAGGAAGGTGTTCACGGGGTAATCGTGGTGTCCTCTTGCGTTATCGTCTTGAAATACGAGCCCATCGCCGTAAAATTTTTTTTGCACGGGTGGACAATAGTTTTTAGGATCCTATTCTGATACGGCACAGATTACCTTGGGCAGTGATGTGACACTTCCGACGTCCGTGCATAATACTAGTCCAAAATACGACTGATGATCCTGCCTACTAAAACGGTGCGTACCTGGAACACTTATCGGTTTTTGGTGGCCCGCACACTAATCTACTACGATAATCAGACATCAGTTAGGTCCCACACTCGTCGGTAAAAATCCCACATCAATTATCGATATTCCACTCCAGGTGCTCCCTTGATCTTCATGCCACATGGTTATGCTCAGTTTGTACTGTTCATAATGGGTGCCTAAGACCAAACTTTTCGTACTATTTGGATCGAAACAGCGATGTTAGTTGTCTCGAGAACGACAAGCGTAGTCATGCTACAGGCTCATCAGAGAAACTACAGACCACATTACGCGGGTGGCGTTCTTTACGGGACTGCTCTCCAGTCTATTGAGTCTCATGATAGCGGCCAACCATTCGAATGACATCTTTGTTGCGTACCCACATTCGATGAATAACTTTCAGTGCTGAAAACTCCTTTTGCCGTAAAGTCAGCATGGGCTAATGTTTAATACACTCTTTGACGCATGCGCACAAAGAGGAAAATGTGTAGAAGTCGCATTGTCGCGATCATGATGATATAGAAAGAAGTTTTCTATTACAAAAGAAAATTTTTCAACTCAGGTGGGTGGTGCAATTTCTTTCAGCAGTAGTTTAGGGAACATGTATCCAGCGGAACGATTATTCTGTAGACAATTTTGAAATCTGCACTGTAATTCTGTATTAAATTTTTATCGTAAAGAAAGAGTTTTGATGTCTTTGCAAAAACTACTAAGATCATATGTTGGGAATGAACTAATGCGGGTTCACTTAACATCAGTAGCATACCTACTAGAATACATAAGACGAGAGATGAGAGCAGTGAGCGTCCAATGCACAAAATGATGGCTGTATGCTTCGAAAAAATAAATAAATACTCTGACATCATCAACTACAGTGAGGTAGGGAAAGAATCTGAGTGCCATCGATATTACTGGTGTTGTGGACATCAATATTATGGATGTTGTACATAGTTCAGTAGTCGAGTCCAGCAATCCTATGGCAAATTCGTCATTTAGGGCGGACCGTTAGCCCTGTACAGAAAATCAGTACGCGGGCCCGAGAGTGGACTGGGAAAATTTAAGAAGCATAAAAAAATTGTATCTTTCAATTTAGCCGTCACACTCCCATCTTTTTGCTTACGTCTCCGTTCCCATACGTAACATACTCTATTTATACTATCTACGCTGCTGCACTTATACTGCATATTAAGTTTTTAATTCTGATATCTGGTTCATTATTACTCCCTTGTCTTTAAATGTATCAGTCGCGAATCTTGCCGCTCTCCTTTGGACCTTCTCAATCTGTTGAATCAGACCCAACTGGTAATGGTCCAGTACAGACGAACAATACTCTAAGACTGGACGAGCTAACGTATTGTAAGCAATTGCCGTCCCTTCAGGATTCTACCAATAAACCGTAATCTAGTGGACGCCTTACCCGTTACTTGTGTAATCTGATTGTTCCATTTGGGATCATTTCGAACAGTCAGACCCAGGTACTTGACGGATGTTACCGCTTCCAAAGACTGGGCATTTATTTTGTACTCGTACTTAATGGGGATTTTGGCTTTGTTATACGCAGTAGGTTATACTTACTAATATTGAGAGGTAACTGCCAGGCATTACTCCATGCAATTATTTTCTGCAAATCCTTATTGATTTGTTCACAACTTTCGTGTGATACTTTCCTGTAGGCTACAGCATCATCGGCAAACACTCTAATGCCGCTGTCCATACCATAACTCAGATCGTTTATGTAAATCATAAATTCAGCGGATCTATTACGCAGCCCTGGGCCACACCTGCTGTTACACTTGTTTCTGTTGAAGTCTCCCCATTCAGGACGACATACTGCTCTCTGTCTGCTTTTTTCTTTTGTCATCAGTCTACTGACTGGTTTGATGCGGCCCGCCACCAATTCCTTTCCTGTGCTAAACTCTTCATCTCAGAGTAGCACTTGCAACCTACGTCCTCAATTATTTGCTTGACGTATTCCAATCTCTGTCTTCCTCTAAAGTTATTGCCCACTGCAGCTCCCTCTAGTACCATGGAAGTCATTCCCTCATGTCTTAGCAGATGTCCTATCATCCTGTCCCTTCTCCTTATCAGTGTTTTCCACATATTCCTATCCTCTCCGATTCTGCGTAGATCCTCCTCATTCCTTACCTTATCAGTCCACCTAATTTTCAACATTCGTCTATAGCACCACATCTCAAATGCTTCGATTCTCTTCTGTTCCGGTTTTCCCACAGTCCATGTTTCACTACCATACAATGCCGTACTCCAGACGTACATCCTCAGAAATTTCTTCCTCAAATTAAGGCCGGTATTTGATATTAGTAGACTTCTCTTGGCCAAAAATGCCTTTTTTGCCATAGCGAGTCTGCTTTTCATGTCCTCCTTGCTCCGTCCGTCATTGGTTATTTTACTGCCTAGGTAGCAGAATTCCTTAACTTCATTGACTTCGTGACCATCAATCCTGATGTTAAGATTCTCGCTTTTCTCATTTCTACTGCTTCTCATTACCTTCGTCTTTCTCAGATTTACTCTCAAACCATACTGTGTACTCATTTGACTGTTCATTCCGTTCAACTGATCATTTAATTCTTCTTCACTTTCACTCAGGATAGCAATGTCATCAGCGAATCGTATCATTGATATCCTTTCACCTTGTATTTTAATTCCACTCCTGAACCTTTCTTTTATTTCCATCATTGCTTCCTCGATGTACAGATTGAAGAGTAGGGGCGAAAGGCTACAGCCTTGTCTTACACCCTTCTTAATACGAGCACTTCGTTCTTGATCGTCCACTCTTATTATTTCCTCTTGGTTGTTGTACATATCGTATATGACCCGTCTCTCCCTATAGCTTACCCCTACTTCTTTCAGAATCTCGAACAGCTTGCACCATTTTATATTGTCGAATGCTTTTTCCAGGTCGACAAATCTTATGAAAGTGTCTTGATTTTTCTTTAGCCTTGCTTCCATTATTAGCCGTAACGTCAGAATTGCCTCTCTCGTACCTTTACTTTTCCTAAAGCCAAACTGATCGTCACCTAGCGCATTCTCAATTTTCTTTTTCATTCTTCTGTATATTATTCTTGTAAACAGCTTCGAAGCATGAGCTGTTAAGCTGATTGTGCGATAATTCACGCACTTAGCTCTTGCCGTCTTCGGGATTGTGTGGATGATGCTTTTCCGAAAGTCAGATGGTACGTCGCCAGACTCATATATTCTACACACCAACGTGAATAGTCGTTTTGTTGCGATTTCTCCCAATGATTTTAGAAATTCTGATGGAATGTTATCTATTCCTTCTGCCTTATTTGACCGTAAGTCCTCCAAAGCTCTTTTAAATTCCGATTCTAATACTGGATCCTCTATCTCTTTTAAATCAACTCCTGTTTCTTCTTCTATCACATCAGACGAATCTTCACCCTCATAGAGGCTTTCAATGTATTCTTTCCACCTATCTGCTCTCTCCTCTGCATTTAACAGTGGAATTCCCGTTGCACTCTTAATGTTACCACCGTTGCCTTTAATGTCACCAAAGTTTGTTTTGACTTTCCTGTATGCTGAGTCTGTCCTTCCGACAATCATATCTTTTTCGATGTCTTCACATTTTTCCTGCAGCCATTTCGTCTTAGCTTCCCTGCACTTCCTATTTATTTCATTCCTCAGCGACTTGCATTTCTGTATTCCTGGTTTTCCCGGAACATGTTTGTATTTCCTCCTTTCATCAATCAACTGAAGTATTTCTTCTGTTATCCATGGTTTCTTCGCAGCTACCTTCTTTGTACCTATGTTTCCTTCCCAACTTCTGTGATGGTCCTTTTTAGAAATCTCCATTCCTCTTCAACTGTACTGCCTACTGCGCTATTCCTTATTGCTGTATCTATAGCGTTAGAGAACTTCAAACGTATCTCGTCATTCCTTAGTGCTTCCGTATCCCACATCTTTGCGTATTGATTCTTCCTGACTAATGTTTTGAACTTCAGCCTACTCTTCATCACTGCTATATTGTGATCTGCTAGAAAACTTTAAATCCAACGGCATATGTCATCGGATAGACCGTAAGCGCGCACTTTTTGGCGCAAGCGACACTGCGGAACTGAGTTGAACGCCTTTCGAAAGTCGAGGAATATGGTATTAAACTGGGAGCCGGTATCTAGAGCCTGTTGTATTTCATGCACAAAGAGGGCCAGCTGTGTCTCGCATGACCGCTGTTTCCTAAAACCGTGCTGATTTCTGCAGATGAACTTCCCACAGTCTATAAAGACATTATGTGTGAGGGAAAAATATGTTCCATGATTCTACAACATATCGATGCCAGTGAAATTGGCCGGTAACTATGTGCATCCGATTTTCTACTCTTTTTGTAGATTGCTATGATCTGGGCCTTCTTCCAGTACCGTGGAACTTTCCGCTTTTCCAATGATCTCTGATAGATGATGGATAAGAATTGTGCTATGTTTGTAGCATAGTCAACATAAAATCTTACGGGGATACCGTACGGGCCAGGTGCCTTCCTGGTGTCTAAGGACTGTTATACAATCCCAGATACACTAAGCACTATGTCAGCCATCCTTGCGTTTGTTCGATAATTGAAAGGGGGAATGATGCTGCAGTCCTCTACCGTAAACGAGTTTTTGAAAGCAAGGTTTAGAATTTTGGCCTTCTGTCTGTCATCATTCGTTACATTACCCGTACTGTCAGCAAGAGAAGGTACTTATTTGTTTGTAGCGTTCATAGATTTTACGTACGACGAAAATTATTTGGGGTTATTTTTAGAATCTGCAGATAAAATATTGCTTTCAATTTTGTTAAAAGAATCTCTCATTGACCTTTTGACAGCTGCTTTCTTTCTGTTTGTCAGCGGGGCAGTGACTACGTTTAAAACGACTGTGCAAAATTCTCTGCTTTCTCAGCAACTTCCTAATATATACTTCTTCTAGGCATATATTTCTCTAGCACGTGGTGGATAATACCTTTAAATTGCGACCAAAGACGCTCAGTATCTTCGTGTCGCGGTAAATGCTGGAGCTGACTATGAAGATATTATTCATTAATGACACATTTATTTGCTTTCCCAAACAAGAAAACTCTACGCTGTTTCTTCGTTTTTTTTTTTTTTTTTTTTTTTTTTTTGCAGCTTCCACTGACATAGAAGCCACAACGACATTATGGTTGCTAATACCTTCTTCCAGATTTACTTCCCCAAAAAGATCAGGTCCGTTTGTCGCCAAGATATCTAATATGTTCCCATTTAGAGTTGTTTTTCTAACCAACTGCTCAAGTTTGTATCTTGAAAGCGCTCCTAGAATAACTTCACATGAGTCTTTGCTTCTGCCCCCTGTGATAAAGGTATAATTTTCCCAATCAATGGACTCCAGATTAAAGTCTCCACCTTTAACTAATGGATAATTTGGATATTTATTTCCTACGTACTCCAGACTTTCCCTGAAACGTTCTGTGACGTTTGTTGCGGATGCTGGTGGTCAATAAAAAACATCCTAATGCAGTGGTCACTCCTCGTCTGATTGACAGCTTTATCCAGACTGTTTCACAGTCCGACCCAGTATCGATCTCAACTGCGTTTAAACAGCTTTTAACTGCAATGAACACACCACCTCCCATAGCATCAGTCCTATCCTTCCTAAACGTTGTCCAATCCGAGTTCAAAATTTCGCTGCTATTTATGCCTGGTTTCAACCAGCTTTCGGTACCTAATACAATATTGGCGTTGCTACTGTTTGTTTCGAGTAACTCGGGGATCTTGCTACAGACACTTCCACAATTTTCTAACATGAGATTTAGCATATTTAAATTTTTTGGAATGACATGTTTGGCGAACTAACAATTTTTACAGTTTGCACACCAACATCAGTGGGTAATAATGTAGACCAATTTATATCCTGTTCTGTGCCTACAGTTTGATTAAATTCAACTCGACATCGAGCGATATCTTTCGTTGTACATAGAAATTAGTATTGGTACAGTATACTGTAGGTTATTTGTATAAGAAGTTTTTGACTACGATTATAAATCCTCCTTCCTATAAATGTAAGTCCGCAGCTCGTAGTGTTGCGGTAGCGTTCTCGCTTCTCGCGTACAGGATGCCGGGTTTGATTCCCGGCGGGGTCAGGGATTTTCCCTGCCTCGAGATCACTGGGTGTTGTTGTGTCGTCTTCATAATCATCAATCATCCCAATTATGGTTGGAGGAAGGCAATGGTAAACCGCGTCCTATAGGACCTTGCCTAGTACGACGGTGCTGGTCTCCCCCATCGTCCCCTACGTCCCTCGGAGTATGGGACCTCATCATCATCTTATAAATGTAAAGTAAAGAAATAAAATGTACAGCTTTAAAACAAAAAATAATAATATGAAATATCTGTACCGTATCTTGTCTGTATACATGAGGTGGTGCTTTAAGGACTTGTTTCTCGGTCTATTTAAATTTGATAGACAATACATTTTGCTTCATTAAGATATACTGAATGACAATTATGTAATGCAGAACTTTCTTTTATGGTTAACAAAGACTTATGGAGAGAAATTTTTTTAAGGATTTTTAAACATAAAAACTTAAAATGAAATTTATAGTCTGATTTGAACTATTCTTGTTTACAACTAGCAGAAAAATACTCCTATCGGAGTACAGAAAAAGGGAACATGTTCCTATTTATTTATAAGACTGTCTCAGAAAAGTGAGGTACCAGTTACCTGATTCCACTTATCTCAGCACCTTCAAAAATTTTCCCAACAAATTTTGACAGGCATACATAATTGCGCTTTTCTTAACGTGGAACACACCTCAGACTACCACAAGCTCCCAAAACAGTAAGTCACTCACATGCACTAGTTCACTGATATGTCACTCATACTCATCCACTCCCAGCTGTCCTTTCTCACTCACTCGTTCGGCCCAACACATTGTTAATATCTCTTTGCATTTCTCTGTCATTGTCTCCTGTGTCAGCCACAATTGTCTTTATTCCGTCCCACTACTTCAGCCTCCTCTCGCTGTCACTGTCTTCCTCTTGCTCCCACTTAATGCTGATATCTCATTTCTTGCTTCTCAGTACCACACTATTTCTCTCTTCTGCCTTGTCATTTTCATATACTCTGTGTCTCATTATCACTCTCTCTCAACCATTTCCACTTTCTCTTTCACTTTACTCCCGAACCCCCCCCCCCCCCCCCCCCCCTCCCGTCCGAAACCCCTGGGCACTGTCTATTTCACTCATCTTCTAGTACTACACTTTCGCTATGTTCCAGTCCCACTGCGTCCTCTCTTTGTCTCACACTGCAGTTGTCCCCTTCTCTCTTTCTATATCACAACCAATGTCCATCATAAGCTATTTCTTATTTTCTGTTTCTTTGCTACTGTAACTGCCTCCTTCTCCCTCAGCATACAAAAGCGAGAATGTTTGCATGCCAAAATCTTTGGAAAAATATTTAAAGATGCTTAAGAAGGTAGAATGAAGCAGCTAGTACCCCACTTTTCAATCAGTCTTTCAAATAAACAGGAACCAATTTGCACTTTTGGTACTTCGACAGGAGCATTTTTCGACTGGCTCCCTCCTTTTCCGTGCTGCAGCAGGGCATGTAACTCATATGAAAACGAATGTATTAAAACTAAACTCCGTCCGAACAGGCCTTGGAAGGCCCAACGTTACCGACCGGCCGCCGTGTCATCCTCAGCCCGCAGGCGTCGCTGTATGCGGGTATGGAGGGGCCTGCGATCAGTACACCGCTCTCCCAGCCGTATGTCAGTTCACCAGTTCGGAGCCGCTACTTCTCAGTCAAGTAGCTCCTCAGTTCGCCTCACAAGGGCTGAGTGCACCCAGCTTGCCAACAGCGCTCGGCAGACAGAATGGTCACCCATCTAAGTGCTAGCCCAGCCCGACAGCGCTTACCTTTGGTGATCTGGAGGGAACCGGAGTTACCACTGCGGCAAGGCCGTTGGAAAAACAAATGTATTGGACAGTAGAATTTAGATACTTTACTTATATCAAACTGAAATAACACAAAATAAACACCTCATACCTGATTTTACTCACATAAAATTTCGCATGTGGTTTATTATTACAGCATGGGGTTTCCAGATGATAACGGAGCCGCTTTACAACATACTTCTTCGTGTTACGTCACTTTGTATAAACTTCGTTTTCCCCTCAGACCGGACTTTCGTTCATATAGTACGTGTACAAATAGGGTAGCTTTGAACCTCTGGGGAAGGATAAAGACATGAAGAAAATTTTTAAAGTTGTTCGAGAACGTGATCTTAGGAACACATCGTAAAACAACCGTTCAATGCCTGTTTCGTTATCCGCGGCATGGATTTGGTATCTAAAAAACAAGTTTCTAGAGAGTTTCTCGATAACGGATAAGGAGTAACAGATAAAGGTTGTTTTGAAAACGGAGAGATGGCACTTGTACAGAAATGCGTAGAGAACATACCGATGAATTATGAACAATTTTGTGCTGTTATTTGTTATTCAGGTTTCACCTTATATCGGGTTTTACATGTAGAAAACCTCTCTGTTTTGGAAACGGATACAGATATAAAGGAAATTTTTAACGCTGTCCGAGATTTGGATCTTACGAATACATCGAAAAAGTTTCAGCTATTTCCTCTGCATAGTCTTGGTTAACTGGTGACGGCGAAAATATGGTGAAAACTCTGTATTTTGCGGCGTCCGCAGGATCCGCCTATGAATTAACGGTACCTCTATAACGACACATCAAGCCCACCGTAGATCACATGAAATGAAAACAGAACTAATCGATTTGCTATATGTGCCTATGCAGGTGGAAGTGTGTAATATTCATATTTTGATCCTGTACGGTTGGATAGCGAAAGTGAAACGGTCGTCATGTCAGGTTTAAAAATGATCCCTAGCCCGAGTGATATCCACCAATTGAACCCGAGATATGAGCACCGGAAACTCCTGTTTTTATGCGCAGTGCTTAGAAACACATTGGTAAGCTAGCTGTCGCAAGCATACCGATTATATTGTAAAAAGGACTTGGATTTATATTTGTTACTGGGCTTTACATGAAACGCTGTTTTGCAGTTTATTGCTACTGTGGTGTTACCTGGTGTAGTATCCGCCATTTTACTATCCATTCTCAGTCTGTTTGGAAGTTTTAAGAGAGGTTGAGCATGTATATTCGGTGCACTGTATACGACATTTTGCGTAATGATTGTTTTATTCGTGACGTGACGATACAATAGGCCACGCATGTTCTTGGAGTGTTTATTTATTACCTGACACCAATTATTGTACACATAGACGAGCCGTTTTGAAGTGTATTGCATAAGGTACATTACTTATCGATATTACGTTAAAAATGTTATGTAGCTTTATGCTTACTCATTCTGTACTTTACAGAACCGAAGACGGTAACATTGTTTGCCGAAACCGTAATCTGAATAAACGCTCTACTAAAGTGATCGTGGAATTTTGAAGTTTGTTGCATGTACTTTCATATCTAACCAAAAAATCTCTAATACCAGCTCCTCTTGCTATCCTAAATTTCTTTCCTTGCTCGTGCATTAACTGGAACTAGATACCAAGCCTCAATAGATCACCACAACATGGTCTGTATGGTGAAATGTACCGTCGATGAATTTCTTAGAAAGATACTTCGTAATGGTCAGAGACCTAAATTGTGTAATCTTACAACAAAAAATAGAAAAAAATGACAGCAGCAGGTGGCTTTAAGTAATTTAATGCCACATCAATCGGAAATGAACTTACTATCAGTACGAGACCACCAGGTGTTAATCAGCTGCTTTTAACATTTTCTAAAAACAGTTTCAAAGTTCGTTTACCTGAACAGCGACGTCATATTTCAGATACAACGCAACAGTCTGAATTTACTATAAAAGATATTGAATCATGGAAAATATGACCATGAAGACATCAGACTACCCGATGGCGAACTACAACGAAATTTCAGTTCGAGTGGTAATAATATTCCACTTACATACTCACACAATTATGTGTAATTAAAATGAAACAAGACAGCTGCGTCAACTGGAGTCCGACAATCAGTAGATAACGACGCACTGTGTTAAATCACTGAATCACATAATAATTTAGTAATTCAGTAACTACAACAGTCATTCCCACCACAGTGCATTGTACACTAAAATACTATTCATGGACTAATCAAATAATTAAACAAGTGATGTAGTGTCATTTTTAAACTGAATAATTTAACAGCACGAACGTAGTGTAACTTTGTACTTGATTGCCAAAATAATATATAACGATGGATTGTGAAAAGAATTAATAAAAAGAAATCAGTTGTTTACACTGTCTTTAAGGGGGGTAGCACGTCAAACGAGGCGTCTTGGAGCAGGAGAGGCACCACAGGATATTTTATTTTCCATTGTCTATACTTTTAGAAATAAACTCATAAAACTTTGTCAGCATGACCAGGAACGATTCAGGATTCACAGTCATAGCAGTGGAAGTTCAAAAACATAACAAAATAAATTTTTTCACGTCTGGAATTTCCTCATTTTTTTCACTTACTATTGGCTGCATTTGTTGCTATAGGTACACTTTTCTTCATACGTAAGGGACATTCTTCGATGAATTTTGCACAGTATACAAACCATACTTACAGGTGTACGAAACTCTAGAATTTATTTAATAAAAAAAATGAATGATCTGTTACATTTTAAATTTTCTGTCTAGAAGAAACTCAAATTTTGATAGTTATCTCAATTTTTACCACAGTTTTTGATAGATCTCCATTTACAGTCACTTTATAATATTCCTTCACAGGTACCTCACAGATCATTACAGAATGGTCACAGTTACACAAAGTGCACATGCAATTACCCCGATGAACCAACTGCATCACACTGTTACTCCCGAACTTGTTACGATGAAGGAAGTCTCTGTGTAGTTCTTGTACGAGGACAATAATTGTTCTACACATTTTGTTTCTTTTCAGCACGCATTCTACTTTTGAGTATGGCTTAACGTTTGAAATAATTGACTACATTAAGAATATTATCAGCAAATACTAAAGTGCTCCAACAAAAACGAAATTTTCATGCACACTCACTTACGTTACCAACGGATGGTGTTATTCGTTACGGTATTAGAACAGTGGCGCATACTTCCAAATATTCCAGATCTTATTACGAATTGAAATTAATAAACTCACAAATGTGTGAGTGAATTTAAGAGCAAGTTGTTGTCTTCACGTAGCTACTTCGTAACATAGTCCGCCTCTCAGTGAGGGAATGAACCAAGAAATTAAAGTGGATGATCTGTTGGTATCTAGTCAGTGAAGTCTTAGTTATGACGATTCTCGAATGCAAAAGGTACATCTCTTTTCTGGATCTGTGCTTACGATTTGGAACTTCATGTGTTGTGGAATAAGAAGATTATGGTTTTATTAATTGATACGGAATGAGGATCACATTACTCACTGTTGTAACGTTCTCTGTCTATATAACTTTCGGATGTAAAACTGACGTTCATTTTGGTTTCCAAAAGCCACACAGTTCGCGGCAGCGGTGTGTTGATTTATGTCAAGCGACAATGCAAAACATATTATAATAAGGAAACGGAAAAGAAACGTAACGGAAAGCTGTTCTATACTGCAGGGACATCAAGAAGGGGGTAACTAAGCAGTTACGGGTAGAAGCGGTAAGGTGGCAACTACTGCCTATCAGCTGAAAACGAAAAAATAGAAAAAATTGCGTGCTTTCATGTAGTGAGCATAATTGCACGGAAGTTAAGAAGATATAAAATGGCAACAGTCCATGGCACGAAAAGATTTTCTGAAAACGAGGAGTTTATTAAGGTTACGCATAAAATCAAGTATTAGGAAGTACTACTGAACTATTTGTGTGGAGAGTAGCCTTATATGTAAGAGAAATGAGGACGAGAAACAGTACAAATATGAAGCGAATAGAAACTTCTGAAATGTGGTAGTACGGAAGAATGGTGAAATTAGATGACTAAATAGAGTAATTAATGAATAGGTGCTAATCAGACAGAGGATAATTTGCACAACTTGAATGAAAAACGGGATAGTTTCATCTGAAGCTCACCTAGGCTTCTAGGAATAGTTAAGATGATCAATGAGGGGGGCTTCTAGGAATAGTTAAGATAATCAATGAGGGGGGCTTGGGTATTAAAAATTCTACAGGGGATCAAGGCAGGTTATTTCAGTAAAAAATGTCCGAGTGAATTTAAGTTGCAGTAGTTATGCAGAGGATAGCATGGAATGCTACAATAAACTGTAAACTTCCTTACTGGTGAACATTTCAGTTTATGGAGAGAAAACGTACTGTGTTAAAACCTATTTTCTGTTCTGTTAGCAACACATTCGTGTGCTGAACTGGTCAAATCTTATAACTGGAGATTATTATCGGACCGTGTGTTAAAACCTTTTTTCTGTTCTGTTAGTAACACATTACTGTGCTGAACTATTCAAATCTTATTACTGGAGGTTTCTATCGGACCGGATCAGAACATTTTCGTAAACTGAAATGTTTCTAACTACAAACGTAATGTGACCACCGCTATAAAAGTTAAATCTGATCTGTATGAACAGAGCTAAAGGATGAAGTCAGCAGTGAGTGACTGAATTTTGATTTCAGACTAAGAATAGCACAATCGAAAATGAATGGTATTCTGCTCTTTACCGATTATAATCAAGTGAAGTGGTGCGCGGGGTTACAATTTCGTGGATACCTTATGAACGACTCAGCTCTGTTCGACGACTTCTTCATACCATAACATTGTATAGCCTTGTATTGAAAATCACATACAGGGAACGAAAGTCGAAAGGGGAGAAATACCGAGTGAAAAGCTTTAAATTTTTCATGTTACTGAGGACTGGGAGCGACAGATGAAATTTGGATTGACATCCAGTTCAGCATTTCCTGAAAATTCAGGATTGAGCTATGGTTCATCTTCTTTCTAACCTGTCCATTTACACCTTTATTGGTAATACCACGTTATCCCCCAAATTATAGAGAAATAGCATTTAATCTAATAAAAAACTGCTGAGTTACTTCCAAGGATGTTAGGGTGATGCGTGATCTCTTATTACTTGTCCTTCTCTTCAGCTGGCATTCCGCTTTGTAAGTTCCACATCGCTGAGATTTGCATAGAGTGGATTACTATTTCCATAACGTTAGTTTAATGAGAGAACACTTGGTGTGCACGACCTATTTGAAACTCGTTCAAGCGGCAGATTGCCTGTCGTAGTTTGTGTGCTACCAATTACGCTATCCAAAAATGTTCCACAGACTGACTAAAAACTATATGCGAAGAGATACTGAAATGTCATTATTAAATGATGTGTCATGTGCTCTAGTGAAGAAGGTACAAATTATGGCATAATGACCGAATAACTGAATAAATCAGATTAATAAACCGGAGAACTTTACGGGTTGGTGGGTGATTTCTAATGACCTTTCCTTTATTCCTGCCGGTACACAGTTAACACACTAATCTGATGAAGTTCGGAACGTAGGAAAGGAGGTGATACGCTCCCTCTACTAAGGAAAGTATGAGCTTTCTTTAAAATAATATCGGTATCAAATTATTCTTCACTGAACGCTGTTACCGCCCTACGGTTTATGATCAAGGCGTGCGCTAAAAGCTGTAAAAGCGAGCAGTAAACGCTTTATTGGAAACTTTGTTTCTGGCTTAATTCAGTATGCGGCGTGCGCCTTATTTAAGACTGTTCTGTGGAAGTTATGGCTGCCCCGAGGCTTTCAAAGTGTGATTAAAGTTCGCCCATAAACAGTGGTGCAGGCGGCGCTGATAAAACCTGTCCGGGATAGCATACATTGGATTGTAGCGCAGTGCATCAAACAACTTACGTTAGCGGAGGCGTGTTTATGATGGTTCTCTCCCAGTAAAGCAAGGACAATACTCACGTTTCTTCGACGTGATTCTGTCGCTTCAAGTTTCGTCGACGTGACATACTCTGTCGCTCCTGGAAATCCCCTGCTCTAAGGAAAGGCGGGAATGCTTTGTTGGCCTAGCTAGGTGAAGCCAATGGATAAACGACATACAGCAAAATCCTTTCTGATAGCAGCACTGCTATAGGGAAGAACGGAAGAAACTGTTACTTCTCCTTATATACTTACATTGTTTTTGGACAGCACACGCCTGTTCGCAAAGTATGGAGTTTTCCCAAAAGCGCGGCCATGTCAGAAACGGCACCGGCCGGCCTCGCTTACGTGACATGGTATCCGGCTAAAATACGGAAACACCGAAACTACATTACCATGCCTAATACGGTGTAGGAAATCTTTTGACATTCAAAACGGCTTCCAGTAGTTCAAAATGGTTCAAATGGCTCTGAACACTATGGGATTTAGCTTCTGAGGTCATCAGTCCCCTAGAAATTAGAACTACTTAAACCTAACTAACCTAAGGACATCACACACATCCATGCCCGAGGCAGGATTCGAACCTGCGACCGTAGCGGCCGCGCGGTTCCAGACTGTAGCGTCTAGGACCTCTAGGACCTTCCAGTAGTCTCCGAACGGATAAATACAGGTCCTATATGGTTTTGAAGGAATCTTATGCCATTCCTCTCGCAAAAAACGGTCAACGACGATGGAGGTGGATAACGATCAACTACCCTTCTCTCCAAAGTGGGCCACAAAGGCTGAACGTTTTTCGTCGTCAGAGAGGTGCGACTGTTACGTCTGCCACAGACGGCCCCTGCCAGGCAGACTACACTCAAGACACCCCTGTGTATCATATAATATACACAAACACTTGTAGGCGCAACCAAGAGAGAAAAAATTCTTCAAAATAAACAGAACTTGCTAGAGACTAATGCGAACCTTTTTCTGCAGAGGTCGCCTCACAGACACAGGGAAAGTTGGAGTACTCCGCCGACCTCCGCTGGCTTTATAAGGCCAGCGCAGCAGCAGTACAGCCAGTCCCTCGCCGAGCTAGGACCAGCTCCGACGGACCTCACCGACGCTCTTGATGAATAGTCGGCTACATGTCATTTTTTTCTTTGTGTGTGTATATAGTGATTGTTCGAGAAGTGTAGTTGAGTTTCAATAAACGACATTATACTGAGTGTTCTACAATGCTAAGTATTCTTCAGCGACAATTCATCATCGTGCTCACAAAACCAGTCTTGAATGAAGCGAGCTGTGTGGAAAGAAGCCCAGTTGTCTTGGAATTCACCATCATCATCAAACATTGCACAGTGGGATGGACCTGAACATCCAAAATGGGTGCATAATCATTGGCGGCAGTAATTCGATCACTAGGCATATGGAATACCACAGTAAGCTGTCCAAAATACCACCGAACCCACAGTATAGCGACAAACTGGGGCAGGAGTTAAAAAGAGTGTGATAGAAGACTAATCCGGCCAAAATAACATTCTTCCATTGCTCCATAGCCCAGAATTTATGGCCTCGGCATCACGTTTTCCTGCTGCGGGCATTTGCCCACTGACGGGTGCTTATGGAGTTCCATCTCGCCCTGCAGGTGCCTGCTTGTTGTGACGTCACATCCGTCCTCCTTCTCTCTCCGGGAGGAGACGTGACTCGTAACGATGTTCGTCCCCGTCAGTGTGACGTGGTACAGCACCTCTAACTCTCGCAAGAACACAACTCCTCGCGTGGTTTAGAAATATTATGTTATCTGTCCGCAGCAGTCTTCTCAATTTGTGCGAACTGGTAAAATGCAATCGTTTATTTTTACTTTTATGCCCGGTTAGTTCCGTGAGGAAATAAAATCTTGATATCTGATTTCGTCATTACGGTCGTTTTTCACATCATACAGAGCGAGGACGAAAATTTGCTGTCTACTATTCCATTGCTATGCTGTTGCTACGTCCAGTTACTAACAACGGTCCGACGTAACTCCAGAGATAACTTCTGCTGGAGTAATTCTTTTTTAATACGCCGTAATACTGGTTCAAACTAATCCCTCTCCACTGTCCATTATTCATGTACTCACTTAGTCACTTAAAATGTTTAAAGAGTTAGGTGACACGTAAGATTTACCTTTTGACTCAGATTTTATTATTCTTTCTGTAATTAATTGTTTGTCCCTACAACACACGCACACCGGTATGTCATTCAAGATTAACTTCTGTTCAGTTCAGTAATCGTGACGCTGACGACAACTTTTGACTAATCGGCGTACTTGTCTTTCTTCGTGTCTTCGTTTCACTGTGTCCTATCCAAGACTACGAATTGTTTTTCTGTCGTTGATCCATTGTTCTCAAGGTTTGTAACTGTTCATCAGTACGAAAGCTAAGTCCAATAAACCAATATCACTCAATTGAAGTCTAACACTCGTCTTACTATACCGTCGCGTTGAGAAAGGTAAAGATTAACTTTCATCAGTCTAATTACTGAGCAAGACTTCAGTTTCTACCTCACAAATTATCAAATTTTCAAAACTAAAACAATCTAACAGCGTTTGCATCCAGACAGCTATCGGAAAAGTACTCTACAGCGACTCAAGAGCAACTAACTCACTGAAAATTTTCATATCCGAGTTGCATTGTAGTCGCATTGAATTTCCTTTTCGATGCGGCTACAACTCCATTCCATGGTAAATGTTATCTTTGACTGAATTACTTTCTTGGATTTAACCTTCGTTCATATCATTTTGAATGTATTCTACAGATGTCTGATAAAGAATCTATGATGATCCTTTCCTTTTATCCCCCCTTTTTTGTATGCTATTCTCAGTATTTCAATAATATAGCTGTTAATCAAAATATTATCAGTGTACATTTTTTCGTCAATAGTTGCCGTCACTGTCAAGATGACTCACTTCCACAGAGTTTGTTAATTGCGGTTTTCTGCCCTTGGGGCGTTACATTATGGAGCGACGTTCGTACTGTGTAGGTGATGACAGGGGGCGCGTGTGCGACTGCAGCGACTTTTTCAGCTGTAGCCCTCTTCTTTTCCGTAAACATACTCGTCAATAACCATCTGTCATGATCCCTCAACACTCACTTTCGTCCGCGTTTTGACTTGGTGGATGACGTTTCTCCGCTTTTCCTGTATGCGGAATAACTCTTCGATATGATGCATCTTGAAATACTAAACATTTCGGCTACCTTTTCTGAAGCACCTACCATACGACCACCAACAATTTGTCCGCGTTGGAATTCACTTACCCCCAAAGTAATGCATTCACGGCTACGCGGAAGAGAGTTTGTGACCAAGGGTGACACTTGCAGTGTACTGATCACTCTACACAGGTGCCGCTTATGGTCACATACAGCAGCACAATCTATAGGCATTGCTAACATCTGAGTTTATGTTCAAGCGTGCATTTCACATGGTGTTTTCACGTTTTTGTCCAATCCCTGCGCATCTACGCAAAAACTCCAGAAGAAGCTGGGTTGGCGACAGTTTGTTAACACGGCCACAATAATTAAAGTCAGTGGCGTTGCATTGTGTCACTCAGTACTCGTACTAATGTGTTATGAAAACAGACCAATATCCTTAACATCGGTTTGTTGCAGGATTCTCGAACATATTCTCAGTTCGAATATAACGAATTTCCTTGAGACAGAGAAGTTGCTGTTCATGCATCAGTACGGCTTTACAAAGCATCGCTCCTGCGAAACGCAACTCACCCTTTTTTCACATGATATCTTGCGAACCATCGATGAAGGGTATCAGACGGATGCCATATTCCTTGACTTCCGGAAAGCGTTTGACTCGGTGCCCCACTGCAGACTCCTAACTAAGGTACGAGCATATGGGATTGGTTCCCAAGTATGTGAGTGGCTCAAAAGTTTTTAAGTAGATGGTGAGTGTTCATCGGAGGTGTGGGTATCCTCATGAGTGCCCCATGGAAGTGTGGTAGGTCCGCTGTTGTTTTCTATCTACATAAATGATCTTTTGGATAGGGTGGATAGCAATGTGCGGCTGGTTGCTGATGATGCTGTTGTAAGTAGGCTGTTTATGTTTTCTCTATGTAAGTAGGCTGTTTATGTTTTCTTATTGGCAACGTTACGTAGCGCTCAATATGAAAATCACTGGCTGTGCTGTGTGCAGTCTGTGGCTAGTTTGCATTGTTGTCTGCCATTGTAGTGTTGGGCAGCGGCAGCTGGATGTGAACAGCGCGTAGCGTTGCGCAGTTGGAGGTGAGCCGCCAGCAGTGGTGGATGTGGGGAGAGAGATGGCGGAGATTTGTAATTTGTCATGAACTGCTATATTTATATATGATGATATCAAGGTAAATACATTATTTGTTCTCTATTAATATCTTTCATTTGCTAACTATCCCTATCAGTAGTTAGTGCCTTTAGTAGTTTGAATCTTTTATTTAGCTGGCAGTAGTGGCGCTTGCTGTATTGCAGTAGTGGGAGAAACGAAGATTATTGTGAGGTAAGTGATTTAGTGATTTGTGAAAGGTATAGTTTAATGTTAGTCAGGGCCATTCTTTTGTAGGGATTTTTGAAAGTCAGATTGCATTGCGCTAAAAATATTGTGTGTCAGTATAAGCACAGTCGTGTATAATTGTTCAAAGGGGACGTTTCATATGCCGACCCGTGGCCTAGGATACCTCACTGGAGTCCTCTGATTTTTTTCTTGTAGTTTGTGTAATTAGTGTAGCCTTTGTTTATTGCTAGCGCGTAATTGTAGAGAGAATCTCTTTTGTAGTTGCAGTCTTTCATTGTGGTACAGTAAAACAGTTGTAGCATGCATGCAGTTTTACACCAAGTATTTCTCAGCAGCGCGTGCAATTAACTAGATATTTTTTCAGTGTTATGTTAATGTATTCTCTTATTTTTGCTCTTCAAATTGTGATTTTCTGTGTTGTCGTTTGAAATATTGTGACAATAATGGCGTGTGAAAAACGTAATACTAGGCTCCAAAGTAAACTGAGAAATGACAGTGAAGACGAAAGCAGTGTGTTAGCGCCGCAGAGTAATGAATTAACAGACATTCAAAGTAGTAATTTGGTAACTGTGCATAGGGAAATGGAGCGGGCGGCAAACAATGGCGTGGACAGTGAAACAATTAGTGAAGAGGGACGCATTATCGATCGATCGGTCGGCAACAGCTCGCCTCAGGAATTCGAAATGACAGGAAACAATCTCGCAAATACTGTAGATTCAGGTTTTGGTTCCTCACCGTTTTCTCAAATAAGTCAAGACACATTTTCTGCTTGTCAAAATGTGAATGTTGCCGGTGAAAATTCACTGCCGAAAAGCACTGAGGAACATGTTCCAGACACCAGTGCATTGTTATTACAATTAATACAGCAAATGGGACAAACACAGCAAAAGCTTCAAAAGTTAGACACAATGGAACAAAATCTTCGAAAGTTAGACACAGTGGAACAAAATCTTAAAAAGTTAGACACAATGGAACAACATCAGAGACAAACACAGCAACAGTTAGACACAATGGAACAAAATCTTCAAAAGTTAGACACCACACTTGAACAAACACGTGAAGATTTAACTACTGAGTTACATAACATTGAATCTAAATGTCAAAAAGTCTGTAATGACGTAAAAACACAAATTTGTGAGCATTTTCAACCTATTTTTTCGCGGCATGAAAATGCATTACAGAATCACGAGGCAGCCATAAAAGAACTGCAAATTATTGTTCATGAAAATCATGAGACCTTGCAAGCTAAATTTGACTCAGTTGCATCTACCGATTCGGTTACGCAACTTGCAAAAACTCAGGATAACTTAAAGGACACAGTAGATTCGATTTCAACACAAATGGACACTCTGAAACTTGGTTCAGAAAAACACACTGAGGAAATGTGTTCATTATCAGAGAAAGTAGTTGAACTTTCGGATCAGCTAAATAATTTATCTACGAAGGTAGATGATAATCTGAATGACGCAAAACCGGTAGTCTTTAATGACACAGAACAGAGCGAACAAATTAGGAAACTGAAACAAAATCTGAATCAAATTGATACGCAACACCAAAGAGAAATCCGGGAAGTACAAGATCAGCTGACACAGGTAATACAAGAATTACGTATTTCAGAAGACACTCGCGCTCCAACACGGGAAGAGGAACTTAGAAATACGCAAAAGCCACAAAATAATAACACAGGGCATTTCGGTAATTATGAAAGAAATTGGCAAGGTACACCAAATTTTGAGATGGAACCGCCGACACGACGTAACTATGACCGAGATGCTACTCGCCGACACGATGATTCTGACTATAAGCTGTTCATTACTACACGTAAATTCAAAACGTTTAAGAATTCTGCCAACGACATTCATCCACAAGCGTGGCTCCATCAATTCTCTCATTGTTTCCCTCCCAACTGGTCATTGGAGCACAGGTTAGAATTTATGTGTGGCTACTTAGAGAATGAACCAGGTGTAAGAATGCGATCGGTCATTCACGATTGTCACAGTGAAGGAGATTTTTATCATGCCTTCCTCTCAGCGTATTGGTCTCAAGCTACACAAGACCGTGTAAAACATAACATCATAATGATGAAACACTTCGAACAATCTGAATTTTCCAGTCTTGTGAAATATTTTGAAGACATGTTGCACAAGAATCAATACCTGTCAAACCCATACAGCCCCTCAGAACTCATCCGCATTTGCTTAATCAAACTGCCTAAACATTTACGACATATTATTTTAGCAGGACGTTGCAAAGACGACATTGAAGCTTTTCAGGGACTGTTACAAGAATTAGAAATTGACACAGACAGTCGCGGGATGCGAAAACAGGAGCACAACAATTACAGATCACATCAGTCGCAATTCCGCGATGAAAGAAATAATAACTGGACGCGACAAGACTATTCTCACAACACAAATCGTGACCGAAACAGACACCACCCGTATTACAACCGTTGGCAGAGTAGTAATAATTACAGGGAAAGATCACCTCTCCGCGGTAGTGACTATCACAGAGACAATCTGAGAAAGAGACAATTTGGGAACCAAAATAATTATTATCAAGGGAGACAGAATAACTTCAGACGCAACGGTCCAGCGCGCAGTTACGATTCAGGGAGAAATTCTTCACCACGTGACCGACACGAAAGAAACTGTGTAAACTACCGACAAAACGACAGACCTGAATTCCATCAGAACTGGCGAGCTTTAAACAGAGCTGGGCCCTCTCGGCGAGGCGAATTTGTGGAAGTTAGGCCTCCTAATCCCAGTAACGACGCGCGCCAACAAAGAGACAGACAATGACTCGCACAACAGGCAGCTGCGTGCGGCAGCTGGCTCAGGGAAAAATAACAAAGACGCTAGCCTTGAGAAAAGATTTAGCATTTTTTACCGATGTAAACAACATGATAATTGCTTTGAAGTTGAAAGTCTGCGTACTAGGAAGAGTAAAGGATTGCACCACACTTCACATGTAAAACCGTTTATTGAAAGATAATCTGCTTTTTAACTTTGTCTTTGCCATAAAACTTTTCACTTCACATTTCTAGTATGCTTTGTCAGATTTAGAATCTGTTAACATGTAACAATGTTTGAAGTTAAATATCCAGTCAAGAACCAAGAGAACTTATTTAAACAGAAATGACGAATGCATTGTTATAGTGAACAGACGTCACAGTGTTATTGTGTGTGTACATTCTTGCTTGTTAGTTGCACGATTATGGAACGACTATAAGGCTTACATACTTAGAACATTTACCAGTACTGCTAATGAGATTTTAATGCAACATTTTGGTTTACTTGAAAATATATTCTGGATTTAAAGTACTTTCAGTGAGATACCAGATGGCACAGTGGTTAGTTTATGTGACAGCTACACGATTTTATCACGACGCTACTAATGAGTGACAATTTACAATGTTGCTTTTGCGGTGTATCTGTTTTATATCTGCACAGTTTTTCTGTATTATTCTGGAAAGTAAAACATGTTTTAGTAGTAACTTTTATGGTATAGCTACAAGGAGACAGCCTTTTCTGCAACACAACAATACGTTACAGCACAGTACTTTCTTCATCACGGCAATAAGCGTAATATGTATGATATCTATACGCAAAGCATTTCACTTTGTTTATCATGAGGTCAGTACATTGACTTCTGCAGAACTTAGCTTTGGGGGACGATAACTACGACACTTCCACAGAGATTATCTTACAGCAAGACGCATGTTTAGCGCTACAGGACACGTATTTGAGTGATCAATTTTGTACTAAAAACATTTATTTTCAAAGATATTTGAAATACAATGATACAAAGTTTTTCCGTGATACATTTCATTCCATTGCAATAATCTGTAGCACCTGAGGATATAATTAAATTAATCCTCAGGGGGGTACACGCCTACTTTGTGTACCATGTGTTTGGCAAGCACAAGGAACCCTAGCTAATATAGTATTTGCTTATACAACTTTACACATCGGTACCATATTTCTCTAACACACAATTTACACAGCTATCTGATCATTTAACTGAGAGAGACAAACATTTATTTTTACTATATCAGTGACAGATGTTTACGTAATTACACAGTTGGATAACTTCACGCTTATGAAACTGTATTTTGTCTGTACTTTGTAAACTGTTCATATTTTTTCGGAACCATTGTGATACTATGAGAGCTTTGAATGATGTATTTGGTAAAGGGATTATGATTTTTAAAGTACATTTGAGGCAGATGACACTTTTGACATGAGCAGAGAATTTTTTTAATTATTGGAGGAAGCTACGACGATTTTGAGATTTGACTGAGGTGTTATGATGTTATTTTTACGACGACGATGTGTATTATGCTGCTGAGGTATGTTTACGATTAATAGGCTGAGGCTATATGAGTTATTTGATTATGCTTCATATTTATAATGACGAAATATTGACAAGTGTCGATGGATACGTATATGTGTAATAAGGTAAGGAGTAATGAATAGTGGGTAGGTACTCTTGACTTGTGAAAAAGGATGTTGGAAACCAAGAATCGTACTTTAAGAGTTATGACATGTGTGAATCATGTGTGAATGTATCACAATGCTGACCAATATTTTTTTTGGACACTTATATTTATAGGATTTTGTTTCTACAGATTTGCAACGCTAATTCTTGACCTGTGAAATATTTTTATATGAGACTGCCACGGTAGCAGAAACTGCTGTCGTAATTATTTCCGTACGAAAGTTAAGTGACCACCTGCACGTAATGCGTCGCGGGCACCCAGCTGTGTCAGACGCCTGGAGAAAAAGCCATTATTGCGAGCCCTTTTCAGCGGCACTGGTAGAACAAAAAAAAAGGGGAGGCCATTATCCTTGGAAATATTCTTACATCTGCAAACCCGATAATGACAAGTGTCTTTCTCCGAGAATTGAGAGCTACTGACTTACGAAATGCCACATAGCTATTGAATGATGGTTTTATGCTTTGGTTTGCGTAATTGCTTATTTCATTTGATATCTGGTTTCCAGCTGTGTTGCAGCATTGCTTTTATGAAATGAAATGCATTTGCTAATGTGAACACTTTCTGTCAACAGATCTATTAAATAATTATTTTATGATCCACATTCTTTAAAAAAGGAGCACTTGGAAAGGAAAGAACAATAAGAAGGAACTAGTAACAGTAACACATAATTTTCTTTTCAAGTACATGGTAATATTTCTTTTTACAATCAGTTGTTGTGGTGCACCACTTTAATTACATAGACATTAAGATGTGAATATACATTTCCCTTATCTGCATTGTTATCTTTAGTGTATTATTTTTTCTGCTTTATCTATGTCATGTTTAGGTAGAAGTTATTTAATTTTCTGCTGCTGTTTGCCAGGCATAGTGCTACTGAACTTTAATTTGTGTTACTCTGCTAAGCCAGATTTATTTTTTTGTTGCTGCACATTGGCTCATATTAGTTGTAATGTTACATTGCTTGGTAATTTAGATTTACTGTAGCTTGCTTTGCAATTTTCCAATTTTTTGGTCATTGCTGTTTGTGTTACTTATTTTGTGCTGCTGCATTGCCTCGTCCCTTAGTTTAGCATCTGAGCTCAGTAGATTTAAGTTAGCTTAAGAGGGGGTAGCCTCTAAGAGAATGAGTTGCGATGAATTGGAAGAAATGCATTGAGAAAACAGGTTTCGGTAGGATTTTCTTGGAAATAAATGTTGAGGTAAGAAATGTGTGAACATATAAATACAGAAAGCATGCTTAGATAGAATTTTTTTGGTGGAAACAAAGGATGAAATAAGAGGAAAGATATATGAAGTTTTGGGTTGGACTGCAGTACCAAATGTTACACTGAAAACGAACCCTGTCCTTTCCTATCGGTGTTATCCCACTATGTGTTTGTGTACCCTTGTGTATTTGTTTTCTTCCTGTCTCTGTGTACTGTTTCATAGAACTTTTTTCTCTTCTAATACTAAGTTACATTTACTATGATGAGGAATACTGTTATCCTCAAATACAATTGGCATTAATAATGTGTTATTTACTTTGTAAAGATGTTTAGACATTATTTACTCTGTTTTGTGTTAATGCTCATGTGTGAAGTTGATGTTTCGAAAGTTATTCTGATATTTTACGTATCTACTTATCTCATAATTCCTGTAACACTGATGTATATGTTTACTTCGATTCTTTTGTGAAGCCCATATTACTACAAATGTTATCTGTACTGTTATGTTCTTTAATGATGTATTTTGTACCTTTGTAATTGTATTCTCATGTTACCAAATTGTAATTGTTACCAGTTCTTCAAATTAAGTAACGTTTCACTGCACACATTTCTGTTGGTCATAGTACATGGACAATATGTGAGAAGTAGGGACTGTTAGTGTTTGCACGTGTGTTAATAATTCAGCAAGGGACTGGATAACAGCATTGCTGGTTCTAAGAACAATTTCAAAAACTTTGTGAGTGCACAAGTGGTGTTTTATGGACTTGCTATATTGTCCGCAAGACTCTTCAGTGGTGATTGTGCACCAGCACAGTCACAACAGATGGCTGCTGGCCATCTCTTCAAGGACTACAGTGGGTCTACATCTTTGATGATCCATCAATACCATTATCTCTACTAGGACTGCAGTGGGTCTGCACCTCTGGTGGCCCACCAATACCACAATCTCTACCAGGACTCCAGTGGGTCTGCTCTGTGATGACTTACCTACCAATACTTTTCAAAACTTCGAATGACTCTGCTGTGGGTTTGCTCCATTGTGGCCCATTACCTGTCAGCATGTCAAGAGTCAGCACTGTCTTTCCGTTGGAAGGACAACACTACTTCTTCAAGACTGCATGGAAATCCACTACTTCCGTGTGCATTTTCTTCTACTGCTCAGACTTTGAGAAAAACACTATTTTACCGTAATGAATGATCAGGACTGTCTTTATGGACTGTGAGAAAATTTTAGCTTTTGACCAACATTGTATCAATAAGTGTGTGCATTTGATTTCTTTGTTATTGTAATTATGAAAAATTTTATCAAATCATTATTGGCCACTGCTCAAAAAAAATTTGTAAAATTTTTGTGGGGAGCATGGGGGCTATGTAAGTAGGCTGTTTATGTTTTCTCTATGTAAGTAGGCTGTTTATGTTTTCTTATTGGCAACGTTACGTAGCGCTCAATATGAAAATCACTGGCTGTGCTGTGTGCAGTCTGTGGCTAGTTTGCATTGTTGTCTGCCATTGTAGTGTTGGGCAGCGGCAGCTGGATGTGAACAGCGCGTAGCGTTGCGCAGTTGGAGGTGAGCCGCCAGCAGTGGTGGATGTGGGGAGAGAGATGGCGGAGATTTGTAATTTGTCATGAACTGCTATATTTATATATGATGATATCAAGGTAAATACATTATTTGTTCTCTATTAATATCTTTCATTTGCTAACTATCCCTATCAGTAGTTAGTGCCTTTAGTAGTTTGAATCTTTTATTTAGCTGGCAGTAGTGGCGCTTGCTGTATTGCAGTAGTGGGAGAAACGAAGATTATTGTGAGGTAAGTGATTTAGTGATTTGTGAAAGGTATAGTTTAATGTTAGTCAGGGCCATTCTTTTGTAGGGATTTTTGAAAGTCAGATTGCGTTGCGCTAAAAATATTGTGTGTCAGTTTAAGGACAGTCGTGTATAGTTGTTCAAAGGGGACGTTTCACTGTGGTGTACGGGAAGGTGTCGTCGTTGAGTGACTGTAGGAGGATACAAGATGACTTGGGCAGGATTTGTGATTGGTGTAAAGAATGACAGCTATATCTAAATATGAATTAATGTAAATTAATGCAGATGAATAGGAAAAAGAATCGTCTAATGTTTGAATACTCCATTAGTAGTGTAGCGCTTGACACAGTCACGTCGATTAAATATTTGGGTGATATGGAGTGGGACAAGCATGTAATGGCAGTTGTGGGGAAGGCGGATAGTCGTCTTCGGTTCATTGGTAGAATTTTGGGAAGATGTGGTTCATCTGTAAAGGAGACCGCTTATAAAACACTAATACGACCTATTCTTGAGTACTGCTCGAGCGTTTGGGATCACTATCAGGTCGGATTGAGGGAGGACATAGAAGCAATTCAGAGGCGGGCTGCTAGATTTGTTACTGATAGGTTTGATCATCACATGAGTGTTACGGAAACGCTTCAGGAACTCGGGTGGGAGTCTCTGGAGGAAAGGAGGCGTTCTTTTCGTGAATCGTTACTGAGGAAATTTAGAGAACCAGCATTTGAGGCTGACTGCAGTACAATTTTATTGTCGCCAACTTATATTTCGCGGTAAGACCACAAAGATAAGATAAGACAGATTAGGGCTCGTACAGAGGCATATAGGCAGTCATTTTTCCCTTGTTCTGTTTGGGAGTGGAACAGAGGGAGAAAATGCTAGTTGTGGTACGAAATACCCTCCGCCACGCACCGTATGGTGGATTGCGGAGTATGTAGATGTAGATGTAGATGTAGATATACTGTGTATTAATTCCCTTTAATAAGACAGTGAAAACAGAGGGAATCGAGACTA
Organism: Schistocerca serialis cubense; assembly: GCF_023864345.2. Lineage (NCBI taxonomy): Eukaryota > Metazoa > Arthropoda > Insecta > Orthoptera > Acrididae > Schistocerca > Schistocerca serialis. Next base: position 809,358,484 of record NC_064639.1, read on the forward strand.
AAATTGACGTACAAATTTCTGTTAAAAGATGTACGATCAATTATCCAAAAATTTAGCTAAAGCTTCCACGCTCAAGATTATTGTAAAATCAGTGAAATCAATAAGTACAGTACTAATTTAGTATTATGCTAGTATGGCTCGCGACAGTATGCTTCTACCAAGCAGCAATATTACAAACTGAACTGTTATGCGAAGAGAGAAAACTATGCTCCCCCCTTCCTCGACATACGCCGCTGCCAGTGAAAATCCAGCTACTGGCACGACTGTGAGGATTTTTGCTGTCTTCAAAACTGCAGCGTAATGTAGCAGACTGAATGACGAGGGCTTTCCTCAGACAACGGAATGACGCGTCGCCTGGGACAGAACCTGCTGCCGGAGCCCACCGCTTTGTCGCCCACCACGTGGCCTAAAGGCAGCCAGAGCGAGAATCCCTGGCGCGGTTTGGCGGGACACGGCGGCGCAACATTAATATTCGCTACAATGCCGCCGTCTGTGCGAATTAACTCTGCGCACTGTATTACAGAGGCCCACGAAATTTCGTTGGGCGCAGGGAGTAAGGATTAATTACTCCTCTATTCGCACAGACTGACAGGTTGCGGAACTTTCCGGTTGCACGGCTACGACCCTTTTTTCATTTAATATCAATAAAGGCAACATTCTCTTATCAACATTTCACCAGACGAAATAAAGTGAAACATTTTCTCCAATAATCAGTGACAAACCATTTCGTGAATGTGAAGCAAATTGTCAAATGCAATGCGAATGTTTAAAGTAAAATTCTTAATTAGGTGGTTTCTAAGATTCGAGTTAATTTTACTGTATGCAGATGTAATTTTGTTAGTTACTAGTTAAGAGATGTGTAAGGAAATTGGTCCAGCCAATAGGAAATACTATGTTTTCCTATTCTTGCACTGAAGTGGACATTCAGCATATGAAGGAGCACAGTTTCTTAATCGGCATGCGTATCTAACATGTTCCACAATGCCGCGCATAAAACAGAATTTTCCGGTGCCCGTACCTCGGGGTCTGTTAGTAATACAAAGTTATGATCAAGTGTTCTGAATAGCCTAGGGCTAGGGACCATACGTGTGCCCAACAGAATAATCGTCTTAGTGCCACTATCCTACAGTATAGAGACAAAGTATGAATATTACACACTACCTTCTGCTTAGCCAAATGGAGCAAATCGGTTGGTTCCTTCTGCATTTGACGTCGTCTACAGTGGGCTTGATGCAACCCTATGGAGGCACCATTAAACCATCAATGATTCCTCGGAAATCGCAAAAAAATCGTGTCTTTACTATGTTTTCATCGTCACCAGCAGACTAAAATCCAGCCGAGGATTCCAAGATCCCATACACAAAAATGGCTGAAATTTTTGCGATATATTCCTTAGACCCAGATGCCGAAAAATCTCGAAAATTTTCTCTATATATTCATCGCTATCAGGCGAAATCTAAATAATAAATAACCGCGTAAAACTGCTCAAATTGTAACGGTGTATTCCCCATGCATTTATATAAAAGTTCATTTACTTGTTTTCCAAAATATTTATCTATTGTTGAGAAAAACCCAAACAAATTGTTGTTTTTCTACGAAAACCGAGATCCGGATTTCAAGAGGGCTATGCACAGCAAATGGCTGTAATTTTTACGATGTATTCCTGAGATGCCGATCTCGAACAGACTTGAAAATTTTCTTCACATCTTTATCCGTTAATGAAATACGAAGGTTCAAAATTACTCTACTTGCACACGTGAAATACACGTGGAAAATGTAGTGTGAGGCGAAAATGTAGTTTATAAAGTGACGTAGCATGAAGAAATATGCTGTGAAGTGTCTCCGTTATCATCTGGGATGCCGGCCGGAGTGGCCTTGCGGTTCTAGGCGCCACAGTCTGGAACCGGGCGACCGCTACGGTCGCAGGTTCGAATCCTGCCTCGAGCATGGATGTGTGTGATATCCTTAGGGTAGTTAGGTTTAATTAGTTCTAACTTCTAGGCGACTGATGACCTCAGAAGTTGAGTCGCATAGTGCTCAGAGCCATTTGAACCATTTGAAATCATCTGGGAACGCCATGTCGTAGATCTTAAGGGCATGATTTATTTTTATTTTTTTGTGTCTTTTTTTTTGTTTTGTTTTGTTTCTTTTTTTTTTTGCACGTAAAATCATGTCTGAGGTGTAAAATCAGATTTGTGTTACAACTAATCCAAATTTTACTGATCAATACGTTTCTTTTCATGTAAATTACATGCCGTGCTGCAGCAGAGAAAAGAAGGAAACCAGTGCAAAAGTGCTCCTATCGAAGCGCAAAAATGGTGAATATATTCCAGTTAATTTAAGAGAATGATTGAAAAGTGGTGTACAGGCTGCCTCATTGTGCCTTCATCAGCGCATTTAAAAATTTTCCCCAAAAATTTTTGACATGTGCTTTTCTATCGTGAGAGAAGTGAAGACAGGGGAAGTGGCATAGAAACGGAAAACTAATAAATACTGGACGATATCAGACAGTGGTTGTGTTACAGGTTACAAAAAGAGCGAAGGAGACAATGGCAGTGTGAGAGAAAGTGAGGGACACAGTGACAGAGGACCACAGTTGACAGTGAAAGAACAGTGCCAGGAAAAGTGTGAAGTAGAGATAGCCAGGAGGGGGGGGGGGGGGGGCAGGGTGGTAGGGGGGAGGAATAAAGAGAAAGGGAAAGTGAAAGTGGGTAAGAAACAGTGACAATGACAGAGCATGTGACCATGACAACGAGGATGAGAGAGATACCAACAGTGAGAAGAGACAGCAACAGTAGGATGGAAAGAACGATATATTAGTAGTAAAAGAGAGCAAGAGGGAGAGAGTTTCAATGAGAGGAGACTATCAGTATGACAGAATGAAAGGAACTGTGGCTGCGACACAGGAGACAATGACAGAGAGACACAAAGAGGTAATGACAATGAATTGGGCTCAGTGAGTGAGTGAGAAGGGCAACTGGGAGTGGATGGGTTCGAGCGACTTGCAGCGATGGACTAGTGGGTGTGTGAGCTACAGTTGTGGGAGCTTGTGGGAGTCTGAGCCGAGTTGGAAATTAAGACAAGCGCGAATATGTTTGCATGCCAAAATTTGCGGGAAGATTCTCAAAACTGCTGAGAAAGGTAGAACGAGGCAGATTGTATCCCGATTATCAGTGTGACTTTTAAATAAACAGAAGCACTTTAACATCTTTTGTGATCCTATGGGATCATTTTTCCGCTGGTAACGTTAATGAACGAAATCATTTAACTGGTTTAGTTTTTGTAGCTATCTTACATTAATCGGTTCAGAGTGTTCCAGAGATATTCAGATATTAATATTTTCACACGATTAATTCATCTCCTCTACAGCGTATTTGTTGTAGCAGCCCTTTCGATCATCGTTCTCTGTCCACTCTCATTAAATCTCCATCTTCCGTAATTGTCATGAGAAAAATTTTTCTCTCACTGTGGTACCCTGAAAAACTATAGCGAGAAGAATATGGGCTCTGCATTAAAGTCAGTTTGAATGTGGTTGGAGACAGGTTAAACCTATTATCTCCAGAATTACCGGATTTTGGGGGAAAATATAAGAGATCACGCAAATAGCCCACTTAAGCTACGCTGAAGTCCAGTGCAGTCGAGACGGGTCACTTCCATTACGTAACAACGGCAACTATGAGGTACTGACACCAGTTAGTTAATATGGCCGAAACAGATCGCTTGTTAAATGTGAGGTTGTCGCGTAAATCCCTGAGACGTATGTTGCCAGCTGGTTATTGTTGCATTCGAGAGAGAGTGTGAGATTGTTTTGGTACGATTTGCAGTTGTTCTTTCCTGATTGTTATTTAACATACTTTGTGAATGTTGGCAAATATTAACAACTAGCTAACCCGGCAACACTTTGCAATGCTAAATTTGTGGGAATTGGATATAGGTCCTAATTTCTTTTGATCCCCTCTCTCTATCCCTCTTTTGCTCCTTCCTCCATCTGTCCATCTTCTCTTCCTCTCTTCTATCCCTGTCCATCACCTTCCTTCCACTCCCTATACATCTCTTGTCCCGCACTTTCTCGGTCCATCTCTTCCTCCATCATCTCTGCCTTCCCCCCTTTTCTGTCCCCAATTCCTCCTTACCCCCCCCCCCCTGACTGCATTTATTGCTATTGCAAACGGAACCTTGATTGAGAATAGAAGTCAAACTGAATTGGTAAATCAGTTTCAATCATTAGTACACAGTATGTGAGAGAGTGCATTCCTGCTGGTGAATCTGTGAGGATTGTAGCTTCAGTGGCAGTATTTCGCATACTGTACCGCACTTGAGAAATTATTATCCGATTTGCCTCCAAGCACAGTCTACGCTCTCCATCAGTCTCAATGAGCCTACGATCATGTAGTTGGCCTGCTTTACGCGTACGCCGACCGGCATTTTAACGCCTCACTCTTTTCCAGATAAATAAACCACCAACTGAAATCAGTTAAATGTTTACAAAGCATCACATTACAAGGAATTGACATCAATTCAGTTTTGCAATGATATGATAACGATCGATAACACATTTTAATACGGCTTTCAGTTGTATTCACTTTCTCAAAATGTCAATGTTCAGTGCGGAATTTGTTGTTGTTATGAAAACATGCGACAGCAGAACTTCCAAACTGAACGTCACCTTTTTTTCTAAATTTTATTTACAAAATGTGACAGTAGAACTGTCAAACCGACCGTCACAGTTCGTTTATACAAATATACCATCAAAATTTCCGATTTTCCCTGTGCATTTCCCAAACGTTTTCTTTCATACACGTCTTTTCTTGTCAATTAGGCACAAAAAATTAAAAAAAATCCGCAAAATCTGTCGAGCGTTCTCGAGTGATGATCTTTCATACATGCGGCAACTGATTTCTATTTATATACATTCTTGCAATGTTAGTCAATTTTAATACATTTCTTAACGTTGGTATATTTGGTAAGTACCTTACTGCTGCTTCGAATAGGGATCGTAATCCAAGCCCACGGGTTCGACATCATATTCCACAAACATATTTTTTTTTGTTTTCTTAAGTAATTATGATCGTCTTCTCGCATGTGTCACACATTAAACGCATCTTTTCTGCGGAAGTGGTGGTATTCATTACAGCGATTACTAAGGTTCCGCACAGCTTACACGTCTTACGTTTTATCGATAACTGCAGCAATATGTTGCTGCTTGTTCATAGTGTATAGCAGGTAGAGTATTTCAGCGTGAACGCTTGCAGGGCTTTTGCCGCTAGGCAGCCACGTAGTAGGAGTTTCGCAGATTTCCTTATTCTATTTTTAAATGGTGGCATTCACTTTTTGTGTCTGCAGGCTTTTTCTGAACTTACAAAAATTACTCAGTAAACGTAACGTTTTTCCAAATACAAGAACACATTCCAAGGTACAATGTTGTAATGTACCTAGGAACAAAGATTATATCGAAATTCAATATATTTCCAATATTTGATAGTATATTTATTTCATTATTATTCTACTACACAACAATAACCAGTAAGTCAAATTAACTTAACTGTAAGTTAATTTGCAAATTAAATACGTTTTGAAATAGAAGCCATTGAACAGTAGCACAAATTTCCATTTTAAGGACAAGGAAAACTGTTAGGGCATTAAAGAAAACATGGCGATTTCAAAATATCAATTGTTCCCCTGTAGAAGATCTTTTCCTGTTTTAAGGTACAATATAGTGCACGGCTGGCGAAGTACGACTTAATTATCCACACACAATATAATTTGATTTAAAAATGTACAAAATTTAGCTCCCATAAAATTATGAAACCGAACAGTTAACAAAACTTCCAGAAAGGCTTCTGCACATCATAAAGTATTTAAATGTGTGAATCTAAAATATTTACAAATGCTGCACATCTCACCACAACAAGCAGCTGAAAATCGCGAAAACTGCTTCTAGCAATCTCTAATATGCATTCCTTCATGAGATTCTAAAATGTAGCACTACAATGAAATATTGACCAAGAAAATCCATGTGTTCCTAGGTACACTATCGTTAACGTACACAACTCTCATTACTATGCTGTGAAAGTTGTTGTTACTGAGTAAAATAGCAGTTGCCTGTCAAATAGCTAAACGTGTTGAGTATTATCTGGTGCTGAATTGTTCGGCGAATTTTAGGCAGGATGTGGTGAGCCAACGAGCAGCAGATACTAGATAAAGAGTGAGTATAAATTGTATTACTAACTGTGTTAATATGTATGTTTGTGAATCAAGATAACCATAACATTAAAACTTCCTAGCATATTGCAACTGTATGCCAGACCTTTGCCTTTCCGTGCAAGTGATCTACCAACTGAACTGCTCAAGCACAACTAACGACCCATTATCACTGCTTTACTTTCGCCAGTGCCTCATCTCCTACCTTTCAATGTTCTAAAGCCGGCCGAAGTGGCCGTGCGGTTAAAGGCGCTGCAGTCTGGAACCGCAAGCCCGCTACGGTCGCAGGTTCGAATCCTGCCTCGGGCATGGATGTTTGTGATGTCCTTAGGTTAGTTAGGTTTAACTAGTTCTAAGTTCTAGGGGACTAATGACCTCAGCAGTTGAGTCCCATAGTGCTCAGAGCCATTTTTTTTCAATGTTCTAAGAACTTCTCTTGCGGAACTTGTGGGACTAGCACTCATGGAAGAAAGGATATCGTGGAGATACGGCTTAGCCACAGCCTGGGGGATAAAAGAATTTTTACTCTGCAGCAGAGAGTGCGCTGACACTAAATCTCCTGGTAAATTAAAACCTCATTTTTAATTGAATCAACTGTGGGTTCTTAGTGAAAAATTGTAAATTAACTAAACAAACACTGTTTCTTGCTTTGCTTCACAAATTTCATTGCTGTTACTGTACAACCTAGGTTTCGGATTATAAGCCCATTTTCAAGTGAATTACTTAGTACCAAAGATGATAATGCACAGATAAATATGATGGTGTGGCAAAGATAGTCGTCTCAACTTCTTAATCTATCGACCCATGGCTTAGTGTAGAAAAGATGGTCACTGAAGTAATTTTATATTAAGCCATAGATCGACACATTAAGAAGTTGGGGCGACTGTCTTTGCCTTATCATCATTTTCATCTGTTCATTATCATCTTTGGGAATTATTAATGTTCCTGAAAATGGGCTCATAACCGGAAACCTAGGTTGTGCAGTATCAATAATAAAATTTGTGAAACAAGGCAAGGAACAGTGTTTAGTTAAAATTCCTTTCTTCTATGAGTGCTAGTCCTGCAATTTTCTCAGGAGAACTTTTATTAACTGTGGAAGGTAGGAGATGAGTTACTGGCGGAAGTATAGCTATGGGGGCGGATCGTTAGTCATGCTTGTGTACCATACAACTCAGGCCTTCATAAATTTTCAAGTGCTTCTACACATTTCTTGATTCTTGTCGATCTTCAGTTGTAATACTGTCTTGACGCAACTGTCCACTTTAGTCTACCCTGTGTAAGCTTCCTCATGTATGCGTTTTTGCAACGCACATCAGTTTTTCCTCCATTAGAAACTTTATGATTCTATGACACCTCAGAAGGCGTCAAATGACGCGATCTCTTCTTTTACACAAATTAGTATTCCTCTCTTTGCTACAGTAACTCCTCATTAGTTATCTACGCAGATTTAGTTGTCTTGTTGTTTGAAACGTTTATCGTCTATTTTTCACTTCAGAAGAAGGCTAAAATTCATACAAATAACTTAAAAAACCTTCCTCAAATTTAAATTTCTATTAGAAGTTAAATTTCTTTTTTTTTTAGAAATATTGTTCTTCCAATTGCTGTCCTGCATTTTAATCGTTCTGATCCTGCCATCATAAGTAATTTTGATTCTCAAATAGCAAAACCGATCTACTTATTTTAGTGCTTCATTTCAAACACAATTCCCTCACTACCATCTAACGTAATTTGGCTACACTCTGTTATCTTGTTTTACTTTTGTGCCGTTCCCGTCTTTTGAAGAGACCTTCTATTCCACTGAACTACTCTTATGCAACTGCTGTCTCTGTCAGAATTACAATACCACAGACAGCATCAAAGTTTTCATTTTTTCTCTCTCTGTAGTTTAATACTTCTATAATAGTTACTGATGTACATAGATTATGTCTATAGCATTGTACTTCTTATTATATGTATGTATAATTAGGATCTTATAACGTCTACCATTATTATTATAACATATTACGAAGTTAAATCGCCGACCGGGGTGGCCGAGCGATTCTAGGCGCTACAGTCTGGAACCGCGCGACCGCTACGGTCGGAGGTTCGAATCCTGCCTCGGGCATGGATGTGTGTGATGTCCTTAGGTTAGTTAGGTTTAAGTAGTTCTAAGTTCTAGGGGACTGATGACCTCAGCAGTTAAGTCCCATAGTGCTCAGAGCCATTTGAACCATTTTGAAGTTAGATCTCATGTACTGTGTCGTATACACACACGTAATGTGCAAGATATGACTTATATATATGTAGTGAAGAAACTACGAGTACAAGATTTTAAAGTATTTACTTCAGATGAAAAGAAAAACTTTTAGTATTTGAGAAAAAAGACATAGGTGATTCGTTTGGACGCTAGGAGTCCATGAATGTTCTGACATTAGTGATGTTCAGCAATTGTTTTCAAATAACCATGTGATGAATATGGTATTGTTCTAGAGATGTTACTGAAAATCTCGTTCGTTTACATCAATGAGCAACCAGCACATGTTTGGTAATAATTGTCTAACATGCTCAAAACAACCGTTTCACGAATAATGACTGCAGTTTCAGATGAATGGGCAACCAGCTATTCTTAAGTGTCTGTCAATATTGCATACACCAAACCCTTGATCTCCATCCACAAAAGAAAACTGACTTACTCATTTTATTCCAACAATTGCGGAAAGTAGATACACAGGTGATGTTTGAGCCCTAAGTTCATTGTTACCAAATTTCCCACCTTCCCCCTCCCCACCCATTAGCCTACAATGTCATCGATAGCATAATGCCTTGGTGCCAGATTGCTCATAACAGGCAAATTGCCTTATGTATATAATGTTGGGAAATGAAAAATAGAGGTAAATTAAAAAATAGCCCATCAGTGCTGTAGGGTTTCCCTCCCCACCCCCTCCCACCCGCAACTATGATGCTGCTGTGGAAGCTGGGCTGTTGTAACTATAAATTGGCGGGAAATTAAAAAAAATTCAAGATGGCGCACTGTCCTGATGGAATGCGAGCTCAGTCTGCATAGTTGCCAGATTTTCTGGGTTTTCTCCTGAATCACTCACCTGAAACAAAGAATGTACGTTTCCCTTACAAGTCCAAGCCTGCCTGTTAGAACTTGTTTTTCTCCTCCACTCCGAGCCAGTGGTTCTTGGTGAAACAGTATTGTCTTCCAAGGTACTCCACTGTACCATTTCTGACACAAAGGACATTGTCTCACCCAAGACAAATGATGTTTTCCCTCGATGTAGGTTACACAAAACCTGTTACACAAAGGATGCCATTCTGAGTCTATTGGCTACATAAATATGTTTTCATCCAACAGATTGTAGCCAGTTTGACCTGCCTACTGCCCCACTTTCCTTTCATGTCAGTTCAATTCAAATTTAATGTGAAAATATTTTCAGTTAAGTTAAATTCGAATTCAATTATATCAGAGTTCAATTCAGTTCGAATCTTAAAACTGATATAATTAAATTCAGAATTGGAGCCCACTTTCCCTAAATTAAAAATATTGCCAGCCTAGCTGTCCAAAGTTTAAACTCTTGACCTTCTGACATTAAAGTTTAAGCTATTGCCTTGTGACATAAAAGTTAAAAAGTTGCCCTTCACCCCTGACCCTCTCACAATTGTCATCCTAAGTTTGAATCTGACCTGTCTCAAGTTCAAGTCCCCTTCCACGATGCTTAACCAAGCGCCATCACTCATGGGAGAAGATATTTATAAAACTCACTCTTCCTACATTCAAAATGCGAACTTGATTTAGCTGAAATTTAAAATTATGGGAAGCCCTCTGGTTGTGAAAACTGGACCACTTACCCTAACTTTAAAACTGTGCAAAACTGGTACAGACTGCACTGTTACCAAACACTATTTACTGCCGCATGTCGTGTGACATGAATAGGAAAGGGATGCACTCTGCATCTTTATTCTCAGAAGTGCCACGCCTGGTGGAGAATCTTCTCTGGGCCAGACAGTGACGGGCCGAGCTCCTACAATCCTCAGTTGTCGGTGGGACACCGCCACCACGTAGCGACCTGCCTCATCTGTGCAGGGTGATGTCACGCCGCATTGTGTTGCACTCCACAGCTGCCGTCAAACTGAAACCGCCACATAGAGAACACAAAGCACTGCTGGAGGGATGCGGCTTCTAACTGCAGGTCTGGAGCAACCGGCGCCACTTCATACAGTTAGAAATGCAGGCAGATGCTCATCAACTGCCAGCTAAGACAGTGCGCCGCTCACACAGCTTTCAGACCAATTCCTAAGACAACACGATTTTCACTTAAACGTAGTGTAATTTCAGTATATGACTGCGTCCTTTTGGGCTAGAGGTGGACGGTGTAACAGATCTGACATTTCATAGCTTCAGCACCCATAATAGCTCTCTAGAGACTGCTATTCAATTTTCATCCGATATACGTTTGGTGTGAGTTAAATATAGTTACATGATGGTTTCAGTTTCCCTGTGGTTGTGTGATGGTACGACATACTCCAGCGCAGTTAGCGATCTCTGTAGACTGAGGAGACAATAACCATGGGATACCTTCTAATATCGCGTCGGACCTCCTTTCCCCCGGCATTGTGCAGCAATTCGACGTTGCATGGGATCAACAAGTCGCTGGAAATATTGGGCCTTGCTGCCTCTACAGCCGCCCATTGTTGCGAACTTGTTTCTTGTGCAGAATTTTGTGCGCGAGCTGACCTCTCGATTGTGTCCGATAAATGTTTGACGGTATCCTTATAGAGAGCTCGAATTGTCCAGAATATTCTCCAAACCAATCACGAACAGTTGTGGCCTGGTGACATGGTGCATTGTCATCCATAAAAATTCCATCGTTGTTTTGGAACATTAAACCAATTAATGGATGCAAATGGCCTCCAAGTAGCCTGATATAATCATCTCCAGTCAATGATCGATTCAATTGGACCAGAAGACCCAGTTCATTCCATGTAAACACAACTCACACCATTATGAAGCCACCTCCAGCCTGCATAGTGCCTTGTTAAGAACCTGGATCCATGGCTTCGTGAGGTCTGCGCCACACTTGAATCCTACCATCGGCTTTTACCAACTCCAGTCGGGACTCATCTGCCCAGGCGACGGCTTTCCAGTCGTCCAGGGTCCAACCAATAAGGTAACGAGCCCAGGAAAGGCGCTGCAGACGATGTTGTGCTCTTAGCGTAGACAATAGCATCGGTCGTCTAATGCCATAGGCCATTACCGCCCAATTTCGCCTCACTGTGCTAACGGTTATGTTCTCCGTACGTCCCACATCGATTTCTGTTGTTATTGCACGCAGTATTACTTATGTTTTAGCACTGACAACTCTACGCAGAGGCCGCTGCTCTCCGTCGTTAAATGAAGGCCGTCGACTACTGCGTTGTCCTTGTTAAGAACAATGACTGAAATTTGGTATTCCTCGGCACACAATTGACGACGTGGATCTCTAAATATTGAATTCCTTAACGATCGCCGATATGGAATGCTCCATGCTTCTATCTCTACCATTCCGTGTTCAAAGTCTGTTATTTCCGTCGTGCTGCCATAATCAAGTTGGATACCTTTTCACCTGAACCACCTGAAGCAATTAAACAGAGAACCGACTCGTGGAGATAACATATTGGACCTACTGATAACAAACAGACCCGAACTTTTCGAATCTGTATGTACAGAACAGGGAATCAGTGATCATAAGGCCGTTGCAGCATCCCTGAATATGGAAGTTAATAGGAATATAAAAAAAGAGAGGAAGGTTTATCTGTTTAGCAAGAGTAATAGAAGGCAGATTTCAGACTACCTAACAGATCAAAACGAAAATTTCTGTTCCGACACTGACAATGTTGAGTGCTTATGGAAAAAGTTCAAGGCAATCGTAAAATGCGTTTTAGACAGGTACGTGCCGAGTAAAACTGTGAGGGACGGGAAAAACCCACCGTGGTACAACAACAAAGTTAGGAAACTACTGCGAAAGCAAAGAGAGCTCCACTCCAAGTTTAAACGCAGCCAAAACCTCTCAGACAAACAGAAGCTAAACGATGTCAAAGTTAGCGTAAGGAGGGCTATGCGTGAAGCGTTCATTGAATTCGAAAGTAAAATTCTGTGTACCGACTTGACAGAAAATCCTAGGAAGTTCTGGTCTTACGTTAAATCAGTAAGTGGCTCGAAACAGCATATCCAGACACTACGGGATGATGATGGCATTGAAACAGAGGATGACACGCGTAAAGCTGAAATACTAAACACCTTTTTCCAAAGCTGTTTCACAGAGGAAGACCGCACTGCAGTTCCTTCTCTAAATCCTCGCACAACCGAAAAAATGGCTGACATCGAAATAAGTGTCCAAGGAATAGAAAAGCAACTGGAATCACTCAATAGAGGAAAGTCCACTGGACCTGACGGGATACCAATTCGATTCTACACAGAGTACGCGAAAGAACTTGCCCCCCTTCTAACAGCCGTGTACCGCAAGTCTCTAGAGGAACGGAGGGTTCCAAATGATTGGAAAAGAGCACAGATAGTCCCAGTCTTCAAGAAGGGTCGTCGAGCAGATGCGCAAAACTATAGACCTATATCTCTTACGTCGATCTCTTGTAGAATTTTAGAACATGTTTTTTGCTCGCGTATCATGTCATTTCTGGAAACCCAGAATCTACTATGTAGGAATCAACATGGATTCCGGAAACAGCGATCGTGTGAGACCCAACTCGCCTTATTTGTTCATGAGACCCAGAAAATATTAGATACAGGCTCCCAGGTAGATGCTATTTTTCTTGACTTCCGGAAGGCGTTCGATACAGTTCCGCACTGTCGCCTGATAAGCAAAGTAAGAGCCTACGGAATATCAGACCAGCTGTGTGGCTGGATTGAGGAGTTTTTGGCAAACAGAACACAGCATGTTGTTATCAATGGAGAGACGTCTACAGACGTTAAAGTAACCTCTGGCGTGCCACAGGGGAGTGTTATGGGACCATTGCTTTTCACAATATATATAAATGACTTAGTAGATAGTGTCGGAAGTTCCATGCGGCTTTTCGCGGATGATGCTGTAGTATACAGAGAAGTTGCTGCATTAGAAAATTGTAGCGAAATACAGGAAGATCTGCAGCGGATAGGCACTTGGTGCAGGGAGTGGCAACTGACCCTTAACATAGACAAATGTAATGTATTGCGAATACATAGAAAGAAGGATCCTTTATTGTATGATTATATGATAGCGGAACAAACACTGGTAGCAGTTACTTCTGTAAAATATCTGGGAGTATGCGTACGGAACGATTTGAAGTGGAATGATCATATAAAACTAATTGTTGGTAAGGCGGGTACCAGGTTGAGATTCATTGGGAGAGTGCTTAGAAAATGTAGTCCATCAACAAAGGAGGTGGCTTACAAAACACTCGTTCGACCTATACTTGAGTATTGCTCATCAGTGTGGGATCCGTACCAGGTCGGGTTGACGGAGGAGATAGAGAAGATCCAAAGAAGAGCGGCGCGTTTCGTCACTGGGTTATTTGGTAACCGTGATAGCGTTACGGAGATGTTTAATAAACTCAAGTGGCAGACTCTGCTAGAGAGGCGCTCTGCATCGCGGTGTAGCTTGCTCGCCAGGTTTCGAGAGGGTGCGTTTCTGGATGAGGTATCGAATATATTGCTTCCCCCTACTTATACTTCCCGAGGAGATCACGAATGCAAAATTAGAGAGATTAGAGCGCGCACGGAGGCTTTCAGACAGTCGTTCTTCCCGCGAACCATACGCGACTGGAACAGGAAAGGGAGGTAATGACAGTGGCACGTAAAGTGCCCTCCGCCACACACCGTTGGGTGGCTTGCGGAGTATCAATGTAGATGTAGAATACAAATGACAGATCCAACAATGCGTTTCCCTATTATGCCTTGTGTGTGCGACTCTGTCGCCGTCTGTATATGCGAATATTATTATCCTGCGGCTTTTTTCACCTCACTGTAAGTGTGGTTAACATGCTTTACAGATGAAGCTGATTCCGAATTGATGAGAGTATTCACCACTCATCGTAAATGTCTACATTATTCCCTATCATAGCTTTTTATCTTATGTGGACAGTATCGATAGCACAACTGAATATGTGATTGGGAGACACTTTACATTGAACACAGCAATGATCTGCGCGACGCAAGTCATTCGTTGGTTTCCACAGATAAAAGGCATCAACTGGTTCGCGAGATTTACATAAATTGCTGCGAAGAGCGAAATCCGAGCTGAATGGATAGTAACGTCGAAGGGACGAGGACTTATCGTCAGACATGTGTCAGAATATTGTGAGCAAAGAGGATCAGTTGTAGATTTAAAAGGTCTATAATTTTAGAACAACATAGTCTCTGGCATCTTAGTCACCTGAATGCAATGCTGTTGGCATTCCAATGTGGGAAATCAACTTCAGGCACATGACTTACATTCACCTAAAAGTTTCTCTTTGACAGGGTCCACTAGTTACGCTCGCCAACTTTAAAAAGATGAAAATACTGCCCTGTAAGCCAAATACAACGTCAGTGCTACGTGATGCAAAGTCTTATAGGCTTCTGGAGTTGTAAGAATAAATTTCACTTCGAATGATGGTTTGAGAGGTCGAAGTATTAGGAATGAAGTAAGGTGACATAGATTTCTGTAGAAAATGTGACGTTCTTCTCCTCGTATGGAAAGGCAATCAGGGTGGAAGAACGATTTCAACAATTCATGACGCTTCTGTGAACCTGTCGATGTAAATTAATATGCTCACATGGGGGAATAGGGAGCGCGCCACGTACGGATTCATTCGGATGGCTATCGGGTGACATAAAGCAGCATAAACCGGTGTCAAATTCGGATAATGGAATGAAGTAATTTCCAACCGGAGCCTGGAGAGTTTTGTCTGCCAACAGAGAAAGTACTGAAGCATGATATATTTACAAATTTTGTACAGTTCCGCTTCATAGAGAGAAATGTTTTAAGCAGTACCGCACATTAAAAATGTATTAGGAACATACCTTTGAATACAGGCTCTAAGTTAAATACAACATATGAAACAATAGTAGCTGTAAAGGACGAGCTCTCCAAATGACTCAGTCCTCATATTTGCCAATTGTTAAAGTGTTTTGATGCAGAACTATGCGTACAGTAGCGATAATAGATTAACAAACGAATAGTTCAACAAATGGACACTGCAGAAATAGGCGTATATTTTGTTTGTGTGGCATAATACATTTATTGCTCTGCACCGTAATGTGGTGTTTGCCCTGATAAGTATTTTTAAATGTAGTTTACAATTGCAGTACGATTATAGTTTATAAAAAGTGGTACTTTTCTACATGCAGAAAAAATTATTGTTTCATAACGGGAAGAAATGTTTTATGTTCAAACACTGAAAGATTAAAAGAAAAACAATGCCAAGTTGATGAGATGCAAATTTGTTTACTGTTACATGCAAACACAAAACAGCTAGCCGAAAAAATATTTTTTTGCTGTTTTTTTGCTGTTGTTTGTGAAGAAAATGGATTGAAAGCAACGAAACTGTACTGACTGATTGCCGTCAATGTCCTTCTTCGATTTTTATTTTAATTTGTCGACAGCAGATTTTGTTGCACTTATCAACAAAGTACTTCCGACATAACAGCTTACAATGCAGTCCTGCTTATTTCAGTTAGAGTGATGTCAAAGACACTCGAGCTGCTACCATTAAATGACAAATTCCTCTTGTATTGGATCACGTTGATATTTCTTGTAGATGGATGTGGAGAGAGTAGTTGTTTGCCGTAGTAAAAAAACCCAGATATGATTAGGACATGCGATCAGGACATGGACTGTACAGCGCTACTGTGGAGAAAAATAGCAACCCGGACTTAAAAAAGGTGTCCATATTGGGTAAATACACTATCCACCAGATGTTACAGACCATAAGCTTCATGAAATGTCGCATTTCGGCTAATTTAGTAACACCTCAACAATGATATTCAAGAAGAGGGCATGTTTGATTTTAACTAAAGAACAAATTATAAAACATTGCACTTCTAATCCCACAGCCGTCCTGCAACTTATACTTCACAGACTGGAGTTATTATAAGGACCTCGATGTCGTCTGGAATCTAACTGACGGGTTCTTTTCATGGGTTCATCGTGGCTTTCCAGGGATAATCCGCTTATCTGCGGCAGAGGAACTTCTGCGTCTTACTTGACCGTGAAGGGGACGGCGAATGAAGGCTGAGAGCCTCTCGAAATGCTCAATTAATTTCATAAGAGAGCGACTGCAGCTCTTCGGGAGAAAATGGACGACCTCTATCTCTACTTCCGAGAGTCCTGACAACTCCGTGGAAAGCTTACGAGGTACTCAGAGCCATTAATTTTCAGTCAGAGTGCTATCAAAATTATTGGTCGAGTTTTGACATCCTAGGTCACTGTGCCACCTTAATTTTACTTTTTTTCTGTTTGGTATTATCACTTCGGTTTACATCCTAACGTATAAAAATTTCAAATGTTGTGTGAGTGATGTAATGGTAAGCCGAGTTGTCGCACATGTAGTCTGTATACAGAATATCAAGCGAAGGAATGACGTACGTTGCGGGTGAGAGTTGTTGCTACTAGCATATCCAGGTATGAACCTATATGATGTTGATTGTATTATGCAACTGCCAGTGACCAATTCGTACATCACTATCATTCGTGTGGGTAAATACCTCAACGTGAGGTATTTGGAGGTCTACATTTGCCTGATGATGACGGATTAAATGATGAAAGATGTTGTACGATGTCATTAAACTCACACGTGCCAGTTTGCGAATTCAAATTTATCATTATATTATCTTTGTTTTACACAATCTTGGCATACCTGACATCAACTGTGGGCTTTCAAAATGCGTTCCTACTATCGTCAATCTTATGTTTCTGATGGAAGTGAACTAACTGGCTCGT
Source organism: Schistocerca serialis cubense (assembly GCF_023864345.2). Classification (NCBI taxonomy): domain Eukaryota; kingdom Metazoa; phylum Arthropoda; class Insecta; order Orthoptera; family Acrididae; genus Schistocerca; species Schistocerca serialis. The sequence continues at coordinate 809,375,619 of NC_064639.1, forward strand.
CTATTAGAAACAAGAAGAATTAAATTCACCTAATGTGTAATATTAATAGTACTGTTTTTTTTTTTTTTTTCAAATTACACTATAACGTCAAAGTAAAATCTTTCCATAAATTAAACTCAAGACAAAAACGTTACAAGACAACATTTTTATCAGCTACTCCAGTATAAAAATAAACAAAGTCTTGCCTGAGCCGAATTCTAAGTGAGCAATACACAATAGTTCGTGGAAGCACTCCCAAGACTTAATAAACTATAGCTCTGAACTCTTGTTTACGATGGAATATGCAACCTGTTCCTAGAAATTGTCTTATCTCAAAGTATAAACGGCATTCCTTTGGAATGTATGCTATCCATACGCTGAACTATGTTTCAGTGTGCTTCGTTCCTGTTATAGCCTACATAATCTTACAAAACGTGAAAAATTTCAAAAAAAAATAAATAACTTATACCGCACGTTTTAACGCGTTTTTTGTCCCTTTCTTAACAAAAATAGTACGTGATACAAACAAAACAAGACATCTTGCATTAGTAACGGACTAATCCTCGTGGCCTATTGGCGACCAAACCTTTGTCGACCTTAAACTACAACCTTACGCTGCGACGTGTTTCATGATGATCAGTTAGCCAACTAGTAGTGGACAAATAATTTACTACTGAGGTGATACTACGCTCCATTACAGGGAAGAAACTGAATAGCTCATCTTCTGTGGGATTAAAATAGGTCGATTTAGAGGGCCAGTGGAGTGGCAGTAGATTGCCTAAGTCTTGGTCAAAAAAGAAACATGGCGGTGGAGCACTGTGAATACGAATGCTGTCACATTGAAAGGTGGGATAATCCTCAACATACTCATCATAAGGATATAATAGAAAGATCAACCCCTTACGACCGAGATTGTTGAGTTATACATCATGGTTCAAGGTACCTTGAACTAGCAGACCGAAGTCATTGCAAGTGAAACACCCCTCCCCCCCCCTCCCCCCCCTGCCCCCCATAATGATCAAGGAACCATCTTCAGCCTGAAAAAAATCCTCGAAACACTGCGGGTTGGCCATCGGAACAGTGGACCAATTCGCTTCGAAACCTGGATACAACAGAAAAGGAAAAAGATATTTTTGTGCTTACTACACTGACGCTTGTTTGTTTAATACTGGGGTGATATTCCGGTCACAGTTCGATATGGTATGTGCTGTGGCAGTAGCCGGTAAACAGTGAATTGGAGAACGACATATTTGTCAGGTATTCTTTGTGTGACTTGTTCCATATATGGCAGCCATCCAGGCCCGTTGCGAGGGGGAAATAAGATGGGCAGCACTCCAGAAAATACGTACATTTATGACGTTTTTAACCAGTGTAATAAGTGTTATTAAGGCAAGAGGAGGCAAATAGAGCACTGAAGTTAGTCTTGGAACTGCCGCACTGGCTTTTCACTATTCCCCTCGCCAGTTTCTTTGCCTGTTCCTTCAATAATCATCGTTAACTTCTGATAGGTTGCGCATAGCTCGATCTGAAGTGCCGTAACACTTAAACATTATATAATATGATCTCTACTATTCATTTTCCATTATGCAAGCCGAGGTAGGAGAGTGGTCGGGCTTTTCTGTAGAAATGAGGAAATGATACCATAACTTACGACGCGAGTCTTTGGTTGATCAGATGAACTGCAGTAAAAAACAAAGAATCAAAATGCAATGATTGTTCCCCTGACACAGTGATTCCCAGCCTGGGAGTAATTACCCAGCAAGAGGTAAAGCCTAATTTTCTGTGGGGTAAATAAAGGGTTCAGTTGGGCGGTAATGAAATTATATTTGTTTAAAAAGATCATTACCCTTATCACTACTTCGTAAGACTGCAATACTGATTATTAAGATACCAATAATTATATTTTATTCAGATAGGAACATTAAAGCGTGAAACAGTGCGGTGGACGTTACAGATTGTGAAACGGATGTATGAATATCGTTTTCCCTGCACCAATACGTAGTCTACGCAGAACACAAATTCTCTCTGTACATGCTTCTAATAGCAATGGCAGTAAAATTGAAAAATATATATGACGTGTGCTTAAATATCTCTTGAAAATGCGCTCTGAGTTATTCAGTTTGCAGAATAAACGAACTGACTGACAGCACAATACAATAGTAACTACGTAGAGCCTACATTGTATTATTATTAATAATAATTATTAATATTTTATTACTAACGCGGTCAGACACGAGGCATTTGCAGCCTGAAATTTTCCAGCTGCCACCATTTCAGAAGTAGAGTCCAGTAATGGTGTGATTGCTTAGACTTTTCCGGCGTAATAACTACTGATATTCTTCACGGGTTTGCAGCCATATCATTTCGTCGTCCAGACACAATATTTCTGCGGACCAGCTGGCCGTAATCTTCAGGTGAGTTAATGCTCGTGCACTGCCTCGCCGCAACTGATGTGATTTACAAACAGTGGACGTAAGTATAGTGCACAAATTTTAATTTGTCTGATTTTTAATCGGGGTGTGGGGTGAGGGATGAAGTGAGTGTCCTACACTAAACACAGCCTAGGGAAGAAATAGTACCTATACCGAACACCTTCTTGACATTTTCTTTCTTTCCCATTTTTTTTTTTTTTAGCCGTTAGTGTTCTGGTTGGTTTGATGGGTCCCACCATGAATTCCTCTGCTTTGCCAACCTCTTCATCTCACAGTAGCACTTGCAACCTACGTCCTCAATTATCACTGGTCAACACTCATTTTCTTGCCAAGGATATTTGAGTGGCTTTAGGATGGGTTAGTGGTGCTGAGGACGAATATAGCAACCATTTATGCAGTTTGGCTCTAGTTTTTGAGATAATGCATGACTTATTCAAAGAATTAGAAAAAAAATGCTAATACTGAACTCGAGCGCTACAAACTACAATGAAAAAAGAAAATAATCTTTATAAATAGCTTCTATGAAAACCTGATTGGCATTTGTCCACGTATAAAACATAATTGAAAAGTTTCTCTGTAAGTATATCATTTTCCGTCCGTGACGAACCGCTTCCTGCACGCTTTCCTTTTATAGGTCTCTTCAGAACAGTCACGTTGCAGATTCCAGCAATAATCTGCCATCATATGCCTGTCCCATCTTCCTTTACATCTTTCCTCTATTCCTTTCATATCTTGATGGAACCGCTCTCCTTGTTCCTCACTGAAATCACCTAGATTACGAGGAAATCGATCCAAGTGGCTGTGAAGGAAGTGCAATTTTATGCTCATGTTAGCTCCTAGGTTTTGAAAGTTAGTGAGCATGTTTTTGACCAGTTCCTCGTAATTGGGAGCTTTATGATAGCCCAAAACATTTTACAACAGCGACAAAACTATTCCAGGCCGATGCTTCAGTGACAGTCATGACACTTGTAAAATTGGTATCGTTGATGAGCCTGCGAATTTGAGGACCATCAAATATTCCTGCCTTAAGTTTTTCACTATTGAGTCCAGGGAACGTATTGCAGATGTATGTGAAGCAATTACCATTTCTGTCTAAAACTTTGGTGAATTGCATCATTAGTCCTAACTTAATATGTAATGGTGGAAGAACAATCTTGTCCCTACTAACCAGAGGTTCATTAATGATGTTTGCTTCACCAACAGCCATATGTTCCCTTGGAGGGCATGTTTTCTGCTTCCAATGTTCGTGCTTTGCCCTACTATCCCACATGCAGATAAAACATGGGTGCTTTGTGTATCCACTTTGTTGTCCAAGCAAGAAGTTCACCATTTTCAAATCAACACAAATCAACCACTGGTGCTGCATATACTGAATTTTCTGCAGAACCATCTTGATGTTAGCATATGCTTCACAAAGTTTTGTTGAGTGGGCAATTGGAATCGATGCGTAACGATTGCCATTGTGTAGGAGAACACATTTTAAACTTCTAGTGGAACTGTCTATGAAGAGACGCCAGTCCTCTGGTCTATATTCCGGCAGCCCCAATTCAAGTAAAAGTCCAGGTATATTGCTGCAATACACTATAACCTCTTCTTGGTTGAAGCATGGAAGAAGGTTTTCTTCTCTCGTCCGGTAAGCTGTTATTTTAACACTTGGATGAAGACAGTTCTTTTCCTTAAGCCTGGATGCTAAGAGTTCTGATGCTTGCTTTGAAAGATTGAGTTCTCGTATCAAGTCACTGAGCTCCTTCTGGTCGCACTGCTGGGGTTGTGTCTCACGTCCTTCGTATTTCGAACCACTACTTGTACATTCCTCGCCGTGCGCATCGTCATCTGATGATGTTAGCGTGGGTAATGTTGTGAAGGTTGGTACAGGAACATCGTTGCTGTGCACCACCGGTCTTCTTGCTGACTCCAAATCGGGATATTCCCACTTTCGTTTTTTGAACCTATTAAAACCTTTCACATTAACAATGCAAAAATAGAAATCATCTGTATGGTTCTTCTGCTTTCGCCATACCATAGGCACTCCGAAGTTTAAGCTTTTCCTTTTTCGTTTTGTCCACTGCCGTAAGCACTCCACACAGCATTTACAAACTTTATGGGGTGCCCACGCCTTGTCTTGATCTCCAAGTTTAATTCCGAAATATGCCAGATACGCTTCCTTCACAAAAGGAGTGATATTCTTCCTGTTGTTTTGAAGAACGTATTCACCACAAATGTAGCAGAACTCATCTGGATGGTTCACTCAAAGACGGCGTGAAGAAATCATGTTTTCCTAAAACAAAATTGCACAAATACTACATATTATGCAGAACTTTCTTGTATTTGCATGTCAATCACATCCAACAAACATCATTAGTTGTTTTGTGTGAAATGAATACTCACCTCTTATTTGCTACGTCATGATGAAAAGGTTCTATCTCCTTGAAGCTGCACTGCACATGTGTGTGACTTTCGACCATCGCCATTTTTCTTGTTTACACTGAACGCTATCTATCGGCTGTTGCGGGGATTACCTCGGCCAACAAATGAACGTCGAGTACCGCCGAATTCAAATCTGCACAACCCTCAATATCTTCAACACACGCACCGCACAACAGGACTGAACACATGCTGACAGCGTGATGTTTGCATGATGTAATCCTCAACCAAACAGATGCACTCCCTGAGCACAATCGTTTAATAAAGATAGTACAATATCACTAATTAAAAAACAGGTAGCAAATACATTACACCATATATGGACCCTGCAGTCGATATTATCCACATGAAACTCTCATTTCCACAAAAAACCTATATCTCAAAAACCAGAGCCAATTTGGAAAAAGTACAAATATACTCGGAATGAGTATCATAACAATATCCCATTTTCGTTCAAACTTCCCTGGCAACGAAAAAGAATTTTATTTTGTAGAGCTGTGTTATATTTCCTGGATGTACCCCAGTCTCTGTCTTCCTCTACAGTTTTTGACCCCTACATCGCCCTCTGGTACCTGGAAGTCATTCCTCGACTTCTTAACAGATTTCCCATCATCCTGTCCCTCCTCGTTGTCAGTGTTCCCCACAAATTCCTTTCCTCGCCGATTCTGAGAACCTCCTCAGTCCTTACCTTATCAGTCAACGTTTGTATGTAATGCCTGTAACCCCTCGTTACATCTCTGGTCTTTCTTTGAAACTAAGATTTATTGGAACTGGCAACGAAAATTCCCATTTTTCATATAAAATCACAACTTCTGGTTTTAAAGCAGAACTATTCAATAAAAGAATAATATGAACAAATGAAGTAGAGAATTATTTGAAAAGTAGGAAGGGGATTTATTCAAAGGGTCTACAAAGAATGTTTCTTTTGTTTTATAACTATTGTATAAACCCAACGCATGTATTGTTAACGTCTTTCGCGTCTGTTCGTCTTTCGCGTCTGAGAGATTTTAGTGTCCGAGATTTTGGCGTTTATTTCTGAATATTCGCGACTCTTTAAGTTCATGCCCCAGTGCGTGAACTACTTAACCCCACTAGAATCCGGGATTAAAAACAAATTTCTTTGACTTTCGACTATAGGCATTTATTATCTGGCTCAAGAATGAATATACTTTATAATAAATCATATCAAATAAACTGTGTTATATGAACCCTATGACTTTTGAAGGAATTAATTCGGTGTACATGTGCTACGTAATATCAGTTCATTTTGAAACACGAATCGGCCGCCTAGTAACAGATTTTTTTGGCGGTAACCGCTAAGCAACGCCGCTAGCAGATGGTAGTAATTTCAATTTAAACTTGTTGATTAACAAATATTGACTGTTATGTCAGACAATGGTGTGTCGGCTCGCTTCCACCAATCTTGACCAGGTGCAGAATGCTGGCTGGGCGTAGAAGAAGGACACTACATCTTCACTGATCGTGGAAGTGGTAGTAGGCAGCAGTAGGAGGCGTCACGAATGGCGCGGCAGCATGAGGCTCGAAGGTTACAAATCAACTATATACAGTTTGTACATATGATTTTGCGAATAATTTAGTGACTGTATATGAACGAAATAACCATTCGTGTAAAAGTGCTCGTGTTACATGCTCGCTGTCTTCGAGAAACTACGCCCAGAGTGACAGGAAGGAAGTTCAACAGTGCACTGAAAGCGATAGACGTCGTGCCTGAGGGAGGCACACATACAGGTGTTACATAAGACACAAAACGCAAGTACGTATCGAAATAATTGACACGAGGAGCTTGCCGTAATAATCAATATATAAAGTTTGAGTCACAGCCCATTGTGCTTCAATTAAATACATATAGTATAATGTAACAGCTGGTGGATGACTTTCCAAAGTTGAAAAGTTCGTCGCTATGTCGAATTAATATTCTAGGCTAGACAGTGTTTGTGTGTTGTGTATCTGTAGTTGTGTTAGTGTTAGTAATCTGTAGTATCTGACCATGTCAAAGAAGTCCATTAGGTTGAAATCTAATTTACCGGATGTGAACGAAGATATAGTGAAGAAGGAGGGAACAGACATGGATGATAATAGAACAGAAAACCTAGTCCGTGAACAGATGAATAGGGCAGAAAAATTTTAATCATCGAATGCTACCAGAATAGAATCGTTGATTTCGACGGAAACGATTGAAAGTAACGACGTCGGAATATCGATACCCATATAGTGATTCCACTGTATGACCTAGCAGAATGAGTAAACCTATAAATGAAGTGGGGCTGGATGTTTTGTTTGACTTTGCAATTAAAGCAAAAGGGAAGGATCATGAATTTAAAGAGGAGAAATTAAAAGCTAATCATCAACAGTAGTTACAAGAACGAAAACACAGGGAAGAAAGGGATCAGAAAGATCGAGAACTTAAAGACGAAATATTACAGGCTAATTATGAACGAGATCGAAAGGATCGAAAATTTACAGATGAAATCAAACAGGCGGTTAAATCGTTAGAGGCTCAAAATAAGGAAAGAGACTATAGGTTGGTGAGAGGATATGTTGGCCAAGAAACTCGAGAAACTGAGACTGGCTTAAAGTCAGCGAGAAGCAGACATGATGCCTTACAGGGATCGGTAAATATTTAGAAAAGGATGTGAAAGAGATACCTAAAGAGCAGTCGGGCTGAATAGATGATCTGTCGACCAAAGTAAAAGACCTATAGTTGACAAGCCAAGAGTATATTGACGATTATTTAACGGGTCAGACGAAAAGGATTGAGAAAGAAATCTCTGAGGGGAGAGAGACCTAATCAGAGGAGGTACGATCTCAAGTACAGAATGCTGCAGAGTCAGTTACTAAATCGATCAAGCAGGAATCATCAATACCGGGAAACACTGAACACATAGAACAATTTAAAGCCGAGTTTCAGAATATTAAAGAAAACGTAATCTCGCACCTTGAGTGAGTCTCTTAGAAAGTTAATGGCCTGAGCAGATGTTGATGGAGCCTGGTAGGTCGCTAGAAGCATGAGGTATTTTCATGGTTCTTAGCTGGTAGAAACAGCATGTTGGGAGTTGGTGGCGTGCCCATCCCTCAGTAAATCTTTCCCAACAGGCACACAGCCACACAGGGCAGATAGGGCAGCCCCTTGTCAAGATACTTCTCCAGCAGAACAAAGCTGAGCTACCTGCCTTGGTGCCAGCCGAAGGCTGGGCTGACGGCGACAGACTGAAGGAATGCATCTACACAGTGGAGTCATAAACCGGGCATTATGTGCAGAGCTGCGCATAATAAAAATTCACCTGTTTACACGTTTGCCGATAGTGCAAGTAGGCCACTGAACCACTTCCCCAGCCACCTCAGTTCTATAAAAAAAAATCCGGAATCTGAGAAACGTTTGGAGGTAGAATCTTTTGTACACCTCGTCACTAGGACTAACAAGCTCCAAGGCACAGGTGATCTTTAAGATTGTATCTTTTTGCTTAACTTTCATGTCCAATGGAGTAACCAATCGGCTGTTCCATGGACAGCGTCTGCAAACGTAGTAGAGACATGAGGGCAATACATGCCACCTCAAATGATAAATAAAACTGAAAACAGGCCATGTAATCAAGACCGTGAATGGGCAACTTAGAACCATGAAGTACGAATGGGTGTTGTAGAGGAAAGGAATAACGAAAGGACAACTGAATCAACAAACTTTAGCCAGCCTCTTTACGCTTTCCGGAACTGGCTGGCCATAAAGAGGAAGGCATAACATCATTAGAAGTAATAATGCTGAGATGCAACGATGGGATGGACGTAGAAATGGTACAGTCAGTGGTCAAAATTTTAATAAATAATGAATCTGTAAATTCCAGTTTCAAACTGTACGCCTTGAGGTGCGTTGCATGCTCATTTCGTTTCTGTGAAGTCTCAGGTGCAGGTAGAAGTGGTTTCAAAAGGAGAAAAACTATTAAGCACCTTCTGTTAGCTCCTATACTATCTTCTCCGTGCATCTAGGGTTGGGATTTTCTGAGAGACAAAAAAGTAGTAATTGATCTATTAAAAGGGATATGCACCCTAGCCAATGACGGGCGAATTATTGTTTTGAACCTGGTGAAGAAATTGGGATTGCATGCAGCTTATACCAGAGAATAAAGATGAATTATTCAGATACTAATATACTGTATTTAACTGACAATTGTGAATTAAGTAGTTTACCAACACACAACTCATCGGACGTTGAAAATATTATCCATAAGAAAGTTGTCGGATCTGAATACCAAACTGAAGTACAGCGGAATGAATTAGGTAGCTTGTTAAAGGAATATTTCCAAGTCTTCGATCAGGAACCTGGTGTGATAAGTGATTATGCTTATGAGATGGATGTATATTCACATCTAACTCATTGTGATGTCTCTTACTCCATTCCGTGGGCCAAGTGACTTCCGACTGCAAGAGGTAGATTTGAATATGTAATTGCCTTTTGCGACTTGTCTTCAAAATACTTTGAAATGTACCCAATAAGATCTACTAATTTTAAGCCTAATTAAAGACCACAGACCTAAGGTTGATAAGCCGAGTGCTATTCTATCAGATAATACAACATATTACACCAGTAAGGCTTTTCCGTGTCCAGATCAAGTTTTATTTTTCCAATAGTCAGCCACCGCTACGGCTTTTTCGTTGGCTTGTAGCAGGTCACTAAAACTGCAGGGCTCCGGCAGTAGTCGGCACACGAGCAGATGTGCCTCGTCTTGTACCTCTCCTCATCCGCAAAGAACGTCGTCATCGTTAGTCAGCAGTCCCCACTTACACAGATTAGTTTTGCATCTGGGTACACCAGCCCTCAGCCTATTTAGTGTTCTCCACACTGTATAAGGAAGTTTGTTTCCAGGAGCCATTTGCTCTTTTGGTATTATCTGCAGTGCAGTTTGTTCATTCTCCCATTTACGGACTCTATTATCTTCCTGTGAACCGTCAAGGATCTTGGTTCTTGCAATGAAGCTATTTCTAGACTTAAGCCTCCGAGCCTGAGTGACGTGCCCATTCAGTGGGTGTCGAGAATTTGTTTCTTTCTTTGTTCTCTCAGCGTCTGCTGCCACCTGCCTTCTGATCTTGGATGGGGAAATTCCAGCAAGTAGGTACAAATTACCTGTTGGTATGGGTCTGAGACAGCCTGTAACAATTCGAATTGTCTCATTTACACTTACATCAACCTGTTTAGCATGTGCAGATGCTTCCCATACTGGCGCTGCATAGTCTACTGCAGAAACACACAGAGCAGGTGCTGATGTTCTCAGTACTGATGGTTGAGCTCCCCATTCATAGTTTGTCAGCCTGCGGATGATGTTATTCCTGGAGCAGACTGTAGCCTTGGTGTTTTGGCAATGCTGCTTGAAGGGAAGCTTTCTGTCAAGTACAACCTCAAGGTATTTAGCTGTTGGACAGTGCATAAGCTTCTTACATTGCCATGTAACGTCGACCTCAACTCCAGCATCTCTACTGCGCAGATGGAAAGCACATACTTGGGTTTTGTCAGGGTTTGGCTTGAGGTGATTGGCGTCGTAGTATTGAGCCAGTTCTTCAAGCGCTCTAGAGAGATTTCCAGATGTTGCATCAAAATTGGACCCCTGGACCACCACAGCTGTGTCATCAGCATATACGAACAGTCTTGCATCTTGAGGTGTAGGTTGGTCATTAGTGTACACATTATAAAGGATGGGAGAAAGTACACTTCCTTGTGGTAAGCCATTCTTCTGCAGTCGCCATCTACTGTTTTTACCATTTAGGGAGACATAAAATCTTCGATTCTGCAGAAGACTACCAATAACCATCGTCAACCTATAGTCTCCTGTGAGGTGATATAATTTGCGCAATAGTTTTCTGTGGTTTACCGTGTCGTGTGCAGCAGTAAGATCTATGAAAGCTGCTCCAGTTATTAATTTTTTTTCAAACCCATCTTCTATATGTTGCGTCAGATTAAGTATTTGCCCACAACAAGATCTTTATGGTCTGAAACCGGCTTGTTCCTTTATGAGCTTTCCATCTATAGTCTCTGCCACCCGGTTGAGAATCATCCACTCCAGTATCTTATAGAGATGGCATAGAAGTGACACTGGTCTGTAACATTTGGGGTCCTTTATCTCCTTGTCAGGTTTTAGTAAAGCCACCACTCTCGCCTGCAGCCATAGTTTTGGAATATTCAGCTCTTTAATACAGGTTTCCATCATTTGTAGTAACCAGTTTCGAGCTTTGGGCCCAAACTGTTTTATCTGCTCCGTTCTAAGGTCATCAGTTCCAGCGGCCGTATTCAGTTTCATACTCTGAATGGCGTCTTCCAGTTCGGTTGCTGTGAATGAAGCATTGAGGAGACCGTAATCTTTTTGTTCTTGGGGCATAACTCTTTCCCTTTCTCTTTTCCCTTTGGTTTTCCCATTCTTCAGAAGTTGGCTAGTAATCTGATTTGCTGTTACTCCGTTGTTCTTCTGCTGGTGGTCAGTTGGGTCCCCACTTAAGTTTTTCAGTAATTTCCATGCACGTCTACTGTTTTGTTTCATGTCAAGATTCTCGACTAGTTTGCACCACCGTGATCTCTTATCCTCAGCAATAGCCTGCATTAGTTCCTCCCTAGCCTCCACGTATCTTCGCTGAAGGGGTCCTGAGTGAACAGCTTTTGGTACCTGTCAAGTAAGACCTTGCTGCTGCCGGTCAGACCCTGGATGTACCGGGTACGGCAACCCCTTGGGATGTTTTTCTTTGAGATTCCTTTCACAAGATCGATAAATCTACCATACTCATCTGGTCGAGGAGGGATTTTCTCAATCTCTTCGTCCAATTGTTCTTTAAATTTCCGCCAGTCTGCTTTTTTGAAATTAAATCGTCTTCGGAAAGGCACCTCCTCTGGTTTAACCATGGCATTCACAACACAAATGACGGGTCTGTGTTGTGTACTTGGGATGGGTTCTTCAACAAGCTTCATGCACTGTGTTGCCAACTTCATACCCACAAAGATGTTGTCAGGATTACATCTCCTTCTTCATACTCTGCTGTTGAACGATGCTGGCTGTTTTGGGTCATGAATGAGTTGTAGGTCATTAGTGTCAGCCCAGGATTCAAGCTGTACACCATTGTCATCAGTCTCATTATATCCCCATGCTTTACCATGGCAGTTGAAATCGCCCATGACAAAATTAATATGGACATATGTAAAATTGTTTGGTTCATGGAAAACAAAGACCACATCTGGTGGTTTGTACACAGACGTCACAGAGAACTTCTGGGCGCGAATGGCAAGTACTTCAATGTTATTTACTTCTGTCATTGTGGCTGCTGTTACGTTGAGCCCGGGTCTGATGAAAATCTCACTCCCATACTTGTCATGAGGTCTTTCAATGGCCAAATCCATTCCTGCTATTCTAGGCCTGTGGCTGGTGGCAAATGTTAAAATTAGACGCAAGGCATATCACGATATCATGCACAAGCGCCGCCAGTTGAACGAATATTTGGAGACTTTAACACATTTTTTTTGCACTTACACTGGAACGCAACAACTTAAGTGCATAGACTACGTGTCGGTCGTTGAAAGTAGACTCCAGCTTAGAAAATAAACAACACGCCCGAATATAATGTGTGGATTAAACCTTTACCGATGTTGGTTCAGCCAGACAAAGATAGGAAGTCGTTGTTGGACGACGTGCGTGAACCATTAAAGCATGTTGCGCGACTGAGGAAGGCCAAATTCGATCGTAAATGGGGTAGAACTGTAACATATACCATAGGCGACATGGACTTAATAAGAAAACACCCTAAGTCATTGACTCTTATAAGGTTAAACAAGAAATGGCTACAAATTTACGGCGGACCTTACCGGATCATTCGCATTCCGCACGAGGGAAGCTATTTTTTAGCTAATGAAGGTAATGGGGGGCGACCCAGTGTTTGTTTCCTCACAAAGATTTCAATAAATTTTTTGGATGAAACCCTTAGTGACAGTTAATGGAACACTGAATGAGAACCTTTATCTACGTAGTTCTTTTTGTGGTTTGATAGTATTACAGTTTATTGTTTTAATAATGTTCTGGATATAAACGTATTCTTCGTTTATTAGTACAGTAGTTAGTGACAATGAAATTTGTGAATACTTGGTTCTGTAATTGTTTGAGTGCCTCACGTGTAACTGTTGGGGAACAGAAGCCTTAGATTAAGAACAAACACAATGAGTTATCGAATTTATTCGCATGTTAAATTTTCGTTGTGCTGGTTGCCCAGTGAAGTGTCAATTATTTCAAAAGAGCTGTGCCTGTAACTGAATAGTACAGAATCTCGGCATAACCTGCTGAAATGACAATGATTTGAGCGTTAGGAATTATTGTGAAACAATGAAATACCGCATGTACAAACAGTTAGTGTGTGACACTAGTGGAAAATGAATGCTGTGACCTATTAGAAAGGTTAAAAGACTGCATTCATAGTGAACATGAATATAGTTTGCTGGGGATAAAATGTATTGATTGACATTAACGGACGTTATGTTTACATGTCATATCTATATGTGTTCCTCATGTTCTTCATTCGTCGGCCGGCCGAAGTGGCCGTGCGGTTAAAGGCGCTGCAGTCTGGAACCGCAAGACCGCTACGGTCGCAGGTTCGAATCCTGCCTCGGGCATGGATGTTTGTGATGTCCTTAGGTTAGTTAGGTTTAACTAGTTCTAAGTTCTAGGGGACTAATGACCTCAGAAGTTGAGTCCCATAGTGCTCAGAGCCATTTTTTCTTCATTCGTCATTCTGGAACATGTACGGAGACAACTTACCCGACGCCGAGGCCGCAGCCCAAAGAACCGGAGAGACTGCTGCTGCTGCCATGTGATAGGCCGAGTAATCTTCTGGCTCTGTAACTACGAGCTACGAGACGTCCCATGCCGTAGCGGAGGGCGCCGAGTGCGGGAGTTCGCTGTCCTTGCAACGTACAGGCGGTGCGGGAACGAGCAAACAAGAACCACTCACCAGAAGTTCGTCACTCGAAGACAAGAAGGGAGCTGTTCGTCGATGACCACCATAAATTTTATTATCAATTTAGTCAAGAATATCAAGGAGGCCTACATCAGGTTCGTTATGAATCAAATGAAGAAGTTGAAGTAAAAGAAGACCCTACCGCAGAAAGTCGGCAGCTGCAGGCAATCCGAAGAACGCTTTACGAAACGTAACAATAGAGACGAAGAATCGACGAATGGAAAGTGAAGAGAATGAAAAATCTAAAATTACACGTCGTATGGCGTAATTATCCAAAGCTATGCGATGTGGAGGGCAAGAAGAGCCATTGTTACGATGAGCATGTTGCAAGCTGCAAGAAGAGGCAACATGGGTCAAATAATCAGTACGTTGTGCTGTTTAGACACTGAAAAGGCGGCACGACGTATATAATCATGTTACAAGCTACAAGAAGAGGAAAACGGGTCAAATAATTAACACGTTGTGCGTTTAGCCATTGACGAGGCGGCAAAACATATGTAAACATGTTGCAAGTTAGAAGAAGAGGCAACAATGAAAAAGTCATGTTGCTTAGCCACTGAAGAGGCGGCACGACAAAAGATGACGTAGATTACCTACATTCCCTATGTCCCCCTGTTGCAACCGCACAGATGGCCTGCAGAACTTAAATGATCACTCTGTGCAGTAGTACAGGGGCGGGGAGATGAATAGACATCGCAGACCGCCACGGTCAAAGCAGCAGTCAGTACAACAAACAGGTCCCAAGATCGTTAATGAAATTCGTAAGACTACACATAGATTAGAATGTGTAATTAGTATAGTATGTATTATTCAGTAATAGACATAGAGTGAATGTTCAAGTTGTCCAGTATGTAAAACGAAATTTATAGTTAACATTAAATTGACTTATTCAGCATACATATTAAATGAATCAAATATTTATTTAATGTTAGGAAAATGGAAATATTTAAGATTTAGATGATACTTTGAAATATTTAAGTTAGCCCGTAATGAATAATTTAGTATATAAGGAACATGTAATATATATATATATATATATATATATATATATATATATATATATATATATAAATTATTCCCATGAACCATGGACCTTGCCGTTAGTGGGAAGGTTTGCGTGCCTCAGCGATACAGATGGCCGTACCGTAGGTGCAACCACAACGGAGGGGTATCTGTTGAGAGGCCAGACAAACGTGTGATTCCTGAAGAAGGGCAGCAGCCATTTCAGTAGTTACAGGCTCAACAGTCTGGATGACCGACTGAACTGGCCTTGTAACACTAACCAAAACGGCCTTGCTGTGCTGGTACTGCGAACGGTTCAAATCAAGGGGAAACTACAGCCGTAATTTTTCCCGAGGGCATGCAGCTTTACTGTATGGTTAAATGAAGATGGCGTCCTCTTGGGTAAAATATTCCGGAGGTAAAATAGACCCCTCATTCGGATCTCCGGGCGGGGACTACTCAGGAGTACGTTGTTATCAGGAGAAAGAAAACTGGCATTCTACGGGTCGGAGCGTGGAATGTCAGATCCCTTAATTGGGCAGGTAGGTTAGAAAATACAAAAAAGGAAATGGATAGGTTAAAGTTAGATATAGTGGGATTAGTGAAGTTCGGTGGCAGGAGGACCAAGACTTCAGGTCAGGTGAATACAGGGTTACAAATACAAAATCAAATAGGGGTAATGCAGGATTACGTTCAATAATGAATAAAAAAGTACGAATGCTGGTAAGTTACTACAAACAACATAGTGAACGCATTATTGTGGCCAAGATAGATACAAAGCCCACGCCTACCTCAGTAGTACAAGTTTATATGCCGACTAGCTCCGCAGATGACGAAGAGTTTGATGAAATGTATGATGAGATAAAAGAAATTACTCAGATAGTGAAGGGAGACGAAAATTTAATAGCCATGGGTGACTGGAATTCGATAGCAGGAAAAGGAAGAGAAGGAAACGTAGTCCATGAATATGTAATGGGGGTAAGGAATGAAAGAGGAAGGTGCCTGGAGGAATTTTACACAGAGCATAACTTAATCATAGCTAACACTTGGTTCAAGTATCATGCAAGAAGGATGTATACATGGAAGAAGCCTGGAGATACTGAAAGGTTTCAGATAGATTATATAATGGTAAGACAGAGATTTAGGAACCAGGTTTTAAATTGTAAGATATATCCAGGAGCAGATGTGGACTCTGACCACAATCTACTGGATATGAACTGTAGATTGAAACTGAAGAAATTTCAAAAAGGTCGGAATTTAAGGAGATGGGACCTGGATAAACTGACAGAACCAGAGGGTGTAGCGAGTTTCAGGGAGAGCATTAGGGAACGATTGACAAGAATGGAGGAAAGAAATACAGTAGAAGAAGAATGGATAGCTTTGAGAGACGAAACAGTGAAGGCAGCAGAGGTTCAAGAAGGTAAAAAAGACGAGGGCTAATAGAAATCCTTGGGTAACAGAAGAGATACTGAATTCAATTGATGAAAGGAGAAAATATAAAAATGCAGTAAATGAAGTAGGCAAAAAGGAATACAAGCGTCTCAAAAATGAGATCGACATGAAGTGCAAAATGGCTAAGGAGGGATTGCTAGGGGACAAATGTAACGATGTAGAGGCATATCTCACGAGGGGTATGTTAGATACTGCCTACAGGAAAATTAAAGATACCTTTGGAGAAAAGAGAACCACTTGCTTGAATATCAAGAGCTCAGATGGAAACCCGGTTCTGGGCAAAGAAGGCAAAGCAGAAAGGTGGAAGGAGTATATAGAGAGTTTATACAAGAGCGTTGTTCTTGAGGACAATATTATGGAAATGGAAGGAGATGTAGATGAAGATGAAATGGGAGATATGATACTGCGTGAAGAGTTTGACAGAGCACTGAAAAACCTGAGTCGAAACAAGGCCCCGGGAGTAGACAACATTCCATTAGACCTACTGACGGCCTTGGGAGAGCCAGTCATGACAAAACTCTACCATCTGGTGAGCAAGATGTATGAGACAGGCGAAATACCCTCAGACATCGAGAAGAATATAATTCCAATCCCAAAGAAAGCAGGTGTTGACAAATATGAAAATTCAGTTTAATAAGCCACGGCTGCAAAATACTAACACGAATTCTTTACAGACGAGTGGAAAAACTGGTAGAAGCCGACCTCGGGGAAGATCAGTTTGGATTCCGCAGAAATGTTGGAACACGTGAGGCAATACTGACCCTACGGCTTATCTTAGAAAATACATTAAGGAAAGGCAAACCTACGTTTCTAGCATTTGTAGACTTAAAGGAAGTTTCATAACAGCGCACACTCCGCTGCAGAGTGAAAATCTCATTCTGGAAACATCCCCCAGGCTGTGGCTAAGCCATGTCTCCGCAGTATTCTTTCTTTCAAGAGTGCTAGTTCTGCTGGGTTCGCAGGAGAACTTCTGTAAAGTTTGGAAGGTAGGAGACGAGGTACTGGCAGAAGTAGGGCTGTGAGTACCGGATGTGAGTCGTGCTTCGGTAGCTCAAATGGTAGATCACTTGCCCGAGAAAGGCAAAGGTCCCGAGTTCGAGTCTCGGTCGGGCACAGAGTTTTAATTTGCCAGGAAGTTTCATATCAGCGCACACTCCGCTGCAGAGTGAAAATCTCATTCTTAAAGAAAGCTTTTGACAATGTTGACTGGAATACTCTCTTACAAATTCTGAAGGTGGCAGGGGTAAAATGCAGGGAGTGAAAGGCTATTTATAATTTGTACAGAAACCAGATGGCAGTTATAAGAGTCGAGGGGCTTGAAAGGGAAGCAGTGGTTGGGAAGGGAGTGAGACAGGGTTGTTACTCATTCTGTATATTGAGCAAGCAGTAAAGGAAACAAAATAATAATTCGGAGTAGGAATTAAAATCAATGGAGAAGAAATAAAAACTTTGAGGTTCGCCGATGACATTGTAATTCTGTCACAGACACCAAATTACCTGGAAGAGCAGCTGAACGGAATGGATAGTGTCTTGAAAGGAGGATATAAGATGAACATCAACAAAAGCAAAACGAGGATAATGGAGTGCAGTCGAATTAAATTGCGTGATGCTGAGGGTATTAGATTAGGAAATGAGACACATCAAATAGTAAATACGATTTGCTATTTGGGGAGAAAAAATTGATGATGGTCGAAGTAGAGAGGATAAAAAATGTAGACTGGCAATGGCAAGGAAATCGTTTCTGATGAAGAGAAATTTGTTAATATCAAGTATAGATTTAAGTGCCAGGAAGTCGTTTCTGAAAGTGTTTGTATGGAGTGTAGCCATGTTTGGAAGCGAAACGTGGACGATAAATAGTTTAGACAAAAAGTGAATATAAGCTTTCGAAATGCGGTGCTACAGAAGAATGCTGAAGATTAGATGGGCAGATCACATAACTAATGAGGAGGTATTGAACAGAATTGGGGAGAAGAGTAGTTTGTGGCACAACTTGACTAGAAGAAGGAATCGGTTGGTAGGACATATTCTGAGGCATCAAGGGATCACCAATTTAGTATTGGAGGGCAGCGCAGAGGGTAAAAGTCGTAGAGGGAGACCAAGAGATGAATACACTAAACAGATTCAGAAGCATGTAGGTTGCAGTAGCTACTCAGAGATGAAGAAGCTTGCACAGGATAGAGTAGCATGGAGAGCTGCATCAAACCAGTCTCTGGACTGAAGACAACTACAACAATAGTGTGTAAGATAATGCCTCTGTATCATGAGAAGGAAAGAAGAAAAGAGAAAAAGAAGAAAATAAGGTCGCAAGCAAAGATCCAAAATACTGGCCCATAAAAAAGAAACTTGAATTCAAAGTCAGAGTGTAACATAATTAAGAAACACCATCAACCCTCTAGGAGAAAATCTGAATATGTATAATCGTCGGGGGGCTGTGTAGTCCCTCGTTACATATCTGGTCTTTTTTTGGAAGCAAAATTTTTTCGAACTGGCCATGAACCATTCACGTATTTAATATAAAATCACGAATTCTCATTTTAAAGTAGAAATATTCAATAAAAGAATAATAAAAACCAATGGAATAGAGCATTATATGCAAAGTAGCTAAGTGTTTTATTCAAAGAGTTTCTAAATAATGTCCCTTTTGTTTCATAACTATTATATAAACCCAACGGAAGTATTATTAACGTCATTTTTTTTTTTTTTTTTTAAATCTTATGGGACTTAACTGCTAAGGTCATCAGTCCCTAAGCTTACACACTACTTAACCTAAATTATCCTAAGGATAAACACACACAACCATGCCCGAGGGAGGACTCGAACCTCCGCCGGGACCAGCCGCACAGTCCACGACTGCAGCGCCTTACCCCGCACGGCTAATCCCGCGCGGCTAACGTCATTCATGTCTGTTAGTTTTTCCTGCCTGTTAGTCTTTCGCGTCTGTTTGTCTCTAGCGCCTTTGAGACTTTATCGTCTGGGGTCTTTGTACTCCAGATTTTAGTGTCTGAGCTTTTCGTGTTGTAGTTCTGAACTCTTAAGTTCATGCGACACTGCGTGAAATAATCAACCTCACTGGAAGCCGGGCTGATTAAAAGTAAATTTCTTTGACTCTCGATTATAGACATTTATTATCGGCCCTAAGTATGAATATCCTTTCTAATCATTCGTAGCAAATAAGCTGTGTTAAATGAACCCTATAACTTTTGAAGGAATAAATTCGGTGCACACGTGCTAAGCAAAATAAAAAACATCAGTTCATTTAGAAACACGAATCTGCCCCTAGTAATTGTTAATAAGCATCTTTGGCGGCAACCGCTGAACAACGCCACTAGCTGATGGTAATAATTTTAATTTAAACTTATAGATCAACAAATATTAATTGCATTGACAGAGAGTGTTGTATCGCCTCGCTTTCACGGACCTCGACGAGGTGAAAAATACTGGCTGGCCGCAGGAAAGACATTACACTTTCTCTGATCGTGAATGTGACAAAGGCAGCAATACGAGGTGTTACACACCATATCTCAAAAGTTGCGGTTCTCTTTTGTTCCGATTTAACCGGTGTCCGCTTCACTACCATAAAATACTGTGCTCCATACGTAAACTCTTCCTCAAATTTCTTCCTCAAATTAAGGGCTAAATTTGATGCTAGTAGACTTCTCTTGGCCAGGAATGCTCTTTTTGCTATTGCTAGTCTGCTTTTGATGTCCTCCTTGCTCGGTAAGTAATTGCTATTTTGCTGCCTAGGTAGCAGAATTCCTTAACTTCCTCTACTTCGTGATATAAATCCTGATGTTAAGTTTCATCTAATTGTTCTTCACTTTCACTCAGTATAGCAATGCATCAGCAAATCGTATCATTGATGTCCTTTCACCATGAATATTAATTCCACTCCTAAACCTTCCTTTATTTTCAGCATTGCTAGTTCGAGGTCCAAGTGAACAGTAGGAGCGAAAGACTACATCCTTGTCTTGCTCCCCTTTTAATCGGAGCACTTAGTTCTTGGTCGTCCTCTCTTTTTATTCCCAGTTGGCTCTTGTACGTGTTGTATATTACCCGCCTCTCCATATAGCCTACCCCTATATTTCTCAGAACTTCGAACATCTTGCTCCATTTTACGTTGTCGAACGCTTTTTCGAGGTAGACAAATCCTATGAACATGTTTTGATTCTTTTTTGGTCTTGGTTCCATTATCAATCGCAGCGAGAGAATTGCCTTTCTGGTCCCTTTACCTTTCCTAAAGCCAAAGTGGTCGTCATCAAACACATCCTCAATTTTCTTTTCCATTCTCCTGAATATTAGTCTTGTAACCAACTTTGATACATGAGCTGTTAAGCTGATCATGCGGTAATTCTCGCACTTGTCAGCTCTTCAGCCTTCGGAATTGAGTGGATTTTTACGAATGTCAGACGGTATATTGCCAGACTCATACATTCCACATGCCAACGTGAATAGTCATTTTGGTGCGACTTCCCCTAATGATTTTAGAAATTCTGATGGAACATTATCTATCCCTTCCGCCTTATTTGATCTTAGGTCCTCCAGAGCTCTCTTAAATTCCGTTTCTAGCGCTGGATACCCTGTCCCCTCTAAATCAATTCCTGTTTTCTTCTTATATCACATCAGACAAATCTTCCCCTTATAGAGGACCGAATTTACACTTTTCACCTATTCGCTCTCTCCTCTGCATTTAACAGTGGATTTCCCGTAGCTCCATTGCTTTTAATTTCACCGAAGGTTGTTCTGACTTTCCTATATGCTGAGTCACTCCATTTGACACTCGTTTCTTTTTAGATTTCTTCACATTTTTCGTGCAGCCATTTCGTCTTAGCTTCCCTGCACTTCCTATTTATTTCATTCCTCGGCGACTTGTATGTCTGTATTCCTGAATTTCCCTGAACATTTTTGTACTTCAAGCTTTCATCGATCAACAGAAGTATTTCTTCTGTTACTCATGGTTCATTTGCAGTTATCTTTTTAGTACCTACGTTTTCAATCCAAAATCTGTGACTGCCCTTTTGAGAGCCGTCCATTCCTCTTCAACCGTTCTGCCTACTGAGCTATTCGTTATTGCTATACCTATAGCCATAGAGAACTTCAAGCGTATCTCGTTATTCCGTAGTACTTCCGCATCCTACTTTTTTGCGTATTTGTTCTTCCTGACTAATCTCTTAAACTTCAGCCTACTCTTCATCACTACTACATTATGATTTGAGTCTACATGTGCTCCTGGGTACGCCTTATAATCCAGTAGCTCAACTCGGAATCTCTGTCTGACCATGGTGTAATTTAACTGAAATATTGCCGGCCGCGGTGGTCTAGCGGTTCTAGGCGCTCAGTCCGGAACCGCGCGACTGCTACGGTCGCAGGTTCGAATCCTGCCTCGGGCATGGATGTGTGTGATGTCCTTAGGTTAGTTAGGTTTAAGTAGTTCTAAGCTCTAGGGGACTGATGACCACAGATGTTAAGTCCCATAGTGCTCAGAGCCATTTGAACATTTTTGAACTGAAATATTCTCGTATCACCTAGTCTTGTCCAAGTATACCTCCACATCCCGTGATTCTTGAACAGAGTATTAACTGTTAACAGCTGTAATTTGTTGCAGAACTCAGTTAGTCTTTCACCCCTCTCATTCCTTGTTCTTTGCCCATATTCGCCTGTAACCTTTTCTTCTACTCTCTTCCCTACAACTGCATTCCTGTCCCCACTGACTATTAATTTTCATCTCCCTTTACGTATTGTATTACCCTTTCAATATCCGCACATGTTTCCCCTATCTCTTCATCTTCAGCCTGCGACGTCGGCAGGTATATCTCAACTAACGTTGCCGGTGTCGGGCTGCTGTCGATTCTGATAAGAACAACCCTATCACTGAACTGTAACACACATCCTGCCCTACCTTCCTATTCATAACGAATCCTACTCTCGTTATACGATTTTATGCTGATTATTAATCAAATTTTAAGCGGTGGCGTCTTTTGAAGTCGGGACTGAGGACGCTACCGCTAGCTACGGATGCAACATAACGGATCTAAATAATCGTAACATAACATAATAGCTTCCTCCCAAGAGTAAACAGAAGTGCTATGATGAGGGCGCCTGCATACCCAGCCGGTTCAGCCAGAAGTCAAGTGCTAACTGACTCGGAAGGACTGCTTCTAGTGAAGTTCCCTGGGATGTGGGAGCCCAAGATTCATGAAATCTGAAAATGACCAAGCGACATTTCTCGCTCCCATCGTAACTTGTTCGTCCTTGTCTGAGACTATCTCGTTTCCACCTCGCACAGCTCCGAGGACGGCGCCTCTGTTCAAAAGGTAGAAGTTCGTTAGATTTGAAAATATCCAATCACACTTTCACTTGGGGCTTGGTGTTCTCCTGTCTCCCTCAGGCCCCACACCTCTCTTTCGCACCTAAAACGACGTTCTGTTTAAAGCAGTTGGGGAAGAGTTGTCATTGAATTTGGAAACTTTAATGTAACGTCCCCGCCATTGCGGTCCCGTTCATTGCTCTGTCACCATGGCACGTTAATTCTCAAAACCCTGTATAAACATTCAGCTACAATCACATGTGCAACGAGGCAGAATGGAACATAAAATAGTTTCTATAGCAATAAGTGAAATAAAACGCCTCATTTGTCCCATCTACTACAGAGAGATTTAGATGCAATCTTGTCAGGGTAAGAATTCATAGTGGCAAACTCGATAGAGAGCAATGAGTATGATGCGCCAGTTAGTTGAGCTATAGTATATGAAACAAACCGACGGACACATTTCAAAGTTAACAAAAAAATTCGTTTACAACATCAGTGTATACCAGTATAACAAATCATCAGAAAGTATAATGGCAGTTCTAAATTTACCTGGCCTCATACGTAGTGGCGAAGCGACGACGAGTAGTTATTTTCTTTAAAAGATAGTGATCGTTTAACAAATGATGCATGTTCTTAACCATTATATACTGTGTGAAGCAGAACACTACCTACAAACGGCTGGGGGTTGGTTAGTGTGTCTTGAGGAACTAATTAAGAATCGGACCATGTGGCCTCAGGAGTCATCCACCGATAACACAGAGTAAGCCGATACCAATTTAAAAACTAATTCCAACAGGAGAGCGTCATAGACGGTCACAACACATGAATATCAAACAGTATACCGGGTGATTAAAAAGTCAGTATAAATTTGAAAACTGAATAAATCACGGAATAATGTAGATAGAGAGGTACAAATTGACACACATGCTTGGAATGGCATGGCGTTTTATTAGAACCAAAGAAATGCAAAAGTTCAAGAAATGTCCGACAGATGGCGCTTCATCTGATCAGAATAGCAATAATTAGCACAACAAAGTAAGACAAAGCAAAGATGATGTTGTTTACGGGAAATTCTCAATATGTCCACCATCATTCCTCAACAATAGCTGTAGTCGAGGAATAATGTTGTGAACAGCACTGTAAAGCATGTCCGGAGTTATGATGAGGCATTGGCGCCGGATATTGTCTTTCAGCATCCCTAGAGATGTCGGTCGATCACGATACACTTGCGACTTCAGGTAACCCCAAAGCCAATAATCGCACGGACTGAGGTCTGGGGACCCGGGAGGCCAAGCATGACGAAAGTGGTGGCTGAGCACACGATCATCTCCAAACGACGCGTGCAAGAGACCTTTCACGCCCCTAGCAATATGGAGTGGAGCGCCATCCTGCATAAACATCGTACGTTCTAGCAGATGTTTATCAGCCAGGCTGGGGATGATGCGATTTTGTAACATATCGGCGTACCTCTCAGACGTCACGGTAGCAGTTACAAAACCAGAATCACGCATTTCCTTGAAGAAAAAAGGCCCGATAACGGTAGATGTGGTAAATCCAACCCATATCGTGACATTCTCGTCTTGCAATGGAGTTTCCACGACAGTTTTAGGATTTTCGGTAGCCCAAATTCTGCAGTTGTGGGCGTCGACAGACCCTCGGAGCGTGAAATGAGCTTCATCGGTCCACAACACGTTACTCAACCAATCGTCATCTTCCGCCATCTTTTAAAACGGCCACACTGCAAATGCCCTCAGCTTCACTAAATCGCCAGGTAACAGTTCGTGATGCCGATGGATTTTGTACGGATAGCATCGGAGGGTACGCCTAAATGCCAACCAAACAGTGGTGTATGGAATGCCGGTGCGACGTGCGACTGCACGAGCGCTGACTTCCCCGAGCATAGGCGAACCCGTTACAGTCTCCATTTCTTCCTGAACTGTCTCAGCAGCATTACGCCTTGTGGTCGGTCGGCAACTACGGGGTATATCGTTTAAACAACCCGTGGCTTTTAACTTCGAAATCATTCTCGCCACAGCTGCATTTGTCAACGAACCTTTACCCGTTCGAATCCCCTTCCTACGGCGATAGGATCGTAACGCTGAACTAGCACATTCCCCATCCTGATAATACAGCTTCACTAAAAGCGCCTTTTCAGGCAACGTCAACATGCTGCGACTGCTGGCGCATCGGATTCTCTCTCTCATTACAGCTCCTTTTATACACGATTGTCATGCGCAGGCACTGACGTTTTGCTGTCCAGCGCCATCTGTCGGGCATTTTGTGAACTTTTTTTTTTTTGTTCAGATAAAACCCCATGTCATTCCAAGCATGTGTGTCAATTTTTACGTCTCTATCTACATTATTCCGTGGTTTATTAAGTTTTCAAATTTATACTGACTTTGTGATCACCCGGTATATCCACAGCAAAGAGTTCCACTTGTGCTCCATCGGTATAGAAGCTCGCTTTTCCTGAAGAAGGTGTCAGTAGTAGACGTTGGTTCCTGTAACTTAGACTCGTAGCTTCACTGGATGACATTCATTGCAAGGATTTGTACCCTCAATCGCCTCTTCAAGGCACCGTCTACAGTCCCACGACACTAGTCGGCATTATTTATTTATTTATTTATTTTTTACAAGCAGCTTATTGGCACAGTTCCGTTTTGAATTACTTTTTATGTATGAAAATGATCTTTTACAATGTGACCTTTATAGGATAAAATATTATTAGACAAAAATGTGAAGTTACATTCATTGACAAAGAGTGTTAGGCTGGCAATAATTGTGTTCTTAACATAATAAAGAGTATTTAATTCATTTTATTTAGTCATTATACCTTTCTAAGATATTTTCTGATGTTGCGATTTATAATGGAAGCAAATCTTATGAAATATAAAGACACATTCATGGAATTTATCTGTATCAACATTGGGGACCATGAAGTAAACGAAATGAAGAAATTCTGCAACCTTGGAAGCAAGAAAACGACGCATGGAGGGCGAAGCAAAGAGAAAACATGGAAAAGCAACTACCAAAGGCAAAGAGGGCATTCCTACCCATAGGTAGTCAACCAGTATCATACTTCGGCCTTAATTTGATGTAGAAATTTCGGAAAATGTTTATCTGGCATTATGTGGTAGTGAAATATGGACTGCTGGAAAATCGGGACAGAAAAGGAGCGAGCTCTTGACATGTGACACTATAGAGAAAATTAGGTGGCCTTGTAAGATAGGGAATGAGGAAGGTCTCCACAGAATCTGGAAAGATACGAACGATAGAGAAACACCGACAGCAAGAGGAGACAGCTTGATTGGACATGTGTTTAGAAATAAGGATATTACTTCCATGGTACTGGAGGGAGCTGTTGGGGGTGGAAACAACAGGGAAAGACTGAGACTGGAATACATACAACAAGTAACTAAGGATGTAGATGTAGGTGCTACTCTCAGATCAACAGATTGGATCAGGCGAGAAACTCATGGCGGGCCGCATGAGACAGTCAGAAGACCAATGACAAAGAAAAATAAGACACCTTTTATTGTATTTTCCTTCTTGTTACTCTAGGAACACAATTAGTCGTAACCTACTTCTTTCATTCAAATAACCGGACTGAATTGTGGCCTGTTTAACATATGTATGTAGTAATAGGAATATGTGATCTGCCTGTTGCCCTTCATCCACTGTTCGGTGGATGCCATGCCCCTTTCTCACATGACATCCTGCGAATCGTGGATGAAGGGCAGCAGGCAGATCCCATATTCCTAGTTTCCAAAAAGGGTTTGACCTGGAGTTCCACAGCAGACTGTTAACGAAGGTGCGACAGTAAGGAATGGGTTACCAGATATGTGAGTGGCTCGAAGACTTCTTAAGTAATAGAGCCCGATACGTTGACCTCGGCGGCGAGCGTTCATCAGAGACAAGGATATCGCGAGGAGCGCGACAAAAAGTGTCATAGTATCGCTACTGTTCTCTGCATACGAGTACATAAATGCTCTAACGGGCAGCTGAGCAGCAATCTGCCGCAGTTTGTTGATGAGGCTGTAGTGTCTGGGAGGCGTCGTGGGTGACTTACTAGAGAAGGATAGAAGAAAGACAAAATCTTTTTTTAGTGTGATGGATCGCAGCTTCCACTAAATGTAGATAAATGTTACTTAAAGCCCATGAGTAGGAAAAACAATCTCGTAATGTTCGAATATAGCATAGATTTTGGTCATACATAAAGCACACCAGAGGCAAGACGCAATCAATACCTTCACTGCGCTATAACAACGGTGAAGTCACTGATGACAATGCCACTAAAGCAGAATTATTAAACACGGTTTTCCGAAACTCCTTCACCAAAGAAGACGAAGTAAATATTCCTGAATTCCAATGAAGAACAACTGCCAGATGAGAAACACAGAAGTAGATATCCCTGGTGTAACAAAGCAGCTTAAATCACTGCCAGATGAGAAACACAGAAGTAGATATCCTTGGTGTAACAAAGCAGCTTAAATCACTTAATAAAGGCAAGGCCTAAGGTCCAGATTGTATACCAGTCAGATTCCTCTCAGAGTATGCTGATAAAATAGCTCCATGTTTAGCAATTATATACAAGCACTCGCTCACAGAAAGATCCGTACCTAAAGACTGGAAAATTGCTCAAGTCACACCAATACCCAAGAAGGGAAGTAGGAGTAATCCGAGAAGGGAAGTAGGAGTAATCCGCTGAATTACAGGCCTGTATCACTAACGTCGTTTTGCAGTAGGGATTTGGAACACATACTGTATTCGAACATTATGAAGTACCTCGAAGAATACGATTTATTGACACATAGTCGGCACGGATTCAGGAAATATCATTCTTATGAAACACAACTAGCTGTTTATATTCATGAGTAATGAGTGCTATCGACAGGGGATGTCAAATTGATTCCATATTTTTAGATTTCCAGATGGCTTTCGACACCGTTCCTCACAAGCGTCTTCTAACCAAACTGCCTGCCGACTGAGTATCGCCTCAGTTGTGTGACTGGATTCGTGATATCCTGTCAGAAAGGTCACAGTTCGTAGTGATAGACGGAAAGTCATCGAGTAAAACAGAAGTAATATCTGGCGTTCCCGAAGGAAGTGTTATAGGCCCTCTATTGTTCCGGAACTATACTAACGACATAGGAGACAGCCTGAGTAGCCATCTTCGATTGTTTTCAGATGATGCGGTCATCTGCCGTCTTGTAAAGTCAGCAGATGATCAAAACGACTTGCAAAATGACTTAGATAAGATATCTGTATGATGCGAAAAGTGGCAATTGCCCTGAACAAAGAAAAGTGTGAAGTTATTCAGATTAGTACTATAAGAAATCAGCTAAATTTCGATTACGCGATAAGTCACACAAATCTGAAGACCAAAGACTGCGATTCATTGGCAGCACACTTAGAAGGTGCAACAGGTCTACTAAAGGGACTGCTTAATGAAATATTGCTGTGCGGTGTGGGATTCGCATCAGGTGGGACGGACGGATGACATCGAAAAAGTAAAAAGACGGGCAGCTCGTTTAGTATTATCGCGAAATAGAGGAGATAGTGTCACACACGTGATACGTGAATTAGAGTGGCAATCATTAAAACAACGGCGTTTTTCTTGCGGCGAGATCTTCTCATGAAATTTCAATCACCAGTTTTCTCCTCTGATTGTGAAAACATTCTGTTGCCACCCATCTACATAGGTAGAAATGACCATCACGATAAAATAAGACAAATCAGGGCTCACACAGAAAAATTGTAGTGCTCGTTTTTCCCGCGTGCCGTTCGAGAGCGGAACGGTAGAAAGACAGCCTGGAGGTGGTTCATTGAACCCTCTGCCAGGCACTTTATTATGAATAGAAGAGTAATCACGTAGATGTAGATGTAGCTGTAGATGTAGTAGTGTACTAACAGACACAGTCACGTTTACTAAATATCTGAGCGTAAATTTGCAAAACGATATGAAATGGAACGAGAGTGTGAGGACAGTAATAGGGAAGGCGAATGGTGAACCTCGCTTTATTGGGAGAATTTTTAGAAAGTGTGGTTCTTATGTAAGTGAGAGCGCGTGTTGATCAATAGTACGGCCCATTCTTGAGTACTGCTGCAGTGTTTGGGATCCCCACCAAGTACATTAAAGAAAGACATTGAAGCATTTCAGAAGTGGGCTGCTATATTTGTTACCGGTAGGTTCGATCAACACTGACGTGTTACTGAAATGCTTCGGGAACTTAACATGGGAACCATTGGAGTTAAGGCGATGTTATCTATTGAGCATATTTACAGAACCGGTATTGGAAGCTGACAGCAGAACGATTCCACAGCTTCCCACGTACATTTCGCTGAGGATCACAAAGATAAGCGAAAGTAGGGCTCGTGAGAGACGATATACAGTCTTTTCTCCGTCGCTCTGCTCCAGAGTGGAACAGGAAAGAAAATGGCTAGTAGTGGCACAATTAGAACGGAATCCTAAACATAAATAGTCAAAATGCAGATGAGTGTAAGTTTGTAATGATTGAATGGAAGAAAGCAACATATTAATCTGAGTAAAATTATGATCACTAATCAAAGACGAGCAGTTACTATTTTGGAAAATATTGTTACTGTATACGAGTATATGTAAATTAGGAATAAACTGCGTTTTAATTTATAATAACCACTCATAGTAAATTTCCAGTTATAAACACCTTGATACGCAGCTTAAGTGTTTATCATTCTCGCTGCCAACTTGAGAACTGATCCCGCGCACGCAAAGAGATATGTAGTAGAACAGTCCACAAAAAGCCAGAATGAGAGGGCGAAACGCAACCAGATGATAACATATTTCGATACTGAATAAACTGCAGAAGGAAACAAAAATGGTGTTGCGTGATATTAGTCGTATGCCATGGCTATCAGAATGGTGGTAAAAGCTTTTAATATCTTCTTATAGTGCAGTTCACTGGTATTTTCTTGTTTGTGGAGTTAAATAGAAATGACAAATTTTTAAAGTTATCAAATCAGACTGTGTTCATTAACTGTGAAATTTTGATGTTAATCTCTTACAGTATTATTATTAATGGATATATCAAAGAGGTCAGAAATAGGTGGCCCCAAGTTGCAAAACAGGAGACCATTCAATCTTAAGATAAATAAGTAACTATAACTGTGAAAACAGTTACTTTGAAATATTTACTTTATAAAATGAGGAAACTGAATATTTTTGCATTGTTATTATTAATTTTTAAGTTCCAGTACAAGCAAAACAAGTCGTGTAGTATGACATTATGTTACAAACAACAAGTAAATTTGGAGAAAAAGAAGCAAAGTTAAAGGAATAGAAACTGACTGGTCAGCTTGTTTGACTGCTATGCAGAGATACAGAATTAATTCCCGGTACTGCTGGCGATTTCTCTTCGGTGATAGGATTGAAACGAGGTGATAGCAACAGCAGAGACTGCTGCTGGACTCGCTGTCTCACCATCCTACTGGAGCACCTGGCCGATGAAGTGCGAAGCGGAAAGAAGAGCGAGAAGATGAAGACGCAGCAGTGCTACAAATGCCAACAGCTTGGCCATTTAGCAAAGTCCTGCAGCAGTACGGTCGCGTGCATAAAGCGTGCGAAGGCACATGATACACGCGACTGTAATAAGACGCGAGATGCTGCTCCGAAGTGCGTCAACTGCGGCGGCGCACACGCTGCAAACCATCGTCGTTGCAGCTACATAAGGAATTGGAGCCACCAGAAGCGGAATAAGAAGACTGAGGCTGCTAAACCTGGAAAAGTGGCCCAGCAAGGCAAGGCGCCCCCCCCCCCCCCCCCTATCCAAGAAGGGGAAGCGGGCCGCGCCGCCGCGAAGAAGACGATAGTTTCCGCGAAGGCGGAGGAGAGGGCGTCCCTGAGAGGGGAACTGGAAGAGGTGCGCCGTCAGGTGGGTCTTGACTCTTGCGACTGGCAAAGAAGAGGCGCTGACCCCCATTAGAAAGGGGGTAGATGCAGAAACTCAGAAGACCGCCCCTCTGGCCGACGCGGAAACGCAGGTTGCTGGAGAGATTGTCGAGGAAATGGAGGAGATGGTACAGCAGCCGGAAGAAGAGGACGGCGAAGAGGCAGCACAAGTCGCTGCTGTCACTGTTATGGTCCGAGATGAGGATGCCAAACATGGCAAACATGACCACTGCGCAGCCGGACAACTCGCGAGCGGCTAAGTTGGTGATGGACATGCTAGCGGAGTCGCTGCGAGGTAGTACATATCCGTACCTCTACCATTCATATCCATTTACCCCTCCCGATGTTCCCAAACCCCCTGTTCCCCACCAACCATATGACTTTGGTTGGGCAGCTGCAAACCTGCACAACGCCATCTCTAAAAAAGACCTAGCTCTGATTAATTTCCACCTGATCTTCACGCCCCGGGTTGGCAATGCATCATAGATGTGGTGCCAAGAGCCAGGATCAAGAAGAAACATCGCTAGAGCTACTTGCACATACAAGTTATTTTATCCTGTCCTGCTCGGGCAAGTCCGGTTTTTCCCTTCTCCCAGTTACAACTTCCTACCCATTATTTTGGAGTAAATGTCATACGACAAAGACTCCTCTTTTTTTAGGCAACCTCTGGGAGGCTGCAATTCACAGTGTGCAAGGAGAGTCTTTTGGATACAAAACCTTATTGCCGCTCGGGATTAGCCGAGCGGTCTACGGCGTTGCAGTCATGGACTGTGCGGTTGGTCCCGGCGGAGTTTCGAGTCCTCCCTAGGGCATAGGTGTGTGTGTTTGTCCTTAGGATAATTTAGGTTAAGTAGTGTGTAAGCTTAGGGACTGATGACCTTAGCAGTTAAGTCCAATAAGATTAAAAAAAAATCCTTATTCTTCAACATAACCTCCGTTCAATGCGACGGCCTTATGCCACCTTACTGGGAAGTCCCGAATGATAACATGGTACTATTTTACTTGTCGAAGTAGGAGCTAACGTCTTGTTGCATCAATAAGCTGCTTCAGTAGCCTCCGCCTTACCCGCGTACCGTTTCCCGGGGAGTGCATCCTTCATTAGGTAAAACTGATGGAAGACGCGAGATCGGGGCTGTAAGATGGATGAGGAAGAACAGTCCACCGACTCATCGTGCTTTTGTTCCCTGCCAAGTCTCCACAGACATTCTGCAAACGTCTATGAATATCTGCGATGCTCTGGTTTTCCGCCAAAAGAAAATGACAGTTCTCTGCTTGGAGCGCATCTCGATTACAGACGCCGTTTTCAAGGCTATGCCGCCATCTATCGGAACTTCATGATACTATTGGGGCTGAATCGGCAATATTCCGCAATGTCTCAAAACAAACTCCACACTTGTTGAACCTGAACTGACCGAGAGAAGAAATGTGTTGCATTACCTATTGAACCCCCCTTGTGGTATTATAATATGATGAGCAATCACATCAAAAATGGGTGCACTTAGTACAGTTTTTTAAAGTCATAGAAAAAGTGAACCTATTACCATATTCGTGCGGTCTTTTTCTTTTACATGCTTGACTTCTGTAGTCGCGGTTTTACAAGTAATACCGGAGTTACGCTGTCTTTTGTGACTCTTATTTGGACCTACAGCTATTTGCTTTAAAGTATCTTCACAAATTGTTTTCAACGGCCGGCAAGCTGTGGCCGAGCGGTTCTATGCGCTTCAGTCCGGAACCACGCTGGTGCTACGGTCACAGGTTCGAGTCCTGCCTCGGGCATGGATGTGTGTGATATCCTTAGGTTGGTTAGGTTTAAGTAGTTATAACTCTAGGGGACTGATGAAATCAGATGTTAAGTCCCATAGTGCTTAGAGCCATTTTTTTTGTCTTCGACGAATATTACTGATAAGTTCATATAATGCACACGTATTGACAAATATAAAAATATAAGCTACCACCGGAAAAATGCTCATGTCAGATCACGGAAAAGGTAATTGTGTTGCTCGTCTAAAGATTCTGAGAGAAGAGTGGGGAACCAGTTGCCTCAATCCTCTTTCCGTCTTCCTAACCAGGAGTCTTGGCACTCTTTTTAACACAGAACATTCTAAATCCTTTCACCCAGTCTCCCTCTGTAGGTAAGCCGTCATACTCGGCATCTCCCTCTCATTGCTACTGTCTACATATACAATCCTGGAAATGGAAAAAAGAACACATTGACACCGGTGTGTCAGACCCACCATACTTGCTCCGGACACTGCGGGAGGGCTGTACAAGCAATGATCACACGCACGGCACAGCGGACACACCAGGAACCGCGGTGTTGGCCGTCGAATGGCGCTAGCTGCGCAGCATTTGTGCACCGCCGCCGTCAGTGTCAGCCAGTTTGCCGTGGCATACGGAGCTCCATCGTAGTCTTTAACACTGGTAGCATGCCGCGACAGCGTGGACGTGAACCGTATGTGCAGTTGACGGACTTTGAGCGAGGGCATATAGTGGGCATGCGGGAGGCCGGGTGGACGTACCGCCGAATTGCTCAATACGAGGGGCGTGAGGTCTCCACAGAACATCGATGTTGTCGCCAGTGGTCGGCGGAAGGTGCACGTGCCCGTCGACCTGGGACCGGACCGCAGCGACGCACGGATGCATGCCAAGACCGTAGGATCCTACGCAGTGCCGTGGGGGACCGCACCGCCACTTCCCAGCAAATTAGGGACACTGTTGCTCCTGGGGTATCGGCGAGGACCATTCGCAACCGTCTCCATGAAGCTGGGCTACGGTCCCGCACACCGTTAGGCCGTCTTCCGCTCACGCCCCAACATCGTGCAGCCCGCCTCCAGTGGTGTCGCGACAGGCGTGAATGGAGGGACGAATGGAGACGTGTCGTCTTCAGCGATGAGAGTCGCTTCTGCCTTGGTGCCAATGATGGTCGTATGCGTGTTTGGCGCCGTGCAGGTGAGCGCCACAATCAGGACTGCATACGACCGAGGCACACAGGGCCAACACCCGGCATCATGGTGTGGGGAGCGATCTCCTACACTGGCCGTACACCACTGGTGATCGTCGAGGGGACACTGAACAGTGCACGGTACATCCAAACCGTCATCGAACCCATCGTTCTACCATTCCTAGACCGGCAAGGGAACTTGCTGTTCCAACAGGACAATGCACGTCCGCATGTATCCCGTGCCACCCAACGTGCTCTAGAAGGTGTAAGTCAACTACCCTGGCCAGCAAGATCTCCGGATCTGTCCCCCATTGAGCATGTTTGGGACTGGATGAAGCGTCGTCTCACGCGGTCTGCACGTCCAGCACGAACGCTGGTCCAACTGAGGCGCCAGGTGGAAATGGCATGGCAAGCCGTTCCACAGGACTACATCCAGCATCTCTACGATCGTCTCCATGGGAGAATAGCAGCCTGCATTGCTGCGAAAGGTGGATATACACTGTACTAGTGCCGACATTGTGCATGCTCTGTTGCCTGTGTCTATGTGCCTGTGGTTCTGTCAGTGTGATCATGTGATGTATCTGACCCCAGGAATGTGTCAATAAAGTTTCCCCTTCCTGGGACAATGAATTCACGGTGTTCTTATTTCAATTTCCAGGAGTGTATATCTTTCGTACTGCCCGCTTTTTCTCCTATCGATTTACAACAGATCCCACTGCCACTGTCTCCACTCCCTCTCTCGCATTGTCTCCATTTCTCTATCTTTTCCACTGCCACTGTTTCCACCATACCTCAGCAGATCAAAAATTCTGCTTTGGTGGCGTGCGGCGAGCGAGTGGGGCTGGACAAATATTTCTCCCCTGTACTCACGTGTTCAAACGTTCCGTCCAAAATGCGCCTTCCACATCGTGTTAAAGTTCGCAGATCTGGGAGGGTCTATACATCCCAAGCCCATTGTGGTCCTCACTCAGCTGTACTTCTCATTCCCACAATCTCCGCTCTCGTTTGCTCCCGCTGTCTGTCTTCATCCATCTCTCTTTCTTTTCACTGCCACTTTCTCTCTCCTACCAACACTGTATACTCTGTTTTTCTCTCTCACTAACACTGTCTCCTCTCTCGTCCACCGTCACTGTCTCTCCGCTACACACTTTCAGCACAAAAAAAAACCAAACGAAAATGTTCGCAGGACAAAATTATTTATGACGAAGGCCCATTGAGGATTGAGGCAACTGGTTCCCGACTTATCTGTCAGTTTTCTGAAGAAAACTATATTCGCATTTTTAGACTCTGCCAATAGCGTTTTCATCTGGTTCCTTCTTGTCCCTTCAGCAGCAGAGTATGTTGCTTACATAAATCGAAATCAATAGGTCGGTAGTTTATTTACGTAATTCGACATATTTATGTACTTTGGCACACATAAACAACGAGTAAGTGCATATAATATAAAAGTTTAACACAATATCCCCTGATTTTTTTGGGGGGTACTTTGCTCGCAACTCATTGGGAACAACCTACTCATGCTTTATATCTTAAAAGAGTTAAAATGTTATCAGAAATATTTTATTGAACTTGCAGTGTTTCCACTTTTACCTAAGTGTTGACTTCTTCAGGCATGTAGAGACACGTTTACCCATTTTTTGTCACTGCATCACTTCTTTAGTCATCTTTGTATAAGCGCGAAGTGCCCATTATACAGAGACAGCCCGTCACAAAATTGTATTGGTGAAAAAATGCTTACTAAACACGATGACTGTAGAACCCATGTCGTGCATTCACTACGTCATTTAAAACTACTTTACGCCTTAGAACGGATATTACGTGCATATTTCACGTGTAACAGTATGGTAACTTTAAACCTCTATATCTCGGTAACGGATAACGATGTCCAAAAAAGTTTCAAAGTTCTCTCAGAATATTGTCTTAACACATAGGGGCCCGCATCTCGTGGTCGTGCGGTAGCGTTCTCGCTTCCCACGCCCGGGTTCCCGGGTTCGATTCCCGGCGGGGTCAGTGATTTTCTCTGCCTCGTGATGGCTGGGTGTTGTGTGCTGTCCTTAGGTTAGTTAGGTTTAAGTAGTTCTAAGTTCTAGGGGACTGATGACCACAGCAGTTGAGTCCCATAGTGCTCAGAGCCATTTGAACCATTTTTGAACACATAGGGTAAAAATTTCAGCGTGGCTTATAAGGTGCTTGTTCGACAGATTCTTGGTAGTTGTTCATCAGTCAGGGACTATTACCAGATAGGAATTATAGAAGAGAGAGCGAGGATCAACGAAGAGCGTCACGGACTCGTTTAGTCGGTACGAGAGTGTTACAGAGGTGGTCAAAAATCTCCATTGTCAGACGTTACAAGTGAGGCGTAGTGCATCACGAAGAGGTTTAAGGCTGTAATTTCGAGTGAGCTCTTTCGGGGGAAAGATTCGGACAGCATATTACTTCTTCCCATACACACCACAGGAGATGACCACGACGAGAAAATTCGAGAAATTAGTGCTAACACGGAGGCTTATGGACAACCATTCTTCTCACGCTCCATTCGCGAATGGAAAAGGGAAGGGCGGGTTAGTTAGTAGTACCTGAAGTACCCTCCACCACACACCGTTAGATGGCTTGTGGAGTATCATGTAGATGTATATCTACCATGAACAGAAATTATAGAAATGGTCATACCAACAATTGGTACTTTCTGTATCCAAAAATTATGACACGTCGACGTTTTCTCAGGAATCGCGATAAACAAATGATGTTTTTATAAGCCGCCGAAGATCCACTCTAGACCACAACTAACGCAAAAGAACCAACCGAGTTCCTCAATTTACCTGGGCTGGAGGTTCAGATTTTGACCCTGTACTGCTGAATAGCTACAGAATGCCCGTTCTTTGGTAGGTATGCAAATAGTCGCTAGGAAAAGGGCTAACCAAATAATTGACCCCTTACCTCTCTAATCAACAGAACTGTCGTGCGCGGGCCCATACCTAAATACGTTAATATTTATGGATAAGAGTTTTGGTATAGTTTCGTGAGCTTTCAAGATTTGGTTTATTTGCTGTTTCGTTTAAGACATGAACTGACAGCCTCATGTTTCTACCACTGAACAAATCAGGTGGTCAGAACACAGTTGAGAATTCCATTTTCAAAACTGCGATTGGTCAAGAGCTATCAAATATCGGACCCACCTCTTAGAAAAGGTACTATCTCTTATGATGTACCTATGGCGTAAGTTAATTTGCACATTTTTAACCGTCAATTATCCAATTCTGCACTGAACACTTTTGTATGTTATCCGTCAAGTGTCCTTCAAACACCTGTCAGGTTAGCTGCTTCTTGGACTCGGGTAGTCGCGCCAGCCCCAGATCGAATCCGCCCAGTGG
The DNA here is from genome assembly GCF_023864345.2 of Schistocerca serialis cubense. Lineage (NCBI taxonomy): Eukaryota > Metazoa > Arthropoda > Insecta > Orthoptera > Acrididae > Schistocerca > Schistocerca serialis. Next base: position 809,412,448 of record NC_064639.1, read on the forward strand.
ATTAATAACGAGAGCCGGTGTGCCAGCCAGCCTGGATATGGTTTTTAGGCGGTTTTCCACATCCCACTATGTGAATACTGGACAAGTCTCACAGACATTTGCAAACATTCGCACTGTTTCATGGCTTATACTAGACGCAGACAGCTGACATACACTACTTCCATTCTGAGGGGTACGTGTTGGAGACAGGAGGAGCACCCATCCATTCTCTGACACTAACAAAGCCAAATCCATAGTAACAGGGCCAACCTCGCGTTGAAGTGGGACAAGGGACCAAGAAAATGATGATGATCCTTCATACAAACCATCTTACAGAGGAGTATGATCATGTGTCAAGTCAGCCATGTATTAGTTTTGGAAAATTAAAGAACAGATTAGTTTCACTTTTCGTTCCATAGACCCAAAAATGGTGCTGAACACCTCAGAAAGTGTAGCACAAAAAGCATAGAGCACTTGAATATAATATTCACTTCACTGACAATTTGTGAGGATATTGTTAAAATATGTGTATCCATTACAGTAAACTGGAACTGTTAACAGGTATGGAATGAGTACACTGAAACTAAACATTTTTAATAATCACTTTTAATAAATTTATCATACAAAAAATACCTAATCTTGACTGTTGTGACGAAGTGCTGTCAAAACTGAAATGTAACAGACTGACGCTGGTGTGACAGCTCTGTTATGATATTCATCTACAGAGTAGTAGGAGCTGCCTACCAGAAAGTCTTTCAAACTGTGATTTATGTCAAGTCAAGTTTATAAAGGTTGCTGGAAATTTATTGAAATGTGTATTCCTGGATAATGGACGACTTTATGTTCCAAGTCAAGTGAATGTAGGTCTTTATGTAGATTGTTCTAATTCGTTATATTAACATTATGTATTGAGCTATTGGTTGGAAACAGAGACATATTATCCATAACAAATTTCATTTAGGAGTATATATATTGAGAAGCAGTAGTTAGAATATCCAGTGCTTTGAACAGGTTTCTACATGATGTTCTTGAATTTACACCAGAAATGAATGTTATTACACGCTTTTGCACTCCGAAAACTTTTTCACGGTTTGACGAGTTACCCCATAATATGACCCCATATGACATATTAGGTGATGGCAGGTGAAGGTGAAGGGGGCTATTTACAATTTGTACAGAAACCAAATGACAGTTATAAGAGTCGAGAGGCACAGAAGGGATGCAGAGATTGAGAAGGGAGTGATGCAGGGCTGTAGCCTGTCCCCGATGTTATTCAATCCGTATGTTGAGCAAGCAGTAAAGGAAACAAAAGAAAAATTTGGAGTAGAAATTAAAATCAATGTAATTCTTTGAGAGACAGCAAAGGACCTGGAAGAGCAATTGCATGGAATGAACAGTGTCTTGAAATGAGGATGTAAGACAAACATCAACAAAAGCAAAACGAGATAATGGAATGTAGTCGAATTAAATCAGGTGATGCGGGAGGGAATTAGATCAGGAAATGAGACACTTAAAGTAGTAGATGAGTTTTGTTATTTGGCAAGCAAAATAACTGATAATGATTGAGGTAGAGAAGATATAAAATGTAGTCCGACTATGGCAAAGAAAGCGTTTTTGAAGAAGAGAGATTTGTTAACATCAAGTATAGGTTTAAGTGCCAGGAAGTCCTTTCTGAAAGTATTTGTATGGAGTGTAGCTATGTATCGAAGTGAAGCATGGACGATAGATAGTTTAGACAAGAAGAGAATAAAAGCTTTCGAAACGTGGTGCACAGAAGAATGCTGAAGATTAGATGGGTAGATCATGTAAGTAATGAGGAGGTACTGAACAGAATAGGGGAGAAGAGGAATTTGTGTCACAGCTTGACTAGAAGAAGGGATCGGTTGGTAGGACACGTTCTGAGGCATCAAGGGTTCATCAATTTGGTATTGGAGGGAAGCACTGAGGGCAAAAATCGTAGAGCGAGACCAGGAGATGAATACACTAAACAGCTTCAGAAGGATGTAGGTTGCAGTAGTTGCTCATAGATGAAGAGGCTTCCACAGGATGGAGTAGTATGGAGAGCTGCATCAAACCAGTCTCTGGACTGAAGACCACAAAACAACATGGTGTAAGACAATGAAAGAAAGCAAAGGAATGTAAGTAAGTAAAGTATCGAAGTTTTTTATATTTGTACCTCCTACATCTAACATCATTCACATTGCAAATACAGAGTTGTTTAGGCGCTTCAACAGTTTTGTGGTATGTCCTTAAACATGTCTGTATTTGCATTGCGAATGATGTCAGATGTAGGAGATACAAATATAAAAAAAAGGTCATACTTTGCTTAATTTCATTCCATTATATCATATTGGATCATATTTTGGTGTAACTTCTCAAATTGAGAAAAAGTTTTTGGGTACAAATACATGTAATAAGACTCATTTGTGATATAAATTCAAGAAAACCATGTAGAAACCTGTTCAAGTAACAGGGCATTCTAACCAGGACTTCTCGGTATATCCATTCCTTAATGGAATTTGTTGCAATTAATATCTCTATTTCCAACGAATAACTCTATACATAGCATCAATCCTAGGAATAACAACAATCTGGAGAGGACATAAAATGCAGGCAGGCCATAGGAAGAAAGGCATTTCTGAAAAATATGAATGTGTTGGCACCTAGCATAAATTTAATGCTAGTTAACCATTTCTAAAAATGTTTATCTGGCGTGTAGCGTTGCATGAAAATAAAACGTGGACGATAAGCTGTTCAGAAAAAAATACTTTTGTGTAGTATTGCTGCAGAATATATTTGAAGATTAGATGGGGAGATCGAGTTACAGACAGAGAGGTTGTTGTTGTGGTCTTCATTCCGAAGACTGCTTTGATGCAGTTCTCCATGCTACTCTCCAATACTAAATTCGTGTTCCCTTGGACTCTCAGAATGTGCTCTATCAACCGATCCCTTCTTTTGGTCAAGATGAGCCACAAATTTCTTGATTCCTCAGTTCTGTTCCATACCTTGTCATTAGTTTGTGTCCAACCCACCTAATCTCCTACGTTCTTCTGCAGCACCACATCTCGAAAGCATCTATTCTCCTTTCGTCTAAACTGTTTATCGTCCATGTTTTACTAAAATACATGGCTCTACCCCAGACAAATACTTTCAGAAACGTTTTCCTAACACTTAAGTCTATATTTGATGTTGACAAATTTCTCTTCTTCAGAAACGCTTTTCTTGCCGTTACCGCTCTATAGTTTATAGCCTCTCTACCCTGGCCATCATAAGTTATTCTTTTGCTCAAATAACAAAACTTATCTACTAGTTTAAGTGTCTCGTTTCTCAATCTAACTCCCTCAGCATTACCTGGTTTAATTCGACTACACTTCATTAGTATTGTTTTTCTTTTGTTCATGTTCATTTATATCCTCCTTTAAACACACTGTCCATTCCATTCAGCTAATCTTCCAAGTCTTTTGTTGTCTCTGGAGATGTTGTGGATCGAATTGGTGAATAGAGAAATTAACGACACAGCTTGACTCAATGTGGGGATCAGATATTCGATTTGTTAATAGAAAGAAATATGGGTGGCAATCATTGTCAGGGGAGACGAAAGTTTGAATAAGGTAGGCAGATACAAATGGTTGTAGGCTGCAGTTGTTAATCAGAGATAAATAAGCTTGCACAGGTTAGAAAAGTATGGAAATCTGCATCAGATCAGTCTTCAGATTGGACCACAGCAACAGTAACAACACGTGTGAATTAAGCCCTCTCTGTGTCAGATCGAGACGTTTTGTCTTTGCCCCTGGGTGTATACATGCTTTCATAATTTCGTAATCTTCATGAAAGAGAGCAACATCGGACTGAAAAAGAGAAAAACGGAAAAAGAACCTCACACGTTCTTCAAAGGCAAGCGCCGCGCATCCATCATGAAAATGTGTACTCAATTCCAAACAACAACACGACGCTGGAGCAGTCGCTCGGTAATGAAAGCATAATGAGGTGCAGCTTTGAGCGTGGCGCAGCGAGGCGAGAATGCAATTCGCTCCAAACGTGGCGTGGCGGTCCTCTATAGACGGGCAGCGATTCCGCGCCGCACGAGCAGCGACAAAAGCTTACAGAGTACAAATTACGGACAGGCGCTTCCACGGACAAAGAGACGCCTCGCCGAGGTGCGACCACGCCAGTGCTCTGAGAGCGCAGCGGGTCTTCACGAAACCAGTGGAAGCCTTTCTCGGATCTTCCAACCCAAATTTTTTTTCAGCACTTCTGTTGCTTTTGGAGACCATTCAGAGCGTTTTGTGTTTAGTGACAATGCGTTATGTGTTTTCAGTGTCTTTGAATACTGTCTGATTTTGTCAGGTACGTGTAACTCACGTTTTTAGACATGAACTGAGTGTGACACCGGCAGAAATAAATGTTATTGTTCAACAGAGCGTATGACAGTTTAAATTCTTTTCATACTTAGGGTTGTACCAGCAACTATACTCTTCTGTCTTTGGAGTCATAATTCATTTTTATTAGAATGTGGTACAAGTTAACCTGCTTTTCTACACTACTATTTTAAATCTAGAATACAATAGTAGCGCATACTTCTGTTGTGATTTACACTGAGCCCTCACATAAAAATATATGTATTCAGTACAGTTTTTAATAAGACAGTCAATTTGTTAATTTAACCATTTATTTGAAATCTCTCTTCTACAGTCACATTTTTACAAATAATATGGGAATTATTCCGCCCTTTACGGCTTTAATAAATCTCACCTGGACCATATCCAGTTTGCTTTATTTTAACTGTATTTTATGGACAGTTTTTTGGTTCCTACTCTGTTTCCAAGTGTTGCTCCCCACACAGGCGTTCGATTTTTAGTACACTACATTGCTCAGGCACACAAAGCATGAAAGGCGAATGGGGATGTATTAAAAAAGTAAAATAGTGTCAGTGCAGTCCAGTCTGCTTAAATTCAAACGCCTATTTGTAGAAGAACGCTTGAAATGATGTAGGACCCAAAAAACTGATCAGTGTAAATGTTTTAAATAAAGTGAAAAGCTTATGGTCAAAATAAGGGATTATTACAGTCCCATGAGGTGAAATAACTCTGGCATTACTTGTTCAAATATTGTAGCACAGCTACTAGTTGAAGAGTAAGATTTGTGGTAGGTCTGCTGTTGTTTTTTATCTACATAAATGATCTTTTGGATAGGGTGGATAGCAATGTGCGGCTGTTTGCTGATGATGTTGTGGTGTACAGAAAGGTGTCGTCGTTGAGTGACTGTAGAAGGATACAAGATGACTTAGACAGGATTTGTGATTGGTGCAAAGAATGGCAGCTAACTCTAAATATAGATAAATGTAAATTAATGCAGATAAATAGGAAAAAGAATCCTGTAATGTTTGAATACTCCATTAGTAGTGTAGTGCTTGACACAGTCACGTCGATTAAACATTTGAGCGAGGCATTGCAGAGTGATATGAAGTGGGACAAGCATGTAATGGCAGTTGTGGGGAAAGCGGATAGTCGTCTTCGGTTCATTGGTAGAATTTTGGGAAGATGTGGTTCATCTGTAAAGGAGACCGCTTATAGAACGCTGGTGCGACCTATTCTTGAGTACTGCTCGGGTGATTGGGATCCCTATCAGGTCGGATTGAGGGAGGACGTAGAAGCAATTCAGAGGCGGGCTGCTAGATTTGTTACTGGTAGGTTAGATCATAACGCGAGTGTTACGGAAATGCTTCAGGAACTCGGGTGGGAGTCTCTAGAGGAAAGGAGGCGCGCTTTTCGTGAATCGCTACTGAGGAAATTTAGAGAACCAGCATCTGAGGCTGACTGCAGTATAATTTTACTGCCACCAACTTACATTTCGCGGGAAGACCACAAAGATAAAATAAGAGACGTTAGAGCTCGTACAGAGGCATATAGGCAGTAATTTTTCCTTCGTTCTGTTTGGGAGTTGAACACTGGGAGAAGATGCTAGTTGTGGTACGAGGTACCCTCCGCCACACACCGTATGGTGGATTGCGGAGTATGTATGTAGGTGTAGAAGCTGCAGTGGGCATTGCACCAGCTGTCGGTGACCAGTGAGTGCTTTGTGTCAACATTTCGGCTAAAAGAAGAAGCATGTGAAATTACTGCGAGATAGGCTAGCCTCGCTTGGAGTAGCTTACCATTGCAGCAGTAATGATTGTTGCAGGAAATGCGACTTAGCCATCATTGGGGGTTTCAATGGAGCTGCTTAGTAAATGACCAGGAACAGTGCATTAGTACAACAAGTGCACTACTATCTGGTATAAATAACTGTTGATGTTATAGCTGATTCATTCAGAGTTCAGCAGTACCCCAAGGATGTGTTGGCTACGCCAGATGAGGAGACGATGTGGGGCACCAGAGTATGAGTCCCTGCCGGTGTACCTGGTTCCTGCACCAAGTCCGGCCACGAGACTTGGTGCTGGTGCTGGTCCACTCTAGAAGCAGCCAGACTCCTGCCTAGAGGCACTAGGTCACACCACGGGCACATAACCGCCTCGCCTTCTGGTAACGTGGTGGGCTCGCCTCTTTCCGCTCACATTGGTTGCTTGGATGCGATTATTCATGGAAGACTGGCTACCTCTGCCAGATTCATGTACACGCTACTTTGGTGCTGTGGCTCACGCAACACAGCCGTTGTGGACCTTGCACCGAGTGTGAACATTAGCATAGCAGGGAGCCCATGAACGTGCCACCAGTAGGACAGATGTTAGCCGTCTGATGACTGACTGCTGATATACTCCTGTGTACCAGGGGAGTCATCATATCCCCATCATACTGCAGAACCAATGTACAGATTGAAAACACACTGCTAATTTTGGGAGCCGCTTCTCCCTATGCCTCATCGGCCTACCGTCCAGCCTCATCCTTCTGACAGCCTCCTGACACTGCAGCCGCCCCACGCTACCCTCGGGTTCGGCTGTAACTGGTGTCAGAAGTACCACGTGACCTTCAGTGGACAGCAGAACGTGCACCAATCACACAGTGTGATGTCTGGACCACGATATACTGTATCAAAATGGTGGGCTGGTGGAAGAAACTGTTAAGAGGGAGTTTCATCGTAACTTGACGATTACTTTATGTAGACTAGAAGAAACAGCTGATGAATATGAATTCATTGTGACAGTAAAGAGCAGTATTTATAGTCTGTGAGGTGTTGTTTGCTGCGTAATCTGATTGAGCATTCAGCACTGTGAGCTGAATGTGTACCTGTAACTAGTATAAATGTCATCATTAAGTCATATTACGAAGTAACGTAGAGAATTGAAATGAGTAATGATGAGGAGCAAAGTGTAATTGTTTTCTTTTTGTCAGCTGGTAACTACTGTGTGATACCTCACAACGAAGGTTGGGATAATTTTAAGGAAAAATACATGGAAGGCTGACCCACATATTTCGTCATTTCTCATTTCAGGGAATACACTTTATTGCTTAACAACAATTATTTTGATAACAAATTAAAAATCCTGTCAAAAGGAATAACAACGCTCACAATAATTTAAAAAAAAAACTTGAACAGAATCAATTCACTAATAATAAACGTTAACAATTTATACGATTGAGAAAAGGGCTTGAAACCAGGAAGCCAGTAAGAAGTCACACCAACTAGGTGTGGCTGCAAGTTGGTTCAACAAACTGAGTTTTACCTGTAAAATGAATTACAAATGACTCCCGCTAAACGTACACAGAGTTCCCACGCGTAGATAACGCCTTAAACTACCAGACAACGTCGATCCAAAATGCAGAAAGGATAACAAGTGGCACCACTGATTGTGGCTGTTGGAAAGCCCTTTACAATCTACAAACCTTAATATAATCCCTTAAGAAATAGAATACACAGTCCCCAGAAACACGAGAAAGGCTGGAAAGGCATACAACTTAAATGTGAGTTCTAGCTGATACACGCCAGCAGAAACATTGACAATGACACTTAAACAAATATGCAGTCTTCCTAAGTACAAGGAAACGTGGCAAATTACAGCAGACGGCTATCACAGTCAACAGGCAACAAGGAAGCAAGGTTTACAACGAATGGAGTTAGCTAATGAATGTAGATAAAAAAGGAAGACTCAAAAGTTCGCATTTGCATGTAGATGGCTCTAAAACTTAACACGCTCCGGAACTAGCAATATGGTTGCAACGTTCAAACAAGTAGTTAGAGAGCAAGTATAGTGACAAAGAACTTCGAACTTGCAGAACATGCATCAAAACGTATGTGCTTGCTGAATTCACAACACTGAGAAAATGAAGAGCTCCGGAAGTAATTGGTGACACCCCGCCGTGGCACATATCGAACGATCAAATTTGCTTAACTTGATCCAACACAAGGCGGGTGGTAGAGGCCAACCTAGATGTCATGTGACGACGGAAGTGTCGCTTCAGCAGAAAGAATACACGTCTCTGCTCCGGACACAGGAAACAGGAACACGTCGTTCGCTGCCAACACACTTCAGAAGAGAACAGTAATCTGCCCAAATAAGGCTACAGACGAGAATGTCTAGGATGTAGGCAATATTAACTTATTCTAGAAGTGACTACACATACAAGTCACAAGTTCAAAGTTCTTTAAAATTACTTGTAAATTAGCAAGGTATAATATCAGCGACTGCAAATTCGACAACTAGGGATACTGATCTATAGAAAGTCCCCAGCCGTTGACACAGATTGTGTTACAATTTCAATTTCAATTTACAACATAGAATACTTATATACTTGCACGGAATATGGCTTGGAGCAAAAAATTATTGTCAGTTACATTGACCAATAACCACCCACACCATCACTCAGAGGTGCGTTAATGTGACCTGTCTAATGCCACTTTAAACACAGACGTGGACTTAGGCTGCGTTCACACTGCCGGCCGGGCCGAGCCGGGATGACGCATACTGGCTCGGCTCGGGCCTAGCGAGCTCAGGCCGACGTGTAGTGCATTCACATTGCGCGCCGCGCCGAGCCGGGACGGCGAAATGGGGGAAATACACTTCTCTGATTTTCGTGTTTTAAAAATTCTTAGTGGTATAGAAGACTTCGCCACATCGTTTTATGTACTTATTTTTTCCTTAAAAGCGTTACTTACGTCGTGAAAAAAGAAAAACTCTACTTTTCGTTTCGCGTGATTTCCTAGTTTCGTAACGCTTCCCAACCGATTTTGAAGAAAGTATCCGGCTAAAAAATCTGATTTTTGTACACGTGGTAGTATAACATCTTAGCTTAGTGTTGAATCATTTATCTTTCCATATTTCTTAACGGTCATTGTGAAATGATGCTATTTGTCAACGTTGTGCACTTCATTTACAAATCTTGCAGTGAAAAAGTTATGTAGCGGGTAGCTTGCTGTTAGATCCGTTTTAGACCATACATTGTTGGGAATGAAATGTAGCTAAAAGTACCAAAAAGTTTTTTAAATGATAATGATACTGATATCTGTCTCTGGTCACAAGTAATGCGAGCTACTCAGTAGCGTCAGTGCCTCGTCCGCAAGCCACGGAGTTCGCGCGGTTACAGCTTGGTTTAGTGTAGTCATATGATGCAGGGCAGAAAGAAACTAATTACTAGTGATCAGCGAAGACCTAGTGTCGGTCCCTCGTATTATTTTAATGGTCTCATTGTCTAGATAAATCCAAATGTATAAGAATTTTTCCATCGGTTACTGGACAATCATCTGCTATGCTTTTATAATTGGCCACACGTTGCATCTCGAAAGGCAAACAATTATTTCTTCTAGTAAACCTTCCGGGATGTAAGGTCGTGGTCCATGAAACTCTTCAGCTCCTAACGTTTCGTCCGGCAAGACTCACCGGAGGAGAAACACCCCTCTGAAGATGTCCAGCGCAGCTCTGGACGAAACGTTAGGAGCTGAAGAGTTTCATGGACCACGACCTTACATCCCGGAAGGTTTACCAGAAGATATGTCATCCGGTCGTGAAAGCCTTCATATTATGAAACAATTATTTGTCATCAACATCCTACAATTAGTATAATGTACATTTCGTATTTCGAACTAAAAGATAACTGAAGCGCAATTCTGTAGTCTCGTTGTCTACTTTGACAGAAAAAATAATGGAAAGTTAATGAAACTACTGTAGATAGACAGAGACGTGTGTTTCATTGTTCTTCATTGTTTTTTCTCTTCCTTGGCGGGCTGCGCTGCACTGTCAAGATAATCCCCACTCTTTGGCTAAATGGCTGTTAGCTACCGGAGGCCAAATAAATAAATTTAAAAAAATACCCACCCTTCGACAGCTGACAAGCAAGTCAGTAGAAAACGCAGCTGCAGTCAACAGTTGCTCGCCTTTAGCTAGTCTGTGCTGTCGTGTAGAACAATGTCTTCACTCTTTTATTGGTATTGTTTTGACTCTGCAGTAACTCGTCGAGTTTTAAAGTACAGAAGAACTAGGAGGTTATGGATTCATCCCATAAAAAGCGAAAGACATTTAGGAGAGTTTCTTTCTTTATATGAAGAACTTAAAAACTATCCTGAAAAATTTTATTCATATTACAGAATGAATCATAATACATTTCAGTATGTGCTCCAGAATATTCAAGACAAAATTTCGAAACAGAACACAAATTTTCGCAGAAGTATAACAGCAGAAGAAAAATTGTGTATAACGATAAGGTGAGATTCATTAGTACACACTTTTTGGTTTGCAGTAGAACTTTGTACAGCATTCACTACCTCCAAGCTTACCTCTGAGGGGAAGAGAGTTTATGGGACTCCTGAGAATCATTAGGAAGTAATTAGCTTCGTCATTTTGGGTAATGTCTTGCTGTGCCTTCTACGAAGAATCGCAGAAATACTCCTTCAGAATTTTCTAACTTTTTTCTTCTTCTTTTTTCTTCATGATGCAGCGCTAGGTTCATCATGTGGAGCCACTGATGACCTCACAGAATTCTTTTCATTACCTTGTAAGATAGACAGATTGATAGGCGAAGAGTTTTGAGACAATGCCCTTTGACTCAGTGGTTCTATTTCCACTGATAAGGAACTGCCACAGCATGACTTCACAGTGCATTGTCATCTGGCAGGCACACATTTCCGTCCCTCAGTGACACTGGTATCTGTCTCCGTTTACAAGTAAATGCGAACTATTCAGTGGCGGCAATGCCACGATCGCTGGCAAGCTACTGTTGTAAATGCATGTAGATACGGTAGATTAAATAAATGAAATGAAAGTAATTTCGCATGAATCATTATAATAAACGTAATTTTTCCTCACTGATAGTGGAATGTGAGGTAACATTTTAAAATGAAAGACGTGTGCAGTCACACTTGTGATGAAAGCAGAAGGGAGACGTGTGATGCGTGTACTGCAGAAGCTGTAGTGCTGCTCCACAGGCTCGCGCCTGCGGTCGGCTCACGCCGGCAATATTAAACACTCGGGATGTCACCGGCTCGGCTCCGGGAGGCACACGCCGTGTCGGCGCGGCCCGGCCGCCAGTGTGAACATGCAATTCAAAACCATGTGTTTTATATCAAAGCGGGCGGCGGCAAGGCCAAGCTCGGCTCGGCCCGGCCGGCAGTGTGAACGCAGCCTTACGGTAACAAGTACCAACGAAAAACAACACTTAACTCCACTCAGGTGTGAAGGAGCGATGACTTCCAGGATTCCAAGCAAGAGTGTTATTGCCTCCAATCCATACAGGAGACCTTTGAGGTGCCGTAATATTTAAGGTTTCAGAGTTGGCCAGAACCTTGCTGCCCAAGTCGCGCGTGGCTTCCACTACTGTTCCCGCAACAACTCTTAATCCATGCGACAAACCTTGGCTCCGACAGATTCAAACACTCGCGGCTTCTCGAGACCCGTACCGGACAAAAGGAGTCCCCTAAAACCAACAACTTGCCAGCCACATGCTCTCCAGCATATCGGCAGTCCAAGTAGTTACTGGCGCCAGCGGAGTGCCATGTCCGCCGAAATTAAAGCCACCGCAGCTCATTGAGTATTTTTCTCGTGTACGAATGAAGGATTAAGTTGTTGCAAAAAGGGCACCAATTCTGGTTCTCGGGGACGGCATTTACTCCAGTATTGAATAATGAGGTACTTCCCAAAAATTCTCCTGTCTGTCAGCAGAGACAGTTTGGAGCTGTCCTCAGACTGATACATCAGAATGGCTACATAAAAAATGGGGAAAAATATTTTCACAGATTATGTTATAAAAACCGCAATTATTTTAAAAGGGTAAAAACAATAACAAACCCACCTCCGTATCCGAGACTGCTAGCGTACACCTGTGCAGTGGCGCCCAACCTGAAGGTATGGCGGTTCTAATTCTGGTGACAGAAAAATAAATTCACTGCCAGTATTTGGCCGATAAGGAGAGGAGAGGTGGTGGCGTGAAGTTCCTGATGATCAGACTTCCGCCAGTGTTTTGAGTTAAATACCAAACCTCTCTCCAGGGCCTCAAGTAGTGAGGATATGTCACACAGTTGATGGTGACTCGTCCGTCGGATGGGGATGTGAAGCCTCGCGGCCCCTTTGTTGTTGTTCACTATGACTAGACTACGTGCTGCCACTGGATTTCACCCTCTTGCTTCTCTTGTCATTATGATCGTCATCATTGTACAATTCAAACATTCCACTACACTCCACATGCAAGCACAGGCACAGGCACACAGTACAAAAAAATGGCTCTGAGCACTATGGGCTTTACAGCTGAGGTCATCAGTACCCTAGAACTTAGAACTACTTGAACTTAACTAACCTAAGGACATCACACACATCCATGCCCGAGGCAGGATTTGAACCTGCGACCGTAGAGGTCGAGCGATTCCAGACTGAAGCGCCTAGAACCACTCGGCCACACCGGCCGGCTACCCACACAGTACATACAAGTAGTATAAAAAGTATAGTAATGGAGCATGTTGCAGATAAATTACAATAACAAGTACTTCAGTATTCATCGAGTATTTCCGTAGCCTACCTAATAAATGTCTACACTCCTGGAAATTGAAATAAGAACACCGTGAATTCATTGTCCCAGGAAGGGGAAACTCTATTGACACATTCCTGGGGTCAGATACATCACATGATCACACTGACAGAACCACAGGCACATAGACACAGGCAACAGAGCATGCACAATGTCGGCACTAGTGCAGTGTATATCCACCTTTCGCAGCAATGCAGGCTGCTATTCTCCCATGGAGACGATCGTAGAGATGCTGGATGTAGTCCTGTGGAACGGCTTGCCATGCCATTTCCACCTGGCGCCTCAGTTGGACCAGCGTTCGTGCTGGACATGCAGACCGCGTGAGACGACGCTTCATCCAGTCCCAAACATGCTCAATGGGGGACAGATCCGGAGATCTTGCCAGCCAGGGTAGTTGACTTACACCTTCTAGAGCACGTTGGGTGGCACGGGATACATGCGGACGTGCATTGTCCTGTTGGAACAGCAAGTTCCCTTGCCGGTCTAGGAATGGTAGAAAGATGGGTTCGATGACGGTTTGGATGTAGCGTGCACTATTCAGTGTCCCCTCGACGATCACCAGTGGTGTACGGCCAGTGTAGGAGATCGCTCCCCACACCATGATGCCGGGTGTTGGCCCTGTGTGCCTCGGTCGTATGCAGTCCTGATTGTGGCGCTCACCTGCACGGCGCCAAACACGCATACGACCATCATTGGCACCAAGGCAGAAGCGACTCTCATCGCTGAAGACGACACGCCTCCATTCGTCCCTCCATTCACGCCTGTCGCGGCACCACTGGAGGCGGGCTGCACGATGTTGGTGCGTGAGCGGAAGACGGCCTAACGGTGTGCGGGACCGTAGCCCAGCTTCATGGAGACGGTTGCGAATGGTCCTCGCCGATACCCCAGGAGCAACAGTGTCCCTAATTTGCTGGGAAGTGGCGGTGCGGTCCCCTACGGCACTGCGTAGGATCCTACGGTCTTGGCGTGCATCCGTGCGTCGCTGCGGTCCGGTCCCAGGTCGACGGGCACGTGCACCTTCCGCCGACCACTGGCGACAACATCGATGTACTGTGGAGACCTCACGCCCCACGTGTTGAGCAATTCGGCGGTACGTCCACCCGGCCTCCCGCATGCCCACTATACGCCCTCGCTCAAAGTCCGTCAACTGCACATACGGTTCACGTCCACGCTGTCGCGGCATGCTACCAGTGTTAAAGACTGCGATGGAGCTCCGTATGCCACGGCAAACTGGCTGACACTGACGGCGGCGGTGCATAAATGCTGCGCAGCTAGCGCCATTCGACGGCCAACACCGCGGTTCCTGGTGTGTCCGCTGTGTCGTGCTTCTGATCATTGCTTGTACAGCCCTCTCGCAGTGTCCGGAGCAAGTATGGTGGGTCTTAGACACCGGTGTCAATGTGTTCTTTTTTCCATTTCCAGGAGTGTATTACCGACAAGTCAATACAATTTACAGACGTTGTACTTATATGTTTTACCATTCTGATACGCTAATATATTATAATGGCTGGCAACCCTTTGCGAAAATAAAATACAGTGGCTCTTCTTCCATTAGGGGATGATTGTTCTTTCTCTAGTATTGTAGCTTTAAATAAAAGTAAAACTAGTAAACCGATCCATGCACTAATTAGATTCAAAATAAAGTTAAATTGATAGTAGATGCAGCAAATCTAAATAAAGTAACCCAAAAACATCGACAAAAGATGCAGCAGTCTGTAAGTGCTGACTAGTTATGAAATTAATCAATTAACCAAAGCCCACTGGCAAACTGAGTTAAAAGTCAGTCTCAGGACAAACTGGCTTAACTCTCGAAAACTCAAGTCCTGCTGAGCAACCGGCAGAAATAAAACTGAGTACTGACCACAGTAGAATATCTCTAAGTCCCCAATGAACTGTCGCTTCTCAAAGTGTCGCGACGTGAGAACTTTTGTCACTGAGAATAGTGCGGCCGGGTCATCGTTCAGAGTAGCATAGATCTGGCCTCTATTAAACTATTCCAAAGAATCTGAAAGAGGATGCTGTCCGCCACGCTTTTAAGCCCTTGGCCCACCCCTCACATGAAAATTCAAGAATGTTCGTCACTTAATAACTTCACGTTACCACCAATCTCTCATACAACATTTTATACACAATACCGTAAAAATCTTAAGGTGCAATTAGTTGCATGCTAAAAAAGTAAATAAAATAAATATTTTATACTCAATTCAACATACTGTGTTTCGCCACAACTAATTTCAAACAACTGCAAATTTGAGCAACAGTAATCAACATAATTCATGAACTGTGTGCCTTCATTAACAACAGAACAGTCATGTGCAGCACAACAATCTTCTAAACAATTTCGAATTTTGGTGTAAAACTATGCAAATCTAAAAACAGTTAGTTAAAACGGAATTGAAAATATAAATCTTATAAACTAAATGTTCTAGGAGGTGTTTAATCACGTTTTTCAACGCTTGCTACCTTCCTATTTGTGTAGCTGTCTTGGATAAAATGATACGCTGATTGTAATCAAATATTAAAAAACGAAGCCTTTCACAGGTTAATGAATTACAGTATGGAACACGTGAATAACTCAATCGACGCCTTTATTAGCGCTACACTGCTTGATCTCTTTTGTGTAGTAAGAAGCAGTAAAACGTTATTAATTGTATCCTGGATTTCATTTGAACCAATCCGATCTGCGCTATATCTTTCCACAGAAATTATCCCCAGAGCATATTTCCATATCAACAAAACGTCTTTATTTGCTCTTCAACATGGCGCATTGCGCCCTTCCAGTGGCGCGGTTATTTGTTCTTCAAAAACGTTCACTCACCTGTGGTCATCTTCTCGCCTTCTGCAGCTCACTCACACGTCTAACCTATTAGAAAGCAATTAATGTTCGTCGATTCGATCTGCTGTAGTATTACCAATCTCACTAACTGTATATAAAGGTTGCGTTAATGTTTTTACAGTTTCGGGATTACTGAGCTATTAATTGAAAGGTAAGCTGTGAGTGGAATGTTAGATACCGAGTGGTTATCATTAAACTTTCCCTATTTAACACGTTGTGATACGAAACTAATTACCGTACGAATATCAAACTTAGCAGCAATCATGTCCAGAGTATCGGGTGCATGATGTCCATGCGCCACAGCGCCACTGTCCAGCTCCAACTATGGCTACCTTGATCAGTCATCGTGATTCATAGTCTCACACACCTGATCAGTCGCTGTGCACTTGTTCATGTGTCAACATGAGATTGGACAAAAGGAGCAGGCCATTATTCGTGAAGCTCTATTATCAGAACAACAGTAACGCTGCAGCTGCACTTCGAGAATATCGCTGGCTGAAATGATTACGAAATCGTCTTTCTCCACCTGCGTGGAGCATAATCAAGAAGTTCGAATCAGCTGCAGAACTGGTCGACGCTCCGGGAAGAGGCCGACGATCGGTTGTACCACAGGTGGTTGATGAAATCTCTGTTGCTATGGCAGACAACGCTGCATGCAATTCCCTGTCGTCAGGCAGTGCGCGTACTGTGTCACGACAGGTGAAGATCACGTGGTCCATTGTACGGAAGGTGCTTCGAACCATTTCCAAATGGGATCCGTACAAGATCCATATCATACAGCAACTTGCCCCACAAGAATGCACAACGACGTGCGCTCTCCAATTCCTCGCAAAGATTGAAGTTGACGATGGCTGGCCCTGGACCATCCTATGGACAGACGAAGATCATTGGTCCCTGACGGGCGAGGTGAACACACAGAATTGCCGAGTGTGGGGATCTTCACCTCCACTCAGCGAGCATGAAGTTCCTCTGCATGGTGAACGTGTCACCGTATGGTTTGGCTTCGCGGCTACGTTCATCATTCGCTCATTATTTTTTGAACAGGCTGGCGCTCAAGGACCCAAGACGCGCAGTGTGACTGACCAGCGATACTGATAGATCCGTCGCCAGCACGTCATACCCTGCCTACACGCGAGAGACGCATTGAACTCAGCAGTGTCCATGCAAGATGAGGTCCCACCACATATCACTCGTGAAGTTCACCTGCTTCTCCGGAACACATTTGGAAACGATCGAATTATCAGCCGATCATTTCCAAATGCTTGGCCGGCACGATCACTTGTTCTCACTCCCTGCGATTTCTGTTTGTGGTGCTACCTGAAGGAGGGTTTGCCAGTAGAACATTCACACATGTGCTGGTCCGAAGCGCAGCATATCAATAGAGGTAGCCAGCATACCTACGGAACAACTGAGAGAAAATTTGGAATACATTTCACATAAATTTTCTCAGCATGTTATAGTCTTAGGTGGAGAATTCAGTTTACCAGATATAGAGTGGGACACTCAAATGTTTAGGACGGGTGATAGGGACAGAGCATCGAGTGACATTATACTGAGTGCACTATCCGAAAATTACCTCGAGCAATTAAACAGAGAACCGACTCTTGGAGATAACATCTTGGACCTACTGATAACAAACAGACCCGAACTTTTCGACTCTGTAAGTGCAGAACAGGGAATCAGTGATCACAAGGCCGTTGCAGCATCCATGAATATGGAAGTTAATAGGAATATAAAAAAAACAGAGGAAGGTTTATCTGTTTAGCAAGAGTAATAGAAGGCAGATTTCAGACTACCTAACAGATCAAAACGAAAATTTCTGTTCCGACACTGACAATGTTGAGTGTTTATGGAAAAAGTTCAAGGCAATCGTAAAATACGTTTTAGACAGGTATGTGCCGAGTAAAACTGTGAGGGACGGGAAAAACCCACCGTGGTTCAACAACAAAGTTAGGAAATTACTGCGAAAGCAAAGAGAGCTTCACTCAAAGTTTAAACGCAGCCAAAATCTCTCAGACAAACAGAAGCTAAACGATGTCAAAGTTAGCGTAAGGAGGGCTATGCGTGAAGCGTTCAGTGAATTCGAAAGTAAAATTATATTTACCGACTTGACAGAAAATCCTAGGAAGTTCTGGTCTTACGTTAAATCAGTAAGTGGCTCGAAACAGCATATCCAGACACTCCGGGATGATGATGGCATTGAAAGCTGTTTCACAGAGGAAGACCGCACTGCAGTTCCTTCTCTAAATCCTCGCACAAACGAAAAAGTGGCTGACATCGAAATAAGTGTCCAAGGAATAGAAAAGCAACTGGAATCACTCAATAGAGGAAAGTCCACTGGACCTGATGGGATACCAGTTCGATTCTACACAGAGTGCGCGAAAGAAGTTGCCCCCTTCTAACAGCCGTGTACCGCAAGTCTCTAGAGGAACGGAAGGTTCCAAATGATTGGAAAAGAGCACTGGTAGTCCCAGTCTTCAAGAAGGGTCGTCGAGCAGATGCGCAAAACTATAGACCTATATCTCTGACGTCGATCTGTTGTAGAATTTTAGAACATGTTTTTTGCTCGCGTATCATGTCGTTTTTGGAAACCCGGAATCTACTCTGTAGGAATCAGTATGGATTCCGGAAACAGCGATCGTGTGAGACCCAACTCGCTTTATTTGTTCATGAGACCCAGAAAATATTAGATACAGGCTCCCAGGTAGATGCTATTTTCCTTGACTTCCGGAAGGCGTTTGATACAGTTCCGCACTGCCGCCTGATAAACAAAGTAAGAGCCTACGGAATATCAGACCAGCTGTGTGGCTGGATTGAAGAGTTTTTAGCAAACATAACACAGCATGTTGTTATCAATGGGGAGGCGTCTACAGACGTTAAAGTAACCACTGGCGTGCCACTGGGGAGTGTTATGGGACCATTGCTTTTCACAATATATGTAAATGACCTAGTAGATAGTGTCGGAAGTTCCATGCGGCTTTTCGCGGGTGATGCTGTAGTATACAGAGAAGTTGCAGCATTAGAAAATTTTAGCGAAATGCAAGAAGATCTGCAGCGGATAGGCACGTGGTGCAGGGAGTGGCAACTGACCCTAACATAGACAAATGTAATGTATTGCGAATACATAGAAAGAAGGATCCTTTATTGTATGATTATATGATAGCGGAGCAAAAACTGGTAGCAGTTACTTCTCTAAAATATCTGGGAGTATGCGTGCGGAACGATTTGAAGTGGAATGATCATATAAAATTAAATGTTGGTAAGGCGGGTGCCAGGTTGAGATTCATTGGGAGAGTCCTTAGAAAATGTAGTCCATCAACAAAGGAGGTGGCTTACAAAACACTTGTTCGACCTATACTTGAGTATTGCTCATCAGTGTGGGATCCGTACCAGATCGGTTTGACGGAGGAGGTAGAGAAGATCCAAAGAAGAGCGGTGCGTTTCGTCACAGGGTTATTTGGTAACCGTGATAGCGTTACGGAGATGTTTAGCAAACTCAAGTGGCAGACTCTGCAAGAGAGGCGCTCTGCATCGCGGTGTAGCTTGCTCGCCAGGTTTCAAGAGGGTGCGTTTCTGGATGAGGTATCGAATATATTGCTTCCCCCTACTTATACCTCCCGAGGAGATCACGAATGTAAAATTAGAGAGATTCGAGCGCGTACGGAGGCTTTCAGACAGTCGTTCTTCCCGCGAACCATACGTGACTGGAACAGAAAAGGGAGGTAATGACCGTGGCACGTAAAGTGCCCTCCGCCACACACCGTTGGGTGGCTTGCGGAGTATAAATGTAGATGTAGATGTAGATATGCTTCGTTCTGCTGTGTAGAACGCAATCCTGCGCTTTCAGACTCCTCTGGACGCTGATGGGCGCAACAGTGAGTCCTTTTTATAGCAGTAATAGTACCGGTATGTAATGGTATGATGCACCTTAGTAGCGCATTAAAAGCGTTTCAATTGAATTGATTGTGCATTATTCTACTTCCCTATGTCCTTGACGTTAATGCTACCAAGTTCTGTACTCATACGGTAATTAGTTCCCGTGTTATAACGTATTAAATAGGGGAGTTTTAATTATAACCACACGATACATTGCCACTTCCCATTTAAAAAATACCACCAAGTCCATACTAGGTTTAAGTTACAATTTCGACAATCACACGCAATCACAATCAGTCGTCATAGCCAGCTTATGCTAGTCAACCCAAACCTGTTATTGGTAAGATTAGAAAACTAATTGTCTGTGACAGAATTATGGTTCAAATATTCCCACGACGTAATCCCTTTGAACGTTCAGTTCTTGTTATCGCACAATACGCAATGCTGATTTTAGTTAATTCAAAAGTCACAATTCACACATAAAAATCAGAATTTCGTCTTTCTCCCAAATTCGCGTTCGCTTCGCGGCATTCCACTGTCAAGTTCAACTAATTATTCCTCAAAATTATCAGATCTATACGTCCAGACATAATAAACGCTGAGCCCTGAACTTGCTAAGACTTCACAAAGGTTCTCTATTACCCAATATTATTGATTGGGGCTGGCTATAGTGGACTTTCCCATTGCAGCGAGCTCACATAGCCAACAACTAGCCGAAGTGCAGTTGCTACGACATGGACATGTCTGAATTGTGATGTGTTTCGTATACCGCATTAAAACTCTTTCAGGCAAAAATAAATGTCATATATCTGTCTCTAATACATATAAAGCAGCTTGTGCGTGCGTGTGTGTGTGTGTGTGTGTGTGTGTGTGTGTGTGTGTGTGTGTGTCCAACATCGCCTCCCAGACACCTTGATCGACTTCAATCAAATTTCACAGAGAAACAGCAGGTGTCATGACTTTCAGTATTGTAGGGATTACAGCCTCCTAGCTCCAATGGGAACAGATAGGGCACAAAAACTGCTTTTTTTCGGCCCCAGAGTATAGGCTGCGCCACAGGACAGATGTTGTGTGGAAACAGTTTCAAATTGCCAGAGCAATAGCAAGAGCAGGGTAGCCCACATGTCAGGGACAAGACACGGAGTTGATGTGGGCAGAGAGTGGGGGAACAGGATTTAGGAGGAGGAGGAAGGAGTAGGTTTTCAGAGAGAGGGGGTGGATGAAATGGTCACAGAGAGAATGGAGGAGGATGTGAACAGACAGACTGGAGAAGAGGATATAAACACATAGAGTGGGAGTATGAATCGAAAGACATAGGGAGGAAGAGGTGGACACAGAGATGTTCAATATACGTGTCGAACACATAGGACGGTGAGGCCGTGTGGGAAAGACTGGTTGTGAAGAGAATACTGAAGTCACCCAACGGCGTTATAAGGCAAAAATTGATTCAGAGTGTTTGCTAGCTTTCATATTTTCTTCTATCAAACTAAAGCGAAAGATGAAATAACCAAATAGAACAAGATTGGAGTTTCATAGGGATCTTCTTTCGGTATCTATCAGATACCATAGAAACGAAACTCTCGATCGTGTATCTGTTAGTCTGACAGAATGAGGTCTTACTCTGTCAACTACGAAACCCATCAATGTCATAAATTTTACAGCTGAGTGGAATGTCAGAAGCAAAGAACAGTATAGTAGAGTGCGAGAGACACTTCCCTCCACTGAAACGATCGCTAGAGCAGCTGTTACTTTTGAAACAGTAGCGCGCACACTGTTCAGACGATCTATTACAACAGAATAAAACCCCGCTCTATTGAGGAGGACATCACGCCTCCCTGGCACGCATCTGCGTGCTGCTGTTTTGTCGGTGCGCCACCAGAACAAAAGAGGACGGATTACAAATGGCTGCCACGTCTGTGCGGGCTGCGCCAATGCAGCAGCGATATTAGCAACGCTGCCGCCGTCGGCACCAATTAACTCCGTGCACTGTGGAACCGGAGCTCACGAAGTGCCGGCACAGACGGGGAGCAGGAATTAATTTGTCTTCCGTTCGTGAGAAACTACACGTTTCTAGTAGTTTTTCCTTCCGTATCGACAGTTATATTTCCTTTAAATTCATTAAGGTATACAGTTAACGTTTTGTATGTTCTTATGTACGAGTATATCAAAATTTGAATATGTACGTCTACAACTACATCTACATAGATACTTCGCAAGCCACTGAGGGAAAAACGACTATCTATATGCCTCCATATGAGCCCTATTATGAGCCCTCATTCTTCCAATCTTATCTTGAGTGGTCGTTAAGCACAATGTATGTTGATGGTAGCAGAATCATTCGGTAGTCAGCTTCAGATTCCGGTTCTCTAAATTTTCTCAGTAGTGTTTCACGAGAAGAACTTCGCCTTCCTTCCATGTCCACTTTCCTGGGGCACTCCTTACCATACCTTTGATGAACACTCCCGTCGAGGACAACATACTGGATTCTATTACTTACGGAGCGCCTCACATATCTGTGAACTTATTCCATATGCTCGTACTTTCGCTAACAGCCTACAGTAGGGCACCGTGTCAGATGCTTTCCGGAAATCTAGAAATATGGAACGTGCGTGTTGCCCTTCATCCATAGTTCTCAGTATATCATGTGAGAAAAGGGCAAGCTGAGTCTCGCACGAGCGATGCTTCCTAAAAACATGCTGATTCGTGCACATAGGTTTCTCAATCTCAAGAAAGGTTATTATATTGGAATTGTGAATATGGTAAACGATTCTGCAGCGAACGGAAGATAGCCATTTTGGTCTGTAATTTTGTGGGTCCGTTCTTCTACCCTTCTTATGTACTGCAGTCACTTGCGCTTTTTCCAGTCGCTTGGGACTTTGTACTGGGGGAAATATCCACGATAAAAGAAAGCTAATGAAAAGGGCCAGTGCCATACAGTACTCTTTGTAAAACCGAACTGGGGTTCCATCCGGACCAGATGATTTATTTATTTTCTAAGATCTCTGTTGTTTCTCTACGCCTGGGATGTTTATTACAATGTCGTCTATACGGGAGTCTGTCTAATGGTCAAATGACGGTATGTTTGTAAAAGTCTACAGCGTGAACGATTTCTTGAACGTGAAATTTAAAACTTCGTCTTTCGTTTTGCTGTCTTCAAGTTCAAAAAATGGCTCTGAGCACTATGGGACTTAACATCTGGGGTCATGAGTCCCACTAGAACTTAGAACTACTTAAACCTAACTAACCTAAGGACATCACACACATCCATGCCCGAGGCAGGATTCGAACCTGCGACCGTAGCGTGTTTTCAAGTGCCACACCAGACTGATCAAGAAAGGACTGAATGGAAGTCTTAGTACCGCTTAGGTATTTTACGTAGGAGTAGAATTTTTTTAGTTTCTCTGCAACCCTTTTGCCAAGGTGTGACGGTGGTAGTTGTTGTAAGCACGGATCTCTACTAGTCTTTATTTGTCGTAATTTGTGCGCTCTTTTTTTAACCGAGAGTGCAACAGCCTCTGCTTCCTCAGCATCTTATGAATTCGTTATTAAACCATACTGAGACCATAGTTTATTTGTTTATTCACTTGCTCGCCACATAACTCTCCAGACTACGAATTACTTCTGATTAAACTTTGCCCATGATCCCTCTACGTCCATTTTACTGGAACTAAGTGATGTGAATTCAGTATCTGAGATGCTGACAACTGCTCTGTCTAGCAGAAACACTCTCCTAGCTCTCTTGAATGATCTATTAACTTTCGTAACCATAGTTGCTACGATGATGATTTCATGATCGCTAATCTCCATTTCTATACTAACATTGTTAATAAGTTCCAGCGTATTTGTTGCTACAAGATTTACGACCTTTCCATTGCCTGTGGTCTTCAGAGTTATCTTCGCAAGATAGCTTTCAGGAAACGTGTTCAAAAGTATTTAGCACGACTGTCTGTCTGTAGCCCCTGCACTGAATCCACAGGCATACTCGGTTTGTTCAAGTCGCCTCCAACTAGTATTGCGTGATCTGGGTATTTCTGCGTTGCTGATTGTAGATTTTCTTTGAATGAGTCTGGATCTGTCATAGCGTAGTCGGGTGGCCGGTAAAAACATCCAGCAATTAACTTGCTTTCAGCTACACCTGTTATACGCGACCACATAACTTCACTGCCACATTCAGTTTCAGTCTTAATGATACAACATTCTTGTCAACCGCTATGAACACTCTCCCTCCTAAGATTCCTTACCTCTCTACGATATGTTCCAGGACTCCCTGAATATCTTAGAGCCTTCCACTTCGGGTTTCAGCCAGCTCTCGGTTCCAAGAATAATTTGAATGCGAGAACTTTCCTAGAGGGCAGTAAATTCGAAAACTTTATTACGAACATTTCGACAGTTTACTGATAAAATTTTGACTGTCGAAATCTCTTTATACACAACAAGGGTAGTCGACTGTGTTCAGAGTAGATTGGCAAGTGTTCATCAGAGCAGTCCAAACCACCTAGCCTAGAAAACGCTAATGTTAGCTCCACAAATACTCTCCTACCTGAAAAGCTGCTCCTTTGTGCAGTGCAACCCTGACCTATCAAGGGGACTCCTACAAACCCCCACACCACAATGCAGGCCTAGAAATCTGTAGCCAAGACCATCGCAGAGTAGACAAAGCCTTTGGTTGAGATACTCCGCTTTAATTCAAACCAAAGGACCCAGACCAACTCTGGGAATAATGGTGCAGATTGAGAGCTCTGCTTACACCCTGCACGTGAGGCTAGCAGTCTTCACTACCTCCGCCAGCGGCATGACTGAAGGTAGAAGCCATGGTACAGGCCCACATCTCGGGTGAGGCTCTCTGCGGATGTATCGAGTGCACATTGGCTTTTTTTCCAGCCATGAACGCTATCTGCCTAAGGGGCTCCATGTCGCTCCTAACGTTGGAAATCCTGATAATTAGTAAACCCTTTCCCACACGTGCTGCTCGGATACTGCTGAAGGATAAATGAGCGAGGCCGGCCAGCCTGTCTCCACTTGACCTTCAGCCACGAGTGACGCGAAAGCATCGCCACCCGCCACTAACCCTGCTGTGAAGGCGGATCCACCGCATCAGGTACACTAGGAGGTGCCTCAGAAGCAAAGCCCTGTTGCAAAATAAGTGACACTTAAGGTGTCCAATGTGATGCGCCAGGGTTTCCACCACCACCACACCGAGGCAGCAGTCTGAATGTGGCTGACCGTAGCAAAAAGCGCATGCAGCCGTTCATGAACAGCGGCCAGCTCCTTCTGCATTCGCACGAATTATGTACACATCGTAGTCAAGCAAGCAAGAGTAATTGAAGAAGCAGACAGAATCATAGATATGCAACTTGCTATCCTGCTTATGTGTATGCCGCCTATGGCATCTGAAGATGGTCACTGTATGACCGAAACCGGTTATGATTATTTCATAAACATGTGATTGGGTCTATGAATAAACAAAAAAAAATTTGCAAAAGTATCAATCACGCACTCCATAGACAAAATGTTTTGTTCAAAAACACTAACTTGCCGCTCTGTAGATGTATATCAGCCGAGAGCTGAAGTAAAAGCTAGTATGACTCCAATAGAAGTCAAAATACAAGCTTATGGTTCATAACAGTCAGTAAATCTGTCCTCAACATGAAGGTATCTCATTATCAGACGTGAACCAGATCATTCGGCAGAATAAAATTTGGGTTTCGGTTAAATGAGGAAAAGTTTAAAATGGATTCGAAATTTATTCACTGATTGCCAATTCCTTGACATCAGCAGTATTAGGTAAAAATGTACTACCTATTAATGATGCTTGAACATTTGTGCTAGACAGGAACTAGAACCAGGACTGTCTGCTTGTCGCGAGCGGTGGTCTTAACCACTTGTATCCGTGCACATACCCTGAACCAGTGTGAACTCCATATAACACGTTGTTTACACCTTTAAGCCGTAGTCGCCTTCACCTAATGCTCGCCAACATTATTAATTGGATTCCCGCATAGGGTGAATGAAACTACTAGGAATCGAGGCCACTGATGTTATCGTCGTATAGGCTTGTAATACTTCACTTGAATGTTTGAAAGAACAGAATGACGATCCACCATCTGTACGAAATTATTTGAAATTTATTAAGTTCATTATACATCGAATAATTTAGTGCGGCTATGGATCGTCAATAACGTCTGTTGTTTCAGGTATACAAGTGATAAATTAAAAATATTTGTTGATTGTCCATGTCAGTACGTACCTTGGAATAATTTTTCCCAAGCAACTATTACGAAGCGTATGGGAATAACTTTAAGGGTTGTCACAGTAGGTAGTATTCGAGTGGCATGTTAGCCAACGGGTATATTTCTTTCGATATGAATTATACATGTAATCGCACTACTGAAACTGTCATCGTGTAATTCCTCATTTAATTTTCTTGGTCGCTTGCTCTTTTCCTCATTAAGATGTTCTGAAAATATACATCTACACTCGGATCGACTCATTTTCTCATATTTTCTTCCCATAAGTCTTACACATCTGACAAGCAGGTTTTGAATATCCGCATAGTGAAGCACAAACGAACTATAATGTGTGCTGTTAACATTGGATACACCTCTAAGAACTTCCCGTACTTGGAATCGTAACGTCAGGGAGTGAAGTAAGTCAAACAAAGAAACCGCTTGGAAGACTTTCCACTTTTTCTTTAGCACTTTTTCAATTTCTAACGGTAGTTGGGCGTTACGCTCTCTAGATAAACCAAGACACAAGAAAATTCAAGACCGTTTAACAAGAAAAAGTGTTGACAACGTAACATGGTGTAAGACGTTTGAAATCCACAGGAAAATATTCCTAAAACTCTTCTTCCGGAAAGGCCATCGAAAGCCCAACGGGACCGACCGACCGCCGTGTCAACCGCAACCAACTGGCGTCACCGAATGTGAATTGGAGGGGCGTGGAGTCAGCACACGGATATCCTGGCCGTTGTCTGTTTTGGTGGCCTGGAGCCGCTACTACACGGTCAAGAAATTCCACAATTGGCACCACGAGGCTGAGATCACCCCTCCAGGTCAACAACACAGGACGGCCCGCGTGGTCACCCATTTTAGTAGCAACCATGTCTAGCATTGCTGAACTTCGACGAATTGACAGGAACTGGTGTATCCACCACGGCACGGGAGTTGGCCTCAGAAAAATAGTTACATGTTAAATGGATTGACTTGGAGTACATAATATTTACAAGAATCCTGAAGAGGGGCAGCAGTCTTTTCGGTAGTTGCAGTCTGGATGATTGACTGATCTGGCCTTGTAACATTAACCAAAACGGCCTTGCTATGCTGGTACTGCGAACGGCTGATAGCAAGGGGAAACAACAGCCGTAATTTTTCCCGAGGTCATGCAGCTTTACTGTATAATTAAATGATGATGGCATCCTCTTGGGTAAAATATTCCGGAGGTAAAATAGTCCCCCATTCCGATCCCCGGGCGGGGACTACTCAGGAGGACGTCGTTATCAGGAGAAAGAAAACTGGCGTTCTACGGATCGGAGCGTGGAATGTCAGATCACTTAATCGGACAGGTAGGTTAGAAAATTTAAAAAAGGAAATGGATAGGAGGAACAAGACTTCTGGTCCGGTGAATACAGGGTTATAAATACAAAATCAAATAGGGGTAATGCAGGAGTAGGTTTAATAATGAATAAAAAATAGGAGTGTGGGTAAGCTACTACAAACAGCATATTGAACGTATTATTGTCGCCAAGATAGATACGAGGCCCACGGCTGCTACAGTACTACAAGTTTATATGCCAACTAGCTCTGCAGATGATGAAGAAATTGATGAAATTTTTGATGGGATAAAAGAAATTATTCAGGTAGTGAATGGGGACGAAAATTTAATAGTCATGGGTGACTGGAATTAAACAGTAGGAAAAGGAATAGAAGGAAGCGTAGTAGATGAATATAGCTTAGGGCTAAGAAATGAAAGAGGAAACCGCCTGGTAGAATTTTGCACAGAACATAACTTAATCATAGTTAACGCTTGGTTCAATAATCATGAAAGGAGTTTGTATACGTGGAAGAACCCTGGAGATACTTGACGGTTTCAGATAGATTATATAATGGTAAGACAGGGATTTAGGAACCAGGTTTTAAATTGTAAGACATTTCCAGGGGCAGATGTGGACTCTGACCACAATCTATTGGTTATGAACTGTAGATTGAAGAAACTGCAAAAAGGTGGGAATTTAAGGAGAGAGGGGGGACCTGGATAAACTGAAAGAACTAGAGGTCGTACAGAGTTTCAGGGAGAGCATAAGGGAACAATTGAGAGGAATGGGGGAAAGAAATACAGTAGAAGAAGAATGAGTAGCTCTGAGGGATGAAGTAGATAAGGCAGCAGAGGATCAAATAGGTGAAAAGACGAGGGCTAGTAGAAATCCTTGGTAACAGCATTTAATTGATGAAAGAAGAAAATATAAAAATGCAGTAAACGAAGCAGGCAAAAAGGAATACAAACGTCTCAAAAATGAGACCGACAGGAAGTGCAAAATGGCTAAGCAGGGATGGCTAGAGGACAAATGTAAGGATGTAGAGGCTTATCTCACGAGGGGTAAGATAGATTCTGCCTACAGGAAATTAAAGAGACCTTTGGAGAAAAGAGAACCACTTGTATGAATATCAAGAGATCAGATGGAAACAAGCAAAGAAGGGAAAGCAGAAAGGTGGAAGGAGAATATAGAGGGTCTATACAGGGGCGATGCTCTTGAGGACAATATTATGGAAATGGAAGAGGGTGTAGATGAAGATGAAATGGGAGATATGACACTGCGTCCAGAGTTTGACAGTGCAATGGAAGACCTAAGTCGAAACAAGGCCCCGGGAGTAGACAATATTCCATTAGAGCTACTAACAGCCTTGGGAGAGCCAGTCCTGACAAAACTCTACCATCTGGCGAACAAGATGAATGAGACAGGCGAAATTCCCTCAGACTTCAAGAAGAATATAATAATTCCAATCCCAAAGAAAGCAGGTGTTGGCAGATGTGAAAATTAGTTTAATAAGTCACAGCTGCAAAATACTAACCGAATTCTTTACAGACGAATGGAAAAACTGGTAGAAGCCGACCTCGGGGAAGATCAGTTTGGATTCCGTAGAAATGTTGGAACACGTGAGGCAATACTGACCCTACGACTTATCTTAGAACATAGATTAAGGAAAGGCAAACCTACGTTTCTAGCATTTGTAGACTTAGAGAAAGCTTTTGACAATGTTGACTGAAATACGCTCTTTCAAATTCCGAAGGTGGCAGGGGTAAAATACAGGGAGCGATAGGCTATTTACAATTTATACAGAAACCAGATGGCAGTTATAAGAGTCGGGGGGCATGAAAGGGAAGCAGTCGTAGGGAAGGGGGTGAGACAGGGTTGTAACCTCTCACCGATGCTATTCAATCTGTATGTTGAGTAAGCCGTAAAGGAAACAAAAGTTCGGAGTAGGTATTAAAATTCATGGAGAAGAAACAAAAACTTTGAGGTTCGCCGATTACATTGTAATTCTGTGAGAGACTGCAAAGAACTTGGAAGAGCAGTTGAACGGAATGGACAGTGTCTTGAAAGGAGGGTGTAAGATGAACATCAACAAAAGCAAAACGAGGATAATGGAATGTAGTCAAATTAAGTGGAATGATGCTGAGGGAATTTAGAATAGGAAATGACACACTTAAAATAGTATAGGAGTTTTGCTACTTACGGAGCAAAATAACTGGTGATGGTCGAAGTAGAGAGGATATAAAATGTAGACTGGCAATGGCAAGGAAAGCGTTTCTGAAGAAGACGAATTTGTTTACATTGAGTATTGATTTCAGTGTCAGGAAGTCGTTTCTGAAAGTATTTATATGGAGTGTGGCCATGTATGGATGTGAAACATGTACGATAAATAGTTTAGACAAGAAGAGAACAGAAGCTTTCGAAATGTGGTGCTACAGAAGAATTCTGAATATTAGATGTGTAGATCACATAACTAATGAGGAGGTATTGAATAGAATTGGGGAGAAGAGGAGTTTGTGGCACAACTTGACTAGAAGAAGAGATCGGTTGGTAGGACATGTTCTGAGGCATCAAGTGATCACCAATTTAGTAATGGAGGGCAGCATGGATTGTAAAAATCGTAGAGGGAGACCAAGAAATGAATACACTAAGCAGATTCAGAAGGATGTAGGGTGCAGTAGGTACTTGGAGATGAAGAAGCTTGCACAGGATAGAGTAGCATGGAGAGCTGCATCAAACCAGTCTCAGGACTGAAGACCACAACAACAACAAGAGGAGAGGCGACAGAGACGCCATCCACAGCTACAACTATCCACCCAAGAGCACAGGCTGCAGCACGACGGAGAAAGCTAATGGAGCAAGAGTAAACGAACAACCAATAGAAAAGGAAATCTAAATGAAATAAAGGACATCCTTGAGATAATGACAAGGAAAATAGGAGTTGGAGTAGGTTTTAAGGACTCAGAAGTAATCGAAATATTGTTAAAGAAATAGGCCAATGTCGATATCATAACAGAAAAAAGAAACTGAGAGATACCGAGGAATAGGTCCTTTCACCATTATGTACAGGGAGAGCTGCCTGCGGTCAGCAGGAAAAAACTAACAGTGAATTTGAACACACTTTATTATAATTGAAGAAAAACGTGTTCTGGGCAAACACTAAGTTTTAAACGCAAGAACATCCAGAAAACCCCACAACTCTTGTGGTGGCAAACCATATAAGTAAGCAAAACAATGGAAGAAAATACTGACCAAAATCTTCTCTACGAAATACAAAACACAACATGCTACTACAATGCTACTGCGAGTGAAATCAATGCCACGACTTGCATAAGTACTGGCCGAAGATGTTCCTATCGGTTGGTAAACACTGCCGGTCTGACTGTCTAGGCGTGCTTATAAATCCAGGTCGGCGGAGTGCTACATGAGTCAGATGAGTTCCGATTGGTGGAACACTGTCACATGTTGTCTGGCTAAGTACTTCCGTGTTCATTTGGAAAGTCATTGTTACTTATCGCGGGCGATGTTTTTCTGCGCATCCCGGAATGGGGTCGGCAACTCAGCTTGCATGTCGGTTGTGAGGGTCCTCTAATGTCATAAGAGTAGGGGCGTCAAGGGCTGGTGGCGGCGACGCAGCACGGGCAGCAGGATACGGAGACAGCGGCTGAGGCAGAGGCGGAAGCGGAGGTTCCGCCACAGGGCGGTCGTCGATAGGCACTGGCAGCTCCCCCGGGGCGTCATGGTCCGCCAAACGAGGGCGGGGCTGGTTGAGGTGTCGACGGGCGGCGGAACCGTCGGCCCACCGGAGGGACGCCATCGCCTGGCCGCAGAGCTCGGTGACGACCACAGGCGCCCAGCGTGCCCGTGGATGAGAGAAGGTCAGTCCCCAGACCTTCTGCCCGACGCGAAACGAGTGCGTCGGCGTGCGGGCGGGAGAGTGAGAAGCCTCGGGAACCAGGACAGATAAGGAAGAGCGCAACTGGCGACCTTTAAGTATCTCCGCTGGACTTTTACCGACATGGGGGCAGCGTGATATGTAGCAGAAAAAGAAGCACGGCCTCCTCCAACGGGTGATGGCTCAGCAGCTTATCGAGCTGGGTCTTGAACGTCCACACAAAACGTTCTGTCCGGCCATTTGATGCAGGGGGAAATGGTGTGGTATGGACGAGGGAAATTCCATTGGCTTTACAGAATTACTTAAATTTGGTCGAAGTAAGCAGTGGACCATAATCTGTTACAATCGTTTTGGGGAGTTACTCGACAGCAAAAAGGCGCCGGAGAATTTTGATAGTCTCAGCAGAATCGGTGTTCCTTATGCGGGAGACATAAGGGTATCTCTACCCGGAGTCGATTAGAATGACCCACTGGGAACCATGAAACGGCCCTGCGAAATCCAAATAGAGACGTTCCCATGGGGCAACTGCATCCGGCACGAAAAATACTGGTGCGGGGTTGCTGCCTGACGTGTCTGGCACGTGGTGCAGGCTGAACGGGGAAGGTAATGTCTTTATCCAAACCGAGCCAATAAATGTGTCCGAAGGCCAACTGTTTGGTGAGGACGATGCCCCAATGGCGTACGTGGAGCAGGGTAATGACACGGCGGTGCACGCATGTGGTATGACCGCCCGGGGAACGTCCGAATCACTATGCAAAAGGATGACGCCACTGCGGAAAAAGAGACTATGCCGATGATCCCAAAAATGCTGGACCTCTACATTGCGGACACTACGAGGGCTTGTCGGCCAACCCGCAGAGATTTGGTGGCAGAGACTTGCAGTGTCTGATCCTGATCGTGGCCCGCCGGACCGCATCGGCATCCAACGGAAGCGCGCCAAGAGCTACATACACGTCCGGTTCCACATGGAAACAAACCAAGGGGGAGGCGTCAAACTCACGGTCCTTTCCAGCAGGGACAGAAAATCTCCATTTGCGTGCCATTCAGAGGTGCGGTACTTAATACCAAAGTTGGACATCGCCAGGAAGAGCCCCCAAACTGAAGGCAGCCCACCGTCAGGGTGGGCACTGCAGCACCCGGGTAAAACAAAGAAACCAAAAGTTTGTGGTCGGTCTGCAGTGTTAAATGACGACCATACCCGAAATCGTAGAATTTCGTCAGGGCGTACACCAGCGCCTAAGTTTTGTTTTCAATTTCAGTATATTTGGTTTGAGCGTCGGGCAATTTTTTGGATATGAAAGCCACCGGCCTCTCAACGCTGTCGACCACTTGCTAGAGGACCCAGGCCATAGTCCGAGGCATTAGCGGCGACGATGTGGGGCAGGGAAGGATCGTAAGTGGCCAGAGAAGGAGAGCGGGAGAGAGCTGACTTACACTTGTGAAAGCCTGCTCACACGCCGTGTCCCAAACCCAACGTGCATCCTTGCGCAATAACCCCGTCAGGAGCGCCGATATCTCGGCGGCGTGGGGTATAAAACGACGATAAAAGTTGATTTTATCGAGGACCGATTGCAGTTGCTTCACATTGGTGGGAGGAGGCAGATTTGGATCAGGCATACTTCTTAGAGGCGTGTAGGCCAAGGCCATCAATCGTGAACCCGTGATAGCTGTCCTCTCGCGAAAAAAAGTCACACTTTTCTTTCTGGCAACGCAGGTTAGCCTCTGGAAAAACATGAAAGAGTCGATTCAGCTTGTCCGCTACGTCCACCGCGGACGAGCCACTGACATCGTCCAGGCAATTGGCCGCCCCAGGCATGTGGCTTGTGAGGCGTTCCAAATAATTTTGGAAAATGGCAGGGGAGCTGGCACTGCCAAACGGGAGGCGGTTGTACCGGAAAAGGCCACAGGGGGTATTGATGACTAGGATCTGCTGCAATTCTTCGTCCAGCGGCAGCAGCAAATAAGCATCGCGCAAATCAGTTTTGACGAAAACGGTCGAGCCCGCAAGACGTGTGAGTATGTCATCCACCAATGGCAGGATATGCATCGATGACAGACTGAGAACTGATCGTGACCGTAAAATCGCCACAGATGTGTAAAGCACCGTTCGGCTTCTCGACTATCACGATAGGCATTGCCCAGCGACCGTGCGCAACGGGAGAAAGGATGCCTTCGTCTTCGTAAGTGGCGAAGTTCCACCTGGAGTCCATCTCGGAGAACAAAGGGGACCGGGCGGGCCTTGAAAGAACGAGGAGCAGCAGATGGAAGAAGGTGAACATGTGTGGTGAAACCTTTCACTCCTGGTGTGGAGGATGAGAATAACGTTTCGTATTTGCTGAGCAACGGGGCGAGGAGGGTGTCCGATGAGGGAAGAGGGAATTGACACCACCTGTAAGGCGTTCTGCAATGATAAATCCAGACGACCAAAAATGTCTACTCCCAGATGGTTAGTAGCACCGGGGGATCCGACCACCAAAAACTGAGCGGTGAAGGAACGACCGTTGTAAGAGATTTGTGTGGAAAAAACGACGTCGGCTGATATAGAGTGATTACTAGAAGTGCACAAGGCGCGAATGTACGAGGATAAAGCTATCGAGCCCAAGCGTTGGTGTGTGGTACCATCCACAATAGAAACGGATGATGCCGTGTCAATTCACCAGAATATACACCACCTTCAAGGTAAGGAGAAAACGGGCACCCATTTGATGAATGATGGAGAATACTTCGCGTTCAGTTGAATGCAAGGCGTCCAGGTCGTGAGGTGACGAGCACGTGCGTCCACAGGAAGCGTGGCATTTACGTGATGTTTCTGAGAAACCTGGCAAACCAAGGCGATATGGCCCGTTCGGCTACAAGCCGTGCACTCCGACTGTTGGTGAGCCCGGACAGGATGGAAGCCGGGTGAAAGACTTGACGTCACGGAGTGGACCAACGGATCGACGAAGCTCCGGCTCGGAGCTAGGCAATTGGCGAACCGTGAAAACAGCTGGATCAAGACGCGGTGGTTGTAGGCAGAGAGACTGTTTAAACGCACGCGTGATCTGGAGGCAGGTGTCGCGGGACGGGTCCTGTAACTTAAAAATATCAGCCCGAAGACCCTTGTGTGGTGCGTGAAACCACCACATATGGCGAATCAATGAAGAGGCTAAGACTGCTTCCAGGAAACGTTGGTGCACCGAAATTTACAATTGCGGGAGAGACCCTGGAGCTCGTAATCCATTCCCCGTAAGTCTGACCTAGGGACTTTCGACAAGAAAGGAAAGTCTGACGGGTGGAGGTGACATGTGTTTGTGGGTCAAAGTACTCAAAAAGGCAGCCCTTAAATTAAACGAGAGGTCGTGAGGGGACTGCTCAGGGTTCAATTAAACGATACAGCTGTGGACCGACTGTTGGTAAAAAAAAAAAAAAAGCCTTACTTCGACTTTCGTTGTGGATCGCATATGGCAGTAAATGTTGTTCCAACCATTCGACATAATTGGTCCACGGTTCGACGGACCGATCGAAACCCGGAAACGTCGGTGGAGCCACTTCCAAAATGTTCAATTTACCTGCGGTGGAATCAACTCTATGAAGTACCTCTTGTAACGCAGGCGAGTGAGAGCGAATATCTGAACGCGTAGGCGTTCGCTGAATCTGCTGTAAAGTTTCCACCAAAGACTGAAGAAGCTCCTCGGAGGAGCCCACTCCATTCGAAAATGGAAGTTTTATCCTCGTCGCCAATACCTGTAGTGTCCTGCGGTCGGCAGGAAAGAACTACAGTCAATTTGAACACACTTTATTATAATTACAGAAAAATGACTTCTTGGCATACACTACGTTTTAAACGCAAGAGCAACCAGAAAACCCCACAACTCTTGCAAGGAAACAAGACAATAGAAAAAAATTCTGACCAAAATCTACTCTACAAAATACAACGTGCTACTATCTCAGATCGATTCCATATTCCTAGATTTCCAGAAGTCTTTTAATACCGTTCCTCACTAGCGACTATTAATCAAATTACGTGCATATGGAGTATCGTCTCAGTTGTGTGACTGGATTCGTGATTTCGTCTCAGAGCGGTCACAGTGCGTAGTGATGGACGGTCAATCATCGATTAGAATAGAAGCGATATCTGGCGTTCCACAAGGTAGTGCCGAAAGCCTTCTTCTGTTCCTGACTTACATAAATGATCTAGGTGATAATCTGAGCAGCCCCTTTAGATTGTTTGCAGACGACGCTGTAATTTACCGTCTAGTAAAATCATCAGACGATCAATTCCAATTACAAAATGATCTACAGAGAATTTCTGTATGGTGCGAAAAGTGGCAATTGGCACTAAAGAAAGAAAAGTGTGAGGTCATCCACATGGGTACTAAAAGAAATCCGATAAATTTTGGGTATACGACAAATCGCACAAATCTAAGGGCCCTCAATTCAACTAAGTACCTAAGAGTTACAATTACGAGCAACTTGAATTGGAAAGACCACATAGATAATATTGTGGTGAAAGCGAAACAAAGACTGCGTTTTGTTGGCAGAACACTTAGAAGATGCGACAAACCCAGTAAAGAGACAGCCTACATTACACTTGTCCGTCCTCTGCTGGAATATTGCAGCGCGGTATGGGATCCTTAAAAGGTAGGATTGACAGAAGACATCGAAAATGTGCAAAGAAGGGCAGCCCGTTTCGTGTTATCACGCATTAGGGGTGAGAGTGTCAGTGACACGATACGCGAGTTGGGGTGGCAGTCACTGAAACAAAGGCGGTTTTCTTTGCGGCGAGATCTATTTATGAAATTTCAATCACCAACCGTCTCTTCCGAATGCGAAAATATTTTGTTAACACCCACCTACGTAGGGAGATATGATCATCATAATAAAATAAGAGAAATCGGAGCTCGAACGGAAAGATTTAGGTGTTCCTTTTTCCCACGCGCCATTCTAGAATGGAATGGTAGAGAAGTAGTATGAAACTGGTTCGACGAAGCCTCTGCCAGGCACTTAAATGTGAACTGCAGAGTAACCACGTAGATGTAGATGTGTAACGCTACGGGAAGTGAAAACAATGCAAGGTCCGGTGTAAGTACTGTTCCTAGCGGTTGGTAAACGCTGCTGGTCTGACGATCTAGGCGTGCTTATAAAGCCAGGTCTGCGGAGTGTACATGAGTCAGATGAGTTCCGATTGGTGAAACACTGTCACATGTTGTCTGGCGAAGTAGTTCCGTGTTTATTTGGAAAGTCTGTTATAGTTTCTGTACGCTGGTGATGTTTCTCTCAGCGCTTCTGGAAGGGGTCGGTAACCCATCTTGCGTGTCGGTTGTTTTGGCCCTCTAACTAATAAGGGGCCTCTACGACACCACAATACCTTCAAATACGATGATTAACACTATTTGTCCTATAGAAAAAATACACAGGACATTCTTGTAGAAAATTTAATGTAACATTTTTTACTGGGATACGTTTTCGCTACAGGCCGTAGTTTTCGAATTACTGTATTCAATACAAACGCGGCCCTTTGATTGTGGCGCCATACACAATCATTAACCTGGCTCCAGGGAGGTAGGGTGCCCTTCCCTATTCCTCCACTGCGGTAATTCCTGCCTGGCGCGTCCACGTCGCGGGGGTGGGCATCCTACACTTCAGTAGGCCGGAGTGCTAGGGTGGCTGAGTTCAGGCAGGGACCCAATCCCGTGGGGTATAACACGGAACCCATGCCCAGGGTTACGGGTGAAGACCTTAATGGCAGCCACGGCGGAGAAGGAAGACTTCGGAACGGCGTAGCTGGCAGATGAGGCAATCCTCCTTTCTGGGGATTAAATGAGAAGGGAACCACTGCCTTGTGGTGGAGGAGAAACTCCAAAGGCTAAGGGAGACAACCCCAACAGAAAATCCTTCCTTGCGTTAGGCCTAGCAAGCCAGTAGGAAAGTCTTCATATATTGCTTTCAAAACACAGACGAGCCTCGGAACGAACCACTCAGGATTTGACCCCACTGCTTCTTCAAGTACTGGTACAAATGATGGGTGACCTGATGATATTCATCAGTACAAGAAGATGAAACCAACTGGACTAAAAAATAACCTAAATATTGGCACCCTTAATATATTAACCCTCAATGGAAAAATGGAAGAAATGACAGATGTATTAACAGAGAGGAAGTTGGACCAGTACAAGAAGATGAAACCAACTGGACTAAAAAATAACCTAAATATTGGCACCCTGAATATATTAACCCTCAATGGAAAAATGGAAGAAATGACAGATGTACTAACAGAGAGGAAGTTGGATATATTGGGATTAAGCGAAACAAAGTGGAAGGGAAAAGGTGAGAAGAATTTGAGAGGAGGAGGCAAACTGTGCTGGAGTGGGAATAACAGGTATGGAAGAAATGGTGTGGCATTGATGGTGAATAAGAATGTACAAAGCTGTATTGAAAATGTGAGATATATATCAGACAGGATCATAATCTTAAACCTGAGATTCCAAAAAGAAACACAAAAAGTAATCCAGATTTACGCACCTCAAGTGGGATGTAGCGAAGAAGAGAAGATGGACTTTGAAAATGTTTTAGAAAACCATATAGAGGGTGCTAATATAGTGATGGGAGATTTTAATGCACAGGTAGGAAAAGACAGAAAGGGATTTGAGCAAGTATTGAGATGTTTTGGATATGGAGGCAGAAATGAAGAAGGGGAAAGACTCCTGGATTTGTGCCAGAGGAATGGAATGAAAATAGCAAACAGCTGGTTTATGAAGAGAGAAAGTAATGTTATCACCAGATACAGTTGGGATGGAAGAACGAAGAGTGTAACTGATTATATTCTAGTAGATAGGGAATGGGGAGAGAAAGTAACAAATGTGAAGGTAATTCCAAGTGTGAGTGCAGATGGAGACCATAGATTACTAGTGGGACAATGGAAAATGAATCAGTGTGTGAAAAATAGAAAACAGAAGAATGTGATGAGGATACGGGATTGGAAATTGAAGGAGAGTGAATGTGCTGAGAAGTACAGAGAATTAATAACACAAAAATTTCCAAAAGAAGTTTTCTGCAATGTAGAAAAAGAATAGAGTTTATTCAAAGACACTTTAGTCGAAGCAGCACAAAAAGTATGTGGCAGAACATCTGGAAATGAAAAAATAAGACAGACAAGTTGGTGGGATGATACCACAATCCAAGCAGTTAGAAGAAAAAATGGAGCATGGAAAAATGGTGGAAAACTAAAAATGAGGAAGACCATAAAAGATATATAGAGGAAAGGAAGAAGTGCATAGAAATAGTGGAAACAGCAAAGAAAAAGGCATGGGAAGAGTTTACAAAAAAACTTGAAGATGTGAAGAGCAATAAGAAAATGTTCTATAAAATGATGAAAAATAAGAGGAAGGCTTCTGAAGTACCAGTAAAGATGGAAACAGAGGACAGTACCATTATTGAAGATCCAGGGAATATAAAAGATCTCTGGAAAGAACATTTTAAGAAGCTGTTAAACGCTGAGGAGCAGGTACATGAGGAACAAGTGTGTGGAGAAATAGTAAAATACCTGACGACTGGAGAACAGGAGACATTGTTCCCATCTTCAAGAAAGGCAATAAAAGACTTTGTAAAAACTACAGAGGAATAACCCTCATGAGCCATACAGCCAAGATTTTTGAAATAATTTTACTAAATCGAATAAGTGAAAAGGTAGAAAAGGAGCTGAGTGAAGAACAGCATGGGTTTAGGAAAGGAAGGAGCACGATCGACCTGATATTTTCTATCCGTCAACTGATGGAAAAAAGTTGGGAGTATAACAAGAGGGTGATAATGGTTTTTATAGACATAGAAAAGGCATATGACTCAGTTAACAGGGAAAGACTCTGGGACGAACTGAAGAAGATAGAAATAGAAGATGGATACATTAATGTTATAAAGACAATGTACAGAGGCCACAATTGTAGAATTAGAACACCATTGGGGAACTCTGAATACTTTGAAATAAGACAAGGACTTAAGCAAGGAGGTATTCTATCTCCTGCGCTTTTTAATGTTGTGATGGAGGGAATGAATAGGGCAGTTAAAGATGTAGTAAAAGAAAAAGACAAAAAGATGATTTTTGCAGATGATATGGTAATATGGGGTGATAAAGAGGTAGATGTACAGTTACAGCTTGATGCATGGGAGGAAATAATGAAAAGGTATGGATTAAAAATAAATAAAGATAGGAGTGAAGTAATGGTATTTGGAAGGGCGAAAGGAATCAACGGAAATATTACCTTGAATGGAAAACCCCTCAAAGTGGTAGAAAGTTTCACTTTAGTTAGGGAGTGAAATATCTAGGGATGGAAGAATAACTAACGAAATTGGTAGGAGGTTACAGAAGGGAGGCAATTTCTACCAAACAATAAAACATCTGATTTGGTATAAGGAAGTTTCAGAAAGAGCAAAACTCCTTATCTATAAGAATTATTACATCCCTATTGTCACCTATGGTGGAGAAACATGGACAGTGACAGAAAGGGACTGAAGCAGACTGCAAGCAGGGGAAATGAAATTTCTCAGAGCAGTTAAGGGAAAAACAAGAATGGACGGAGTAAGAAATGTAGAGATTAGAAAGGACCTCAAACAAAAAAGTATGAGAGAAGAAATTGAAAGAAAGAGATTAAGATGGTATGAGCATGTTAAGAGGATGCATGGGCAGAGACTCCCCAAAATTATGGAAGAACTAAAGATGGATGGGAAAACACCTAGAGGGGGCCCAAGAACACGGTGGAAAATGGGAGTGAGAATATCTGTAGAAGGGAGAGGTGTGACCTGGCAGCAAGTGGAGGAAGAAAAGTGGTGGGAGGACCGAGACAAATGGAGAAAACTCGTCAGCACCCAGACCCGGCAGTAGCTGGAGCGGGATTCGGATATAGAATGCAAACGCACAAATGTACAATCAAGCAGGTTTTTCTTGAACAATTGCAGAACCGCGCCTCCTGCGAGAACATATCCCAGTAAAAAAAATTAACTAAATTAAGTTTCCTGCAAAAAGGTCCTATTAATTTTTCCGAAAGGCTAATAATTTGCGCATAAAAGGCGCTAAAATATAAAACTCGGGGATATAGATTTTGAAGAAGTCGTGGGTTGCATAAAACCTATGGGCAGAGGAAACTTAATCAGCCAGTAGAGCGGTGATGAGAAAGTAAAACGAGCAACTGCAGGAGCATCTTTAGTGTTTGATCGAAACAGTAGAGTAAAGCAGACTATTATACACTTATTAATGAGTGGACAGCAGTAGCCAGTTTTGGGAGTGATTGGGGACATCTGTGGGTGATTGATGTTAATTCTCCGGAAGATGGTAGAGATTAAGACACGGATATCTTCTATGAACAACAACAGCTCATCATTCAACACAATCAACGACACGATCTTGTAATAATCGCGTACTTGAAAGCTAGAGTTGACAAAACAGCAATCCAACCGTTTGCTGGAATATACGGAGAAATACACATCAACACAAACGCGTACTGCTTAAAGACTTCTCCGATTTTAACACCATGAAGATAATCTGCACCTTCTTCCGAAAGAGAGAACTGAATAAACATATATCGAGCGCAATTTGTTAATGCAAATGCTAACCCCAGAATTGTACCACAGCTGAGTGAAACATATGTTTTTGTAGGATGTGATACTGGATCGCAACGGCACTGTGCCTACTCGTTATCAACGATTTCATCCAAATGTATAGTATACGCACGCCTTTGTCAGAAACGAACGTGACAGAACTGGGAGCTCCAGATGGCCAATGTTTTATAAAATTGCATTTTTGGCGAGCATCGGGCATGAGTGACTTATATTATTGTAGTTTCCATGCGCCGTTTGGCGCAGCGGAAAGAGAATTGAACGTTAATGTGAGGTCGTTGGGTCGAATCCAATGCAGATTTTTTTTATTTTCAATTTTTACGTTACTGATACTGCAAGTACACTGAAACAAGGCTCCGTATATTGTGTTTAGCAATATTTTCATAATAGACATGAAAACAAAAGATAAAGAAAAGCTTGGGAATGGAAACAAATATCCAGAAAAGAATTGTCACGTCTCACGAGAACATCCTACATCTAATTAGATACCTTTATTACACTACAGTTGATGGTTTACACGTTCTGGAGTGGTATTCATGATAAAAGAAGGCAAGCCGTAACTTTCTAGGGATTTAGTACGCATTATAAATAATGTTTAAAATTACATGGTTATTTTGTAGTTTCTACAAAAAACAGACTTGGTTTACATGCAACAGAGGTTCTCTCTCATCGCACAGTACGGCAGTAAATCACACCTAATACACCATTTTTCCAAATATTGGGGAGAGTAGTTTGTGATATACAATAAATCTATTTAATGTAGTGTGCCCGAAGTTTTTTTAAAAAAAGAAACAAAAAAACAAGCATTTTATGCGTTAATTACAATCCATTCTTGAAAAGTTACATGCAGAGTCTCCTTGGATGCTGGAACTACAATTTTTTGCAATCACAGATTTCTTTGTCCTTTCTTTACTTGCCTCTCACGAAATTTTTTTTAAATATAATATACTGAGCGCTATTTTAGTTTGTTTGAAGTCCAAGTAATGTAAAACTGAGGCATTAAAGAAAAAATATCAACGTAAGGACTCGACAGAAAACCTTCGTATTATCGATCAGTACTCTATTTTTTATTTTGTTCCCCAGACTACCAATTCAGTCTATAAAAATCCCACATCAATAGCATCTTCCATTTCCGCAATATTTGAGGTGCAAGTTTTAAGTAATTCACCACATATACGACATCGTTACATTGAGTACATTATGACACAGTGCAAGAAAGCACTCTGGAATAAAGGTGCCACACAATACTCCCAAAGGAAGAAAGAGGAGTCGGAGATTTACAGTTATAGGAAAGGAGCTAATAACAGCAAATACTCTGTCCAAGATCCGTAGAGGAGGAGGAAGACTTGGAAAAGGCCAGCAGATACGAGAAGATTCCTAATAGACTGCATAACTGTCAGGCAGAGATTTCAAAATCAGACATCGGATTGCGGTAACATATTGGATTTCGATAACGATTGTCCTC
Organism: Schistocerca serialis cubense; assembly: GCF_023864345.2. Classification (NCBI taxonomy): domain Eukaryota; kingdom Metazoa; phylum Arthropoda; class Insecta; order Orthoptera; family Acrididae; genus Schistocerca; species Schistocerca serialis. The sequence continues at coordinate 809,454,559 of NC_064639.1, forward strand.
CATCTAGTTGAAGAATGATGGACATCTCTAAAAAGGGCAATCGCAGATATTGGAAAGAAAAACGTAGGTACAAGGAAGCAACTGTGAAGAAACCCTCGGTAACAGAAGGAATACCACAGTTGGTCGATGAAAGAAGGAAGTCCAAAAATGTTCAGGGAAATTCAGAAATACAGAAATGTAGATGAGTTAGTAATAAAATAAGTAGGGAGAGCAGGGAAGATGAGGCGAGTCGGCTGCCTGACAAAAGTGATGAAATCGAAAAATAGGTGATGATCGGAAGGACTGACTCAGCATACAGAAAAGTCAAAACAGTCTTTGGTGAAATTAAGCAAAGGCAGTAACATCAAGATTGCAATGGAAATTCCACTGCTAAATGCCGAGGTGGGAGCAAATAGGTAGAAAGGGTACGCTGAAGGCCTACGTGAGGGAGAAGACTTGTCTGACGACATGATGGAGAAAGAAATAGAAGTTGGCTGGAAGAGATAGGGCATCCAGTATTAGAATCTGAAATTAAAAGGGCTTTGGAACACTTAGGATCAAATAAGGTAGAGAATGTAGTTGTCACAATATTTTTCCACTGTGAAGATGATCAATGATCGAAGCCGGTTGTAAATAAATATATTTTAAAACAGCAAAGTCTTTGCTATGAATTCCTCCAAGCAGAAGCGATAGACAACATTATACCGGAATTTTTAAAATCATAGGAGAAGTGGCAACAAAACGACTATTCACGTTGGTGTGTAGAATGTAAAAGATTAGTCATATACCATCACACTTTCTGGAAAAACGTCATCCACACAATTCTGAAAACAGCAAGAGTCTAGAAGCACAAAAATAATCACACAATCGGCTTAAAAGCTCACACATCCAAGTTACTGACAAGAACAATATACAGAAAAATGGAAAAGGAAATTGAGAATCTGTTAGATGATAATTACTTTGGCTTAATGAAAGATAAAGGCATCAGAGAGGCAGTTATGACGTTTCGCTTGATAATGGAGGCAAAACGGAAGAAAAGCAAGGTAAGTTCATAGAATGTGTAGACCTGGAAAAGCATTCGACAGTGTAAAATGATGTTCGCAGTTCCGAGAAAAATAGGAGTATACTATAGGGCAAGATCTGTAATATACACAATGTATACGAACCAAGAGGGAACAATATCTGGAAGACCAAGAACGAAGTGTACGGATTAAAAGGGGTATAAGAAAGGAATGTAGTCTTTTGCCCCCACTGTTCAATCTATAGATGGAACAAGCAATGACAGATATAAAAATCATAAGACTTGCAAATCATTTCTGTCATAAATGAAAGTGAATAAAAATTAAATTATCTAATGGATGGAATGAACAGTCTAATGGGTATAGGGAATAGACTGAGAGTAAATGAAAGAAAGATGAAAGTGATGATGAGTAGCAGAAATGAGAACAGCGAGAATGTTAATGTCAGGATTGGAGGTCACGAAGCAGATGAAGTTAAGGAAGTCTTCCGTCTAGGCAGCAAAATAACCCATGACAAACAGAGTAAGATGGACATAAAAAGCAGACTAGCACTGACACGAAGGGCATTTCTGGTGGTATCAAAGAAAGTCTTAATTTTAGGATGAAATTTCTGAGGATGTGCATTTGGAGCACCGTGTTGTAAGGTAGTGAAACATGGACTATGGGAATACTGGGACAGAGAAGAATCGAAGCTTTTGAGATGTAGTCGTACAGACGACTGCTGAAAGTTGGTTGGACTAATAAGGCAAGGAATGAAGAGGTTTTCCGCAGAATCGGCGTGAAAAAGAATGTATGGAAAACACTGAGAAGGACACGTTGATAGGACATCAGTTAAGACATCAGGGAATAACTTCCATGGTAGCCTACTAGAGGGTAAAAACTGCAGAGGAAGATAGAAATTGGGATACATCTAGCAAATAATTGAGGAGAAAGGATGCAACTGCTACGCTGAGATGAAAAGATTGACACAGGAGAGGAATTTATGGCGGGACGCATCAAACCAGTCAAAGACTGATATCTCAAAAAAGGAAGGAAAAAGAAACGAGTAAGAGAGCTCCCGAAGTTTAATGAGAAGGGCTCTTCAGTATTTATTGCGAATGTATGTATTATTGGCAAACGTGTACAAGAGAGATGGTGTGACAACTCCGGCCGGATGATCGCTAGCTTCATTGCGGCTACTGCCATCTATTGTAGCTCGCCTGTGTGTTCAACCGTGGCCTTCGCTGACTTCATATCTAGAGCATGACTGAACCGTGATTTACTTTCAAAGAATATTCTTAAGAATTTGTTTTATTTACTATCGATTTTTACCACGGCTCAATGACGCTCAATCATATTAGCTGTCTTCTTACTTTATTTCTACTTTTATATATTTAATGTTATAAATTGACATGTACGAAGGATATTCCGAAATCAAGTTTCCTCACTGATTTTCACACGAAAACTATTGCCAAAAACAGATACACCATGACATGGACTATAAACATTGTACTATTTTTCGACATATTCGCCACCGACATTGAGACAATTAGTTTGCAATCAATTTGAAGAAATTGGTAAAACTCGGTGCCCTACGCTCAAGGAATATTTTCACACATCCTGCACCACCTGAACATTAGTTTGGAAGTGACGTCCCGTAAGTGAGGCTTTCAACGCAGGTAACAGGTGACGGTCTGACGGCGCAAGATCAAGACTGTAGGCCAGGTGCCTCAAAACTGTCTTTCCGATCCGAGTGGACTAATGTGATCCTGTGTGAGCCTTTCTGTGCGTAATCTTGCGTTGTCGTCCAATAGCATAACACCTTCACTGAAGAGCCATTGTCCCTTTCGTCGAATAGTGGACCTGTGTTTGGCGAGACTGTCGCAGTAGTGTACACAGTGTAGATATCTTGCTGGAAGAAATGAAGGGAAATCACACCTGTCGCATGCCGGATCACTGTGGCCATAACCATTCCACTTTGAACTTTTTCTTCCTTGTGAACTGGGGTGATTCCACTTCATCGAGGCGGCCTTGGATTCCGAGATAAAGTGGTGTACACACGTCTCAGCACCTATGATGAGTCTGAACAGAAACTCATTCCTTTCTCGTGCATACCGCATAAAGTCTTTAAGGGTGATTCCCATTTTTGCTCTCTTGTGATCTGGGGTGACGTATCTCAGTACCTATATTGCAGACACTTTTCGGTAACTCAGCACATCATGGGAAATGCGATGGTCCACATCACGGCCAATACGCAGTACGGACTCAACGTCCGCTACCTTCATTCACTTGTCTGCTGACACCATGTCGGGTTTTCTGGCAATGTTGTTTGCAGCTTATCTATTAAACATTAATCACACGATCTTTAAAGCCTTGTTTTATTTTGTCACACTTTTTCCTATACACATTTTTCCTATATTTTTTGTGTCAGTGTTTTTATTGACATATTTTAACGCATATTCTAATTATTCATGTTTTTATACATGACATATGATGGAAACGTGTATACTTGGATGCCAACTACCTACTTTTCCGGCAACTTTTGGCTAAGCTTTCACAAGTACAGCTGTAAGTCAGTCACCGTCAGCTTTGACGAGTTACTCAATGTAATGATATCACGTATACATTTTATAACGGAATGGAATATGATTTAGTATGATATGTTTCTTTTAGTATGTTACTGCTATTTTTATCTTTGTAATACACTCCCTGTGTAACGTATTTGGTTTGTTCAAAATGAGCACTATGGGACTCAACTGCTGTGGTCATCAGTCCCCTAGAAATTAGAACTACTTTAACCTAACTAACCTAAGGACATCACACACATCCATGCCCGAGGCAGGATTCGAACCTGCGACCGTAGCGGTCGCGCGTTTCCAGACTGTAGCGCCTAGAACCACTCGGCCACCCCGGCCGGCATTTGGTTTGTTCCTATAGGTTCTATACAAGTTGGGTTTACCTCGTTGGTTTACTCAATTTTTTTTTTATTGGGAGTGTTACCCATACAGACATGCTCCAAGCTTTACAGATGACGCAGGTTTTTCAGTACGTTATGTGCTGACAGATATTTTACCATGAGTGATCTGATGATGGTTGCCTAGCCAACTAAAACTTGTTGGTTGGTTGGTTGGTTGGTTGTTTGGTTGGTTGATTTGAGGGGAGGGACGAAACAACGAGGTCATCGGTCCCGTCGGATTAGAGAAGGATGGGAAAGGAAGTCGGCCGTGCCCTTTTCAAAGGAACCATCCCGGCATTCGCCTGAAGTGATTTAGGGAAATCACGGAAAACCTAAATCAGGATGGACGGATGCGGTTTGAACCGTCGTCCTTCCGAATGTGAGTCCAGTGTGTTAACCACTCAACCACCTCGCTCGGTAACTGAAACTAGTCATCACATTTTACTGTTCTATAATGTACACGATCTAGACAATCATAAAATTTTTCTTAAATATGTCATTGTTTGAGGTCTTAAGAAATATACTTGTGGTTAAGAGATGAAAGAAATAATTCCAAAAACTTACTAAATTTTGGAAAATGCACTAGTGTCCTAAATTTAAGGATGTAAGTGACTTCCTCACGGTGTGTCACCGCCATGTAGCATAGTTGACACCACTGCATCGATACGAACACTCGGAGTCTCTGTTTACTCAGTACTGAGTTCCGCACGGGAGTGCACCATGCGCGCGAGCGAGTGGGGGGGAAAAAAAATGGGCCAGCGCATGTGATGGACGGGGAGAGTGTTACTACGGGCCATGAGACCCGTGGAGGGACGCCACGTGAAGTCAGCGGGAACGTCTGAAGAGCGACTTGCTGTTCGGTGTTGGGGAAGGCACGCTTGAGAACCACACGTGGATCGGTGTGACTGACGTGTCTGACAGCGATCGAGCAAGTGTGTGTGGGTGCCTCTCTTTTCCCTGTTGCTCACCAACAGGTGCACCAGCACACATGGGCTTCAGTTTTAGAAACATTGAGCATCCTTAGTAAAGTGTGCTCCGAATTTCTTGAAAGTTTGGTAACTGTTCATCAATGATTTGTAGTCGTGAGTCGTTATTCTAAATGACGTTGCGGGCATTCCGTCCTTGCTGCTAGCTAAAATGTGCTAAGCCGGGATCACGAACTGTTGCGGCGAATTAATAATTTAGACTTGTAAAGGCAAAGTTTTCATGACTGGTGTTGTTTCTTGAGTACAGGGTCTCCCTCATAAAACTGATATTCGTCACACTCATTTAACAATGAACTACGAATACGTAAGAGTAACGTTAGAAAGCATGTAGTTACCTGTTTACAAGAGATGCTGGAAGTGGTGGCAATGGGCAGCCAGGCATCTCCGACCTCGTGTGATGTTGTTAGCGGCACTAAACTGTAATTCTGCAGGCGTGACGTTGTTAATTTCTCTAACAATGACACGTTTAAGATAGTCTGTTGTGCGGGGATTGTAATCATACACTTTGCCTTTTAGTGTGCCCCATAAATAAAAATCACACAATGTTAAGTCCAGGACCTCAGGGACCAGAGCCAGTTACTGACAAGTCTGTCTTCTTGGAGCACGTTGGAGGTGTAGGCATTACTTTGACTGGAGGTGTGAGCTATTGCTCTACTGTGTTCTAATACTGCATACAGCTTCTCTGCATCTTTTAACTGTGCACACAAAGAGTAAAAGATCTATAGATACGAGGTGCGACAGTAAAGTAATGAAACTGATTTTCTTTGCAAGATGTGCCAACCCTGCAGGCTTTCGTAGGCACAATATCTTTGACTTTGGTCTATAAGCTGCTTCTAGTCCAAGCTGAAGATTGATGCAACTGCTCAGTCGTGAGTTGTACTGTAATAAGTTAACACATGTTTATGTCTCCTGTCACAGAAATGGAACCGCATAATATTGCGCAATGGTATGGCATTTCTTTTTGCGTTAAATTGGGTGTAAACGCGACGAAAACTTACGATAGGCTTCAGAAGGCTTTTGCAGAAGGGGTTATGTGAAAGGCTCAAGTTTTCGTTGGCATAAAATGTTTGGCGAAGGCAGAACGAATGTTGAAGATTAAGACCGCAGTGGACGACCATCAACCTCACGGATAGATGTCAACTTGGCCAGGGTGCGTGAACTCGTACGATCTGATCGAAGATTATCCGTGAATGATTGCAGAAGAACTGAACATCAATCGAGAAACAGTTCGTCTAATAATAACTGAAGATCCTGATTTGTGCAAAAATTGTCCCCAAAAATCTCACACCGAGAAACACGGAAGAATGTGGCAGCCAATCTGTTAGAGCAAACGGAAATCAATCCAGAATTGTTGAGCTGTGTTATCACTGGTGATGAAAGTTGTTTTTTTCAGTACAATCCAGAGACAAAACGCCAAAGCGCCAAAGTTCGCAATGGTGCTCAAAGGGATCACCCCGACCAAAGAAAGCTCGCATGTCAAAGTCAAAAGGGCAATGCATGCTTGTGTGCTTCTTTGATTCCAAGGGAATTGTTCATAAGGAGTAGATGCCTCCTGGACAAACAGTTAACCAATATTACTACAAAGAAATTTTAGAAACACTTCTTAAAAGAGTTCTTCGTGTCCGTGCCAACATTGCTGAAAATTGTATTCTGCATCACGATAATGCGCCAACTCATACTGCTCTGTCAGGATAGCAATTTTTAACCTCAAAACAAATTTCAGTACTACCACTGCCACCTTATTCATCAGATATCGCTCCTTGCGACACTTTTCTATTTCCAAGAATAAAAACGGCGGTCAAGGGACACCATTTTCAAATAAACACAAGATGTCCAAAAAGCTGTGACGGGGGTCTTGGAGAATATTACAGAAGATGAGTTCCAGAAATGTTACCATCAATGGCAGAAGCGCTGGAAAAAGTGTGTGCAGTCAGAAGGGAACTACTTTGAAGGAGACAATAAACTTGACTAAAACGGTAAGCAACTTTTTTTTTAACAGTCTCATTACTTTATTGTCGCACCTTGTATATGGCACTGTTTAAGGTGTAATTGAAAAACATGGGGCCAATAATAAGCTTGATAGGCAACGCATACAAAAAACCTCTCTTTTCTGAGTGGAGAGATTCTTGACATGGAATATGTGGGGCTGTTCTACAATTTTGCGAGTTTACATAACCTGACAAATGAATCCAGCCCTCATTTGATGTGAAGTAAAAAAAATTGGAAATTAGTGGTAAGTAGTATGGGACCAACCTGCTGAGGTCATCGGCCCCTAGGCTTACACACTAGGTAATCTGACTTAAACCAACTTACACTAAGAACAACACACATACTCATGCCCAAGGGAGGACTCGAACCTTCGACGGGGGAGCCGCATGAACCGTGCCAAGGCGCCCTAGATGTCATAGCAGTTGATAGTAACAGCAAATTACAATAATGAATTATTTTTTTTCTGATCCTCAAATTTCAACTCTTGTATCATACTCTGACGATAATCTTATGATTTTATAACTTTTAATACACTATTACACGATGTACGACGTACACAACTCTGCTGCGATAACCTCGTTACTGACATGAGAGGATTTCTCGCAATGTCCATGTGAATTCTATAGTTTCAGAGATCCTCTATGTCGGTCGCCTATTCCTTTGCACTTTCTGAACGGATCCCACAACCCTCCAATTCTTGTACAGATCTTGAATAATGCTGGCTCTGGGGAATTTCCTACCAGCATACTTCACTTGAAATATTTCTTTATATTCATTGATGGAGCCTGTGTTTATGTAAAACTCCACAATACCAATTCGCTGTTCTAATGCAAACTGTCCTATTTCTGTTACAGCTCAACAGTACAAGTTTCTGACAATAATTAAAGCACGTACACACAGCTGTACTCAGCTTTCAGATAAAACGCAGTGTAGTCAACTTTCGTGACAATGTTGCCACTTCACAAGCAATTCGGCTAGAGGTGATTAAATAGTGCGTGAGGCATATCGGTTTTATGTGGAACACCCTGTATTTAATGATGGAGTGCATCTCTCTGGGTCACTGAATACAATGTTGATTTTGTCAAAGAAGGTTGACGGTGGTTGGAAGGCAGCCGTTTGTGGATAATCTGTTTAATTACGTGGTATCTTTTGTGTCTTGAATGACTGTGTTTTTCGGGTAATCACTGCTCGTGTTTTCTAAAGGCAAGGTCCTCATCGCTAACAGAATTATCTGTACAGCATTTCTTTCCTTGTTCTTAATAGCTGTGCTCTCGTAATTAACGTTCTCATTCAAGGCAAAAGCAAAGCGCCGGCCATTAGTAAATGTATTTGTGCAATACTTTCATCGCTCCCTGAAATACTATGTTAACTACAGTTGTTGATTAAAAAACAAGGTTGTGGGGGCAACATGTACGTGTTTTAACCAGTAATGAAAACTGAATGGTGTTTACTGTTTCCGGAAGTGTATTTTCTTGTTGTTTCTTGCACGTTCCATGGGACGACGGTCTGTTTGCAGAATGGCATCCAGTAGAGGTGTCATCCGGGCCACCTGAGTCTCGGTAGTGTGGGCTAGCTAGTGGGCTAATATTACATGTTATTGTACGTTTTTTAAAACTGTTTAATGAATTAACCTTCACTGTTCATGTGATATTAATTGGTTTCCAGGTGGTGCTCTTTATGTGTGTAATTTTTAATACTGCTTGCTATTTTTGTATTTTAAACGTAAACATTAAGATTTGGAAATTGAAAATACTGCAGCTGTGTAAACATTTAACCAAACAAATCTGGTATTCTTATTAAGTAACTGATTGTTACGGAGTTACTTTATCGGAAACGATTAATCAATATATGTGTGTTTCCATCAGAATGTAATTTTTAAATCTGGTTATGACTTATTGCTTTCTCTGAAGTATTTACTGTTTCGCCTTTACATGGTCAAAAGTACTTAGTACTAGCGTGTACGAACAATTGTTCCATGCGCTCAGTGGTTCCAATCCCAGGTTCCCATGTCTTGTTATCACGTTTCAGTAGCTTGTGAAAACCTGGACCATGTATAGGACGAACTACTACTGTCTGCTGCAGGTAACTGACCGCATCGAACATCTACACATGTGCAGCAGCTCTTGGAACGAGAAGATTTTCGGTGAATGGACTGGCGCTCATTCCTGCGACTTAAATACCATCGAGAACGTGGGGCTGCGTTTGGGAGACGTTTCTCCACTCACGTCTACTACCGGCTCCCAGAAGCTGTCAACCGCTCGGGTGCAGAAATGGAACGCCCTGCCACAAGCACTCCTCACCATCATTGCTGTCAGCCTGGGATCACGTAACAGAGACTGTACTGCCGCCCGGGTTAATCACTAACCCTATTAAGAACCAAGTCTCATCTTAAGTAATGTCCAAAGAACAATCACGCCAACGGCCTTACCGCAGTGGTAACACCAGTTCCCGTCAGATCACCAAAATTAAGCGGTCGGGTTGGGATAGCACCTGGATGGAAGACGTTCCGATCTGCCAAGCGCTATTGGAAAGTAGGGTGCACTCAGCCCTTCTGAAACAAATTGACGAACTACTTGATTGAGAAGTAGCGGCTCCGATCACGTAAACTGACGTACGGCCGGGAGAGTGGTGTGCTGACCACAGGCCCCAACGTATCCGCATCCAGTGAGGCCTGCAGGCTGAGGATGACACGGCGGCCGGGCGGGACCGTTGGCTCTCCATGGGCTGAGTTTAGTTTAGTTTAGTTTAAACGGCCATCACAAATCGTGTTGACGTTAGTGCGATTATCTATGTATGCATTATACTCCGTAAGTCAACGGTGTGTGGCGGAGGGTACTTCGGTACTATTAAATAATTCCTCCTTCCTTGGTCCACTCGCGAATGACGCGTTGGAAGAATGCTCGTCGGTAAGGTTCTGTACTATCTTTAATTTCTCGAATTTTGTTGTCACGGTCATTTCGCGAAATGTATGCGGCAGGAAGTTGCATGTTGTCCGATTCTTCCTGAAAAGAATTCTCTCGAAATTTCTATAGTAAACATCTCCGTGACGAACCATGCCTCTCTTGTAACGTTTGCCACTGGAATTTGTTGAGCATCTCTGTAACACTCTCGCGCTGACCAAACGATATCGTCACGAAACGTGCCCCTCTTCGTAGGATCGTCTCTACGTGTTCTATTATTCCTATATGGTAAGGACCCCATATTGATGAACATAACTCAAGAATCGATCGAACAAGCGCCTTATAAGCCTATTCCTTGATAGATGCGTTACATTTCCTTAAGATTCCTTCTATGAATCTCAGTCTTGCATCTGATTTTCCTCCTGTTTGCTTAATGTGGTTATTCCATTTAAGGTCGCTCTGGGTGTTTACTCTTAGATACATGTTTCCAACAATTTGTCGTGTACAGTGTAGTCCTAGAATATTGAGTTTCTGTACCTGTGCATGCACGTGTGTTATATTTATTCAAATTCACGGTCAACAGCCAGAGCCTGCACCATTCACTACTGCCATCTAGAGCTCCTATTTTTCTATAAACAATCGCACCATGTGTGAACAGTCTTAAAGAGCTTCCGACGCTTCCTACTAGGTCATTTACGAACTTTGTAAACAGTAACCGTCCTGTCACACTTTCTTAAAGTACTCCGGGAAGTACCTTTATATCTGTCGAGTTTGTGACGTTAAGGGCGTTATGTTGAGTTGTACCTGCAGGGAAACCTTGAATCTAGTCGCAAATCTGGTCCGATACTCGACAAGCTCGTATGTTTTTCACTAAACGACAGTGCTGGACGGTGTCAAATGCTTTCCTGAACCCAGGAAACACTTTAGCAACGTGGACGCCGTTGTCTACAGAGCTATAAACTCCATGGAGGAACAGAGCGAACTGAGTATTGGCAATGAATAAGTCATATCTGTTGGTTTCATTGCGTATTTATTTCACTTAACTTCTGTACTATACCGTAACTGATCTTCCTGTATATGACCAAGTTTCTTCAAGCTATGATGCATGGCAGTTGCACATTGTGGAGCATCCGTCTTAAGTTCTGCACACCAGTGTCTCTTGGCAAATAATTATTCTAGAATAAGGAACAACTACCTTGTAAGCAAATAGTAGATATAGTACTGAAATCTTCCAAATAAAAGCATACTTATATGTAGTGCCGTGGTTATCTACTTTCTGTGTTCTTTTTTTCTTTTTTGGTGCCTGCTTTTCTGTGTTACGTGATGTGAAAATCGTCCTTTTGACATTACATTATGTTCCAGGATTTCATGTTGAGCCAAAGCTCGAAAATGAAGAATATTTTTAAACAATCCCCTCGAAGCTATGTTAAATACAGGTTTCTCTTCAGCAGCTACACAACCTTCATGAAATGTACAGTGAGCCGGACGGTGTGGCCGAGCGGTTCTAGGCGCTACAGTCTGGAACCACGCAACTGCTACGGTCGCAGGTTCGAATCCTGCCTCGGGCATGGATGTGTGTGATGTCCTTAGGTTAGTTAGGTTTAAATAGTTCTAAGTTATAGGGGACTGATCACCTCAGAAGTTAAGTCCCATAGTGCTCAGAGCCATTTGAGCCATTTCTTTGAAATGTACAGTGTGTAGCAGACTAGAAGCATGCGCCAAAATTTCGCGTCAGAAATCTCAAAATAAACTGATGCCCGTGTCTCGCCTGGGCCTGTGGGTAACGCTCAGGTCGTGACATCACTATGGGTAGTCGCAGGACTTCCTTCACGCAAGCCTCGGTGAACGTGCACAGAGCTGCAGGGTCTCGCAGCAATGGTGTACTATGGGGAAGTACGCTGCGATGAGGACAGTGGCTTCCGGCGGCAGCTAGCTGGCTAGCTGTGGGACGCCGCCCCTTTTGAACTGCCGTAGATTTGTTTTGCGGACGGTTCTATGGTCCTACACTAGTTAACTTTCCAGTCGCCAATGACAGAGCAACGAAACTCACATTACTGATGTTAACGACATATATTGATACCGATTAAAATTGCAACGCCAGGAAGGACAACAGATGACGAAGATTTGCTTATTCACCCTGCACTGTATACCAGGAAGAGCACATAGGTGTGAGGATGTATACCTAGTGCAAAATTTAGTACACCAAACTGCCACTTGTGCCATCAACAGTGGCTGTGCACCGAGCAGAGCTGAGTCTGGGTGACATTTGTGCGACCTTCCATGCTGATTCACCTCCAAGGCAAAGTAGAACTGTCCTAGGGGTTGGTGAATCATCGCGTGCCTGTGTCTTGGCAACGACAGTATGTTTTCGACGTGTGAGATATATGAAGAACGTGTCCCTTGAGGAATAGTAAAACGACGTCTGTATCAAGCTAGGTCACGACGGCAAGGAGAACACGTGAGCAATCGTTACCTTGTTGAAATATGGCCCCGCCACTGTCCTGCAAACGTCGGGAAAGTAACGTCTGTTGACGAAAATAGTGAATTGATAAATCATAGGTGATCGTATTATGTACTCATTGGTATCGCATAGCATCACACGTGAAGCTTTGCGCTGGATTGAGACTCACCTAAAAAGACGGCATGGCGCCACCTCTGCTTCTAATGATGCTACTCAACGCTGACCGTCTGTCAGAGTGACAGAGACTGCCACACTGTCCATATTGATACTTGTCTTGCTGAATAAAAACTCATGACCTGACTCAAGACTTCTTATGTTGCTGTACGATCCTGCAAGGCCTAGCAAAAAAATGTGACTATCATCTCGCGCGCTAGTCACGTGAAGCAGTTCATATCACGTACGGCGTTTACCATTGCCCTCCTGAAACCATCGTTATATATTCGCATGAAAGTCGTGGGCACCCAAACAAGAAGAGCAGCCACACCGTGGAACGATAAATGCAAGCGCAGTAGACAACGATCCTGTCGCTTTCTTACTCGACGTAGAACACGATTATCTCACGAAAAACCACGATTCAAATGGGATTTCTGAATAAGAAATCTGCTGCATAATCTTTCATTTTATACAGAATTGGCTACCTGCTGCAGGTTCCCACATGTGTTTATAAACTATTGCATTGATATACACTCCTGGAAATTGAAATAAGAACACCGTGAATTCATTGTCCCAGGAAGGGGAAACTTTATTGACACATTCCTGGGGTCAGATACATCACATGATCACACTGACAGAACCACAGGCACATAGACACAGGCAACAGAGCATGCACAATGTCGGCACTAGTACAGTGTATATCCACCTTTCGCAGCAATGCAGGCTGCTATTCTCCCATGGAGACGATCGTAGAGATGCTGGATGTAGTCCTGTGGAACGGCTTGCCATGCCATTTCCACCTGGCGCCTCAGTTGGACCAGCGTTCGTGCTGGACGTGCAGACCGCGTGAGACGACGCTTCATCCAGTCCCAAACATGCTCAATGGGGGACAGATCCGGAGATCTTGCTGGCCAGGGTAGTTGACTTACACCTTCTAGAGCACGCTGGATGGCACAGGATACATGCGGACGTGCATTGTTCTGTTGGAGCAGCAAGTTCCCTTGCCGGTCTAGGAATGGTAGAACGATGGGTTCGATGACGGTTTGCATGTAACGTGCACTATTCAGTGTCCGCTCGACGATCACCAGTGGTGTACGGCCAGTGTAGGAGATCGCTCTCCACACCATGATGCCGGGTGTTGGCCCTGTGTGCCTCGGTCGTATGCAGTCCTGATTGTGGCGCTCACCTGCACGGCGCCAAACACGCATACGACCATCATTGGCACCAAGGCAGAAGCGACTCTCATCGCTGAAGACGACACGTCTCCATTCGTCCCTCCATTCACGCCTGTCGCGACACCACTGGAGGCGGGCTGCACGATGTTGGGGCGTGAGCGGAAGACGGCCTAACGGTGTGCGGGACCGTAGCCCAGCTTCATGGAGACGGTTGCGAATGGTCCTCGCCGATACCCCAGGAGCAACAGTGTCCCTAATTTGCTGGGAAGTGGCGGTGCGGTCCCCTACGGCACTGCGTAGGATCCTACGGTCTTGGCGTGCTTCCGTGCGTCGCTGCGGTCCGGTCCCAGGTCGACGGGCACGTGCACCTTCCGCCGACCACTGGCGACAACATCGATGTACTGTGGAGACCTCACGCCCCACGTGTTGAGCAATTCGGCGGTACGTCCACCCGGCCTTCCGCATGCCCACTATACGCCCTCGCTCAAAGTCCGTCAACTGCACATACGGTTCACGTCCACGCTGTCGCGGCATGCTACCAGTGTTAAAGACTGCGATGGAGCTCCGTATGCCACGGCAAACTGGCTGACACTGACGGCGGCGGTGCACAAATGCTGCGCAGCTAGCGCCATTCGACGGCCAACACCGCGGTTCCTGGTGTGTCCGCTGTGCCGTGCGTGTGATCATTGCTTGTACAGCCCTCTCGCAGTGTCCGGAGCAAGTATGGTGGGTCTGACACACCGGTGTCCATGTGTTCTTTTTTCCATTTCCAGGAGTGTATGATTAAGATTCCCAGATCAGTGGCAGCTTGCTGAATATCTTAATTTTCATTTAACTAAAGTGCTTTAGACGCTATACGGAAGGAAAACTCTGAGGAGGCACAAATGTTGTGTGTTCCACATTTAACAGGCGTCTGGAGTGACATCACGTGACAATGATGGAAACACAAAAGCAATGTTTCGCTTACAGTCCGTGTTCATGAAGTGCTGGCTGAAAAGTTTTCACCGAGGCTGAACCTTTCTGTGTTGTGTAAGATGCAGGCGCCACTATGGACTACGCTTTTTCTGTTTTGTGGGGGCGGTAGTTAACAGTCTGGCACTGAGCCTGGTAAAAATTAGTAATCGTCTCTCTGTATGTAGGGATGCTGTTCATTGGTTAATTCAGAAAATTACCTTAGATGGGAGATGTAACGTCGTTACTAAACATTCCAAAAGACAGAAGGTTTGGAACTAGCTCTCGGACTGGCAGAGGAGTATGCATGAAACCATAATACTAAACTCTCGAGCAGAAAAGCAGAAGAGTCTCTTGGCGATTACATGTAGGCACCCTTGGAGTGAAGTTGTTTTGTTTGTTGACTTTCATTAAGCACTTGTCACAATTTTTCTGGACACAGAAAATTATGTACTCATCAGCTTTGGAGGCGAAATTACATCAGAAACGAGTGACATTTGGCCATCCCGAAATTGATGTTTGTTGCTCATCTGGTTGGTTCAATGCAAGTGCGGAAGCTGTAGCTTCCTACACACAGTTAGTAAGATATATCTGCGGAACGACATTTCAGGACGTTACTGAAGTTTAGGCATGATTGTGTAATGGGTTTTATTCGACCCTCATTCGTCAGTCCGTATATACAAATGACTGTATGGCTCACCAGTAGCTTACTGGGCAAAATATGGTGTCAGGGACTATATGTAACATTGTGGTCAGATTACTATAGCCACTCGCACAACTAACTACAAATGATAACTGATTCTTCCGTCGGTTCTTGACAGAACAACCGAAAGTACCCTCTGCCACACACCATTACGTGACTTGCGGAGTGTAATGTAGATAATAATTGAAAAGCACTATTTTGATTATGTTCTCAGGATTAATGTATTAAGCTAGCCGGTTTTCGGCTTACAAGGCATTGATCATACTTTAGCTGACTCTTGTCGCTAAAGAAGTTGCAATATCCGTAAACACAATGGAAAAGACGTTACATGTCTGGACTGAGGCACAACAGCACAGCAATTGCAATCTTCGACAGAGTGGCGGTAATGCAATTAAAAGGTAAAAAACTGAACAATAAAGGGACATAAAGGGAGCAAGTAGGAAAAACATAAGCGTTAACCACGAAACTGCGCCTGCGTAGCAGCTGACATTAATAAATAAACCCAATAAAATGAAGCTAAGTTAGTACTTGGTAGGACTACTTCAAGAGGTATTAAACACATGAAGTGACACAGGACACAGAAACAAATTAAAAGAAGGAATTAACAATTGTAACAGCCAAACATATCTTACAAATGGAAAATCAGGATAAAAATAAAAATAAATGAATGCAAATAGGTAGAAGGAGGTATACGGAGGAGCAGACAGTGTGGAAGGTAATGGAAAACTGAGATGATTGTGTGAAATTTAGAAGAGGGCACATATTTGGTCATTTAAGATTAAGTGCGGATGGTGGGCTAGATGTTTGCTGACTTCCAAGGTTTCCAACACATCGAGTTCTTCCCCTTCACTTCGCAAATAATTGCCAATTTTAAATGGTTTGTGTATCACGTTCCATGCTCAATACTTCTTGAAGTAGTCGTGTGGAGTACTAATTTTATCTTATTTTGTTGGTATTGTCTATTAATGTCAACTGTTATGTTGGCACAGTTTTCGGGTTTAGTGTTTATGTTTCCTTCTTTATTCGCTTTATATTCATTTATTGTTCAACTTTACCTTTTAAATTGCTTTACCACCATACTTCAAAGGTGACTTTTACTGTGTATTTGGCTTCAGTCTAGATGAGTAACATCTTTCCCAATACTGTTTACAAACATTGTGATTTCTTGGACAACAATAGTAGCTTAAAGTCTGAGGTTGGCCTTGTAAGTTGAAAACAAGTTATCTCAATAACTAATCCTGTAAACCATAAACAATAAAGTGCTTTTCATTTATGAACTAAAAATGATAAATTTTGAGGTAGTCTTTCGAATCCAGTGCGATATTTCTTATTTGTTCGCTCATTAGCATTATGGTCTTGCTATCCTTGTATTGTATTAATGAGCAGATAAATGTTTGTACGTGATATGATCTCATTGTTATGTCAGACTTCGTGTCATCAAATCGCTGTACCTTGATGAGATCGTGTGGATGCACACAGAGAAATTGAATAGTGTAATACCAGTGGATTTTGAATGTATTTACGTATTTAGAAATTCAGCTGTAAACGTATAGTAGCGATAGCATAACCTAGTTACTTGGACCTATTTTGATACCATGTAAAAAATTAATTTTATTAGTACAGTTACTTTTTCCGTTGGGACGAGGGTGTCAATAAGCAGTTAAGGGTCATACGCAGTCTGTGAACGACGTAGGACCAGGTGGAGAGGAGAGTTTTTATCAAACTATGGTTTGGAGGACGGGCATATTGCACTCTTCAGTATTATACCACATAATTTGTTTTTATCAGCTTAATATCTGGTAGGTCCTGCACTGCCGGTCGTTTTGGAAGTCGGTGACATCACACAATGGCCTCTCAATGGTGGCAGCTTGCACCGGCATGGTGCTGCAGTTGTGCACCCTTACTCCTATCTTCCGTGCGCACAACTATTCCTTATAAGCTGTCTATATATTACTGACAAACACAGCAAAATTCCCAAAAGTTTTTCCAGAGATTTGCAGAAACAGACAGGCATCGCAGTGCCAGGTTTTAGCAATGTTAACTATTCCATGTTTAACTGGAGTGAAGTTTCTTGCGAATGATGGGAAGTGGGAGCTATTGTCTGGTCAGTCTAACACGTCACCAGTTTGGCGTGAGCTGTGGCCACTTCCCAGAGACCTCACTGCAGCGACAGAACTACGCAGTCTGCCTGAGCATAACGAAGTTTGGGACGATCTTCGTCCACATGCTGGCTGCCTGACACGACCACGAATCTGGTGCGAGCTACATTTTGTGTGGGATACTTTTCTGCAGTTAAATAATTGTATATTAAAAAGTCTGATCTCACTAGTTTAACATCTGATGTGTGCTGCGTTGCATGTTGTTTCTGCAACCACCTGAAGCTCGTGTCGCTCGTGCAGGAACGGAAGATTGCACCAGCCGGCTGCAGCAGTCAGGTGGTCTTACACTTATCTCCCATGCTCACATACCTTTCTCGTAACTCAGTATGTGTGTTAGTGAAAATTGTATTAAAACACCTACTGTAGTTCCTGAGGTTACCCCAACTATACAAACAGAAATTGCCTGTGAGGGACTTATATACGTACTTGTATTCCTCTCAGCTTCACCGGATAGCAGTAACAATTATCTGGCATAGCAGTTACTTTGGTGCTGGGTCACTTCGAAGAGTTACGTAAAATTTTCAGAGAACGATTTGAGATAACTGATATTATTCTTTTCTTAGACCATAAATATTTCAAACAGCACATGCCAGAAAGGCTCTCAAGAGGTGCAAAAGTTATCTGTTCGACATTTTACTGGCGTTTGGGGTGACATTTCTTGTCGATGTTGAGAGCTGTGTGGCATAGCACCACGCAGCATCACCCGACTGCAGGTCTAGTGCGGTGCCAGCTACTGCCGCTTGTCTACCGTCCAACTGCAGTGTCGATATGGTACCCTCTGCGATGCAATATTGATACGAAGCACCCTCTGCCACACACAATCAGTATCGAGAACACTCCTCTCCCAACATAGTATCAAGCACCCTCCTCCCGCAACATTGCTTACAAGCACTGAAGTGTTGGCAGAAGAGCCAACACTGTTTTCCTAGAGGAGGCCGAAATGCGAGCGTTTAATTACACGCTGACTGGCGCGAGGTCTGGAACAGTTAAGGGAATTAATAGTAGCAAATAAAGTACGTAGTTGATGTAATACTTAACTTTAATCCACAATTGTAGAACATCTCTCGTTACTGAACATGCTTCACAATATTAATTATCAAATGCTATGGCGCCTTGCTAGGTCGTAGCAAATGACGTAGCTGAAGGCTATGCTAACTATCGTCTCGGCAAATGATAGCGTAATTGTCAGTGAACCATTGCTATGAACGTCGGCTGTACAACTGGGGCGAGTGCTAGTAAGTCCCTCTAGACCTGCCGTGTGGTGGCGCTCGGTCTGCAGTCACTGACAGTGGCGACACGCGGGTCCGACGTATACTAACGGACCCCGGCCGATTTAAAGGCTACCACCTAGCAAGTGTGGTGTCTGGCGGTGACACCACAAACACCTTATGCCACGCAACATTAGTACAGAGCACCCTATGTCACTTAACATTGATACCAAGGACCCTCCACATCATAATATTGATACCAAGCGCGCTCTGTCACGTAAGATTGGTATGGAGCTGTGTACCAGCTACCTTGATTCCGAGGACTTATTCCATCCAACTGCAATCTTTTCACAGTGGCAGGAGTTCATCACAATTCAGCCAGTTTGTGTTAAACATTTGTAAATTATACACACAAAATTTCTCGTAATTCACTATCTCTCTTAGTGAAAACCATATAAAAATCCCAATAGTAATTTGGGAGATTATCCCCAACATATACACAGAATCACGGCAGGAGGACGTCGATTTGTACATGTATATGAGATAGAACGGATATACACATAACGAGGTTGTAACTGTAGGTGGCTGTACTCCTGTCTAATATGTGCGATTGTGTTTATATACTCACCATTAGCATACCCAAGTAAGTAGTCCTTTTCAGTTAATACGTACTTCTAGTTTACGCGTCTGAACTGTGGCTTAATGTGTTCCGTGTAATTTACAATTTAGGTATGAAGACAAAATTAGAGACTGTAATTTCATGTGAGTTAATTAAAAGAGAATCAGTATAGTTTGCTATGGCTACTGCGCTTATTCTAATTAATCTATTCATGTTGTTTTGCTTAATATTTGCGGTAGTTATGTATAGCCGGAAATGTGTTATTAAATTGTGTGTGACTCCCAAATCACATACTTAAGCCCTCACAATCCCAGCCATTACCATGTCAAAGCCCATATTGCTGCCAAACGGAACGTTCCAGTAATTACTGAGTTACGTACACAGCGTGTGATTGCAGATGAGCAATCGAAACACTCAGAGCTACATTTTTAGGGACAGCTGTTATCGCGTACAACCAATGCACTAAAACAATCACTACGGTGACGTTTTAAAATGGTTGCACTTTTGTGAGAATTCACACAAGTCACACTCTATTGTGAATACAAAAGTAAATATGCCGTTAGCGAAGCGTGGGTTGATCCGTGCCTCTCTTAGTGCGATCATTATTTCCGATTCATATAGGGATCCGGATTAAGAAAATACACTGACGGAAAGAAGGAGATTTGTGACATAAACGAAAGTTGTTAGCCGTGTTCCTACATGTGAAAGATGATGTGTATTAAAATTTCGCGACAGTAGCTTTGGAGTGACGCTATTAGCGCCACTATGAAGATGCAAATAAAGTTTGATTTAAATACACACTGAAGGGTTGGGACCGTTAGTTTCCTTTGCGACTGGACGTAGCAAATTGATGTAAGTCAAAAATGCCTGTAAGGCGAGAAAGACACCATTATCAATACCTCACTGAGTTTCAACGAGGTCGTGTAATAGGGCTACGAGGAGCTGGATGATCCTCCTCAATAATGCAGAAGGACTTGGCAGGAATTTTGACACTGTACATGATTGCTGAAAGCGGTGCTCAAGAGAATGTACGATTGCAAAAGACCAGTCTCCGGACGGCCACGTGGCACCAGAGAAGACGATCGTGTTCGGCATATGGCCCTGCACACTGTATTGCATCTGCAGCAACAGTCTGAGTAAGAGTTGGCAGCACAGTGGTACAGGAAACTGTTACTAATCTGTTATTTCAAGGACATTTCCGAGGAAGGCGCGCTGTAGCGTGCCTTCCACTCACCCTAAACGATCACCATTAGTGACGTCAGTGGTGTCAAGCGTGATCTCATTGGTAGGCAGGGTGGAGGTTTGTTGTGTTTTCTGACGAACGCTGGTTCTTCTTCGGTACCAGTGATGGCCGCATGTTCGTTAGAAGGAGGCCAGTTGACGGCCTGCAACCAATCTGCCTATGTGCTAGACACACTTCAGCTACACCTTGAGTTATGATCTTGAACGTAATTTCGCATGACAGAAGGATCACACTCGAGGTTATCGCATGCACCCTGACTGTAAATTTATACGTTAATCTGGTGATTGTACTGTCCTTCATTAACAGCATTCCAGGCAGTGTTTTCCAATAGGATAACGCTTGCCCACTTACAGCTGTTATAGCCCAAAATGCTTCACAGAGCGTCGACATATTGACTAGGCCTGCTCGATCTGTCTCCAGTCGAGCACCCACGGCTCATCATCGGAAGACAACAGCTGCGTCATCTACAACAAGCGTTAGCCTTCCCTGTATTAACTGACCAAGTGAAACAGCCACGGAACTCCACCACACAAACTGACATCCCTCTCCTGTACGACACAATACATACACGCTTACATACCTGCAGTCAACATTCTGGTGCATCCACCAATTATTCATGCAGCGACATTTCACATTTCTAATGGCTTAACACGTGCTTGTATGAACCTGTTATCTTGACGTGTTAATGATTTAAATATGTCACGATGACAATGTATTCCCTAAATTTCGTGACTGTAGATTTATTAGTTTTTGGTGTTGCGGTTTTTTGCGCTTATTTTCTACAGTGTATGTTTTGCTGCTACTTTTATGCCCTACCTTCAAGGGTAGAGCGAGGCATTTGTGCTCAGACCACTCACATTGAACTCAGCTGAGCCGGCCGCAGTGGCCGTGCGGTTAAAGGCGCTGCAGTCTGGAACTGCAAGACCGCTACGGTCGCAGGTTCGAATCCTACCTCGGGCATGGATGTTTGTGATGTCCTTAGGTTAGTTAGGTTTAACTAGTTCTAAGTTCTAGGGGACTAATGACCTCAGCAGTTGAGTCCCATAGTGCTCAGAGCCATTTGAACCATTTTTTTGAACTCAGCTTCGAATATTGAGATGACGGTGATTGATAGTTCCAAAATTTTCGTTACAGCGAAGAGAAATCTTCCGAAATTTTGGTAGAGACAGGAGATAGTGCTTATTTGCTTTTGTTTCTGCGACGATACAACATAGATATAACTAAGAGTATCAGGTCTGCGTGCCTCATGAACTTGACTACGATGATTATGATGAGAATGTTACAACTTGCAGTACGCTGAAGGTGTGATATCATCCTTATCTCGAGCTAAGGATGAACTGCGCTGCGTTGGCAGTAATTACACTGTTGTTCCTCTTCCTCCAAAAAAAGCATCATTGTAGTTTCACAAATATAGCAATCATTTTACATTTAAAATTAGTGATAAGCAGCAAAAATAATTTTAACGAAGGTGAATGTACAAAATAGATAAATCGTGAGCCCTGAGACTATAAATATTGCTGAACAATATGTGCGTCTCTAGCAACAGAGGAAATATGGCATGAGAAAGTTCACCCAAGAAAATGTGCTGTGGATTGTTCCACGAGTATCCATGTGGACTATCCGTAATGTCAAGTAATTGTGAAAAGAGAATCGCAGTATTAGTAAACACGGAGCCACTTTTTTACATTTACAGTGCTCAATAAATTTTCTCAGTCCTTAACTCTGACATATTTCACTGACATTAGTTCGTCCGTGAATTTCGTTGATAGCAAATAACACTTAACTAAAATTCAACCTTCAGACAGGACAATAGCTTGGTCACTTCTGTAATGTACCGAATATCAAGAAGTTGATAAAGTTAGTTTTTCTTAAAAAACTTATCGTAATGGTGTACTTCGTGCACAACAGCAGGCAGCACTCTCTCGACTCTCTACTGATTTCCGCAGACGTGTCACTCCAAAGTCTCTGTTTCTCCAGGGCTACACTTCTTCTATGTCGAACATTAATTCATCATATTTTGTTCCTAGACTGACAGACAGGCACAGACATCGCGAATAAGTTTACGAGAATTTCTTTAAGGCAAGATTTAGTAAAATGTTTAGCAGAGTATAAGAAGACTAAGCTTATCCCTTTGTAGGACTGCAGGAATTTAATTGAGCATTTAGAGATGCCTGTATTCGCTGCCTCTACGTTTGTGACGAAAGACGGTGGAGTTGCGGCGCTGAAATAAATGGATTATCTCTGAAAGTCTCAGCCAGGCTGCATGGAACCTCTGTCAGTAACTACATAAGACGTTCTGCAGTCCTGTTGGCAATCTTCTTAAATGGTGTTCATGATAGCGAAAATGTCGTTTCATGTTATATTATTAATAGTGCTCTGTCAGCGGAAAAAAATTGCCCTTTTCTTTAGAAAGAGGAATATTTTCATGTAGACTTTGTAACTTTATTTTATATCTGGATTAGAAGTCCATGAGACTTTCTACACCTCTTCGATTGATTTGCGGAATTACCGATATTATATCGATTCAACAATTATATTTAAAGGGGAAGCAAGTCAACAAGCAGTCAGAACTACGTTTTTTTTTTTTTTTTTGGATTCATTTACGTTGATGCAATTAACTGCCGCTTCCAGATAAGATAACAGTGCAATAAAAAACAGCATGAATAGATGATACTGAATGAACTCTTGCCAAAACAGTTCTCATTGCACAGATACATATTAACTAACACTCTGGTATAGTGTCACTGAGGAGGCTAATCATAATAAAACCAAAACAGCTAAACAATAATCTTCCACAGAATTTCCAAAAGATACACCCTGCAAAACACCGTCCAAAGTGAGCCGTGTTACTTTGTGTTAGCACTATTGCCTTTGCTATTGCTACTTCTCGTAAGTAGTGAGCAACATCGTTTTCAGACTCGAAACAAAAATTCCTACAGGCTACCACCAAGCACCAACGAGACTCTACCAGCAAACCTAGTTAGCGTTAAAGGGTCGTTAGACGCTGTCAAGCATGTCAGACAAAAAGACATAGCACTAACTAAATAATTATAATACATATTGCAGATATACGCTGATCACCCAGCACACTATGACCACCTACTTAATAGTCGGTAATTACACCTTTGGCACAGATAACAGTGGTGCCGCGACATGGTATTGAAGCAATGAGGCTTTTGTAGGTCGCTGGAGGGAGTTGATACCACATGTGCACACACAAGTCACCGAATCCCCTTAAATTCTAGGGGGGGGGGGGGGGGGCAGGGGGACGACGAGCTCTGACGCCACGTTCAATCACATCCCAGATGTGTCTGATCGGGTTCATTTCTTGCAAGTTCTGGGGCCAGCACATCAATTGAAAACCGCCACTGTATTCCTCAGACCACTCCATCACACTCCTGGCTGCCTGATATGGCGCATTAATTTGCTGAGAACTGTTACTTTCATCGGGAAACATGATCGTAATGAAGAGGTGTTCGTTGTCTGCAAACAGTGTAGAATACTCCATGGCCGTCATGGTGCAGGAGTTCCACTGAACGCATGGATGACCAACTGAATGTTCTCCCGAGTATAACGGACCTGCTGCCAACTTATCTCCATCCTGCAGTACAGGTGCCAAGAAGCTGCACCCTTGGAAGACGACAGATTCACGCCCTCCCATCAGAATGATGAAGACGGTTTTGCGATTGGTCAGACCATGCAACGCTCTCTTACTGCACCAATATTCAGTGCCCCACGACATCTGGACCTTGTTTCACCCTCGCTTTGCCATATATTGAAGTCACCACAACACTCCTCCAACAACCGACAAGTCTTGCAGTTTCCAAAATCCTGGTGCCAAGCCTCCAGGCCATCAAACTCTATCCTTGGTCAAACTTAGACAGACAGCTTGTCTTCCCTGTTCTACACATTGACAGGACGCTCACTGATACTACTTGGGCCATGCATGTCTCTGACTAGCAGTCATTTCTTGCCAGGTGCCAGCGACACAGCTATCGCCTGGACTGATTCATATCGATAGTACGATTCCCGGCGGGGTCAGGGATTTTCTCTGCCTCGTGATGGCTGGGTGTTGTGTGCTGTCCTTAGGTTAGTTAGGTTTAAGTAGTTCTAAGTTCTAGGGGACTGATGACCATAGATGTTAAGTCCCATAGTGCTCAGAGCCATTTGAACCATTTGAACCATATCGATAGTAGATCAGTGGTCATAATGCACTGGCTGATCAGTATATATGTGCGTGTGTTTATATATTTGTGTGTGTGTATGTGTAATCCCAGTAGCACCAATCACAGCACCCATCATATATTGCCACAATTACTAAATAAACGAAATAATGATTTGTTGTTCGTGCTGACACATTCAGTAGGTGAAAGCAAAGTGTCACTCCATCGTATAACCTAGTCGCATAAAAAGTGTAGCATCTCGTAACTTCCCTCATACAGCTAACCATACTATGTGTTTTCAGAAATGGTATCAGATGGCTGTAAACAAACTACAAAATTGTCTCATACAGTGACAGGAAACTGATGCGTATGTATTGATAGGCCGGAGTTCATCACTTTAAAAAAAAAAAATCCATACTAGAAATCTAATTTATGTTGCTATTCCACATTGCAAGGCAGCTTGTTTTAGAGGTTTCTGTTATACTGTCATTAACTTTGTCGTCCTTCACTTGCTACGAAACTTACCAATAAGGTCATATCCTATTTGTGTCCCTGCAAAAGTGGACTGTGTGGTTTTCCAGTAAAGGCATTTCTGTTACACTATATTTCTTGTATGACATAGTCTGTTAATACTGGATTTACTACACTGAAGTTAAATTACTGTTGTTAATTTTAGTGTTATGCTAATGTGGGACCCTATTCCATTACTTCTAGTTGATGTCATGCGTTGCGGACCGACATATGGTGGTACATCTCAGCACTTAGCAGCTCTGTTGTGTGGTAGGTATAGCTGTCAGTTACTCTATGGTAGCCAACATAGCATTATACTGTTAAAGGACGTTATGCGACATGTATCTGTTGTTTTCATGCCATACAAATTAATTATTGGATGTAATGACAGTAGCGTTTTGACTTTGGATTGTGTTCGTCCATATGAAAAGAATTTTGTGTTATTGTCTTACAGCACATTGTACATTCTTACTGCGACAGAGTGGTGTCAAACTTAGTACGATGTAACTACCACTTCTCGGATTTAGGGGTACATAAATTTTTGTCATTCAGTTTTTATGTATGCCCTACTGTGTTTTTATATTGCTTTGAGCCTGTGAAAAGTGGATTGATTGTTTAGGATTGATGGCTGGGAGTCCTTACCTAGGGAATTTGGGTGACTGAGTTGCAAGTCTTTTCAGGTAACGGCAGATTTGGCAACTTCCATCTCGATGATAATAAAATGATAAGGAAAACACAACTTCCAGTCCCACCGACCTAGCTGGTTATGGGACTAGGGCCCCCTACATGACAGTCATATGTGCTGACCACTTAGCTAAAGAGGCGGAAACTATAAGACTGTAACCATGGGATATTTTCTTTTTCCATAAATTTGAAGATGACAATTTTATTGGCAAAACCAGTAATCCACTAATGTGTTCACATAGCCATGTTGGTAAATAGTTAAAAGGTGTCCATAAGAAGAACACAGTACAAATTTCTTTTAAATGTGCAAGAATAACGATACTGGTAAAGATTTCTGTGTGACGAACAGCTTATGAATGGTAGTACTTAGCTAGTGCTATTTATCTGATTTATCACCTTGAACCATGACACCCACTCTGACCATGGAATGAAGTGAAACAGATAATAGAATCTCAGATCTGTTTTTTTTTTTTCATTAGTAATGTATGAGTATTTGTATGGCGTCACTGTCACATGTGACTGAAATAATGTTATTGAAAGTGTAGGGTTCGTTATCATGTAGGTACTTAATTCTACACAGACCAACCTCCAGATTGAATGACATTTCTTGAGCAGAATGACAGGTACAGAATTTATCACTTTCAGTGGAAAGTCGTTAACACTGGGACCTCTCTGGATCGCTTGTGTACTTTCAGTGGTGGTGGCATAAACCATTTTGTACACTTATTAAGTTACATGTGGTTATACAGTGAGGAGACAAAAGTCATGGGATATGATACACACAAATACAGATGGCAGTAGTATAGTGTCCACAAAGTATAAAAGGGGAGTGCATTGGTCGAGCTGTCGTTTGTACTCAGGCGATTCATTTGAAAAGGCGTCCAACGTGATTATTTCTGCAGGATGGGAATTGACAGACTGAATGTGACATTCAGTTTTGGAAATCTTTAGGGAATTCAATATTCCGTCATCCACAGTGTCAAGAGTGTGCTGATAATACCAAATTTTAGGCATCATCTCTCACCATGGACAATGCAGTACCCAGTGGCCTTCACTTCACGACCGAGATCAGCAGCATTTCCAGAGAAGAAATACTGCTTGAAAGAACTACAGAAAACAAGGTGGGAAATACGATGAACGTATCTGTTAGGGCAG
This sequence comes from Schistocerca serialis cubense, assembly GCF_023864345.2. Lineage (NCBI taxonomy): Eukaryota > Metazoa > Arthropoda > Insecta > Orthoptera > Acrididae > Schistocerca > Schistocerca serialis. The sequence goes on from NC_064639.1 coordinate 809,481,551, forward strand.
TGCTGCAAAATTTGGTGTCAATGGGCTATGCAGCAGATGGCCGGCACAAGTGTCTTTGCTAACAGCATAACATAGCCTGCAGCACCTCTGCTGGGCTCGTGACCATACTGGTTGGTTCCTAGGCGATGCTACGACCGTAGCCTGGTCAGATGAATCCTGATTTCAGTTGGTAAATGCGTTCGAGTGTTACACATGCCCCACAAAGCCATGGACTAAGTTGTCAGCAAGGCACTGGGCAATACAGGCCTGTAACCTCGTGGCCTACACGCCTGGCCCGCACGCGCCTATGGCGTGCGAGTGAGAGCACTAATACGCTTCACGAACGCTGGCGGAGGCTGCCGAAGACCACCGATGCCAGTGACAGATACGTCAGCACATGTACACCGAGACCCATGAGAAAGACAGGCCGCAGCGCGCATGGCGCTAGGTAGACATGAACTCGCTCGCTCGCTCAGCTCAGCAAACATGACTTTCTAAACCTGTTAATTCGCAGCTGGGCGTGTACGTACTAATGAGAATTGCATCTTCTACTGGAATCTGCTATTATGGAGTCTTACTGATTAGCAGTACTACAAGAAAATTTAAATTAAGATCAATATTCTACGTAGATGTCATAACGGCTTTTTTATAGCATTCAGTCTCTTCTGCTTAAAAGTCCTCATTTCACACAAGGAGTGGTGCCTTATGCAACTGATAATCACTTTAGCATGATTTTAATTTTATGGTACCTCAGTACAGCCGTAACAAATTATAAGTAAGCCTGTGGACTTCCGATCATTGTAGGACCAATAACAGTAAGACCCCATAATAGCGGTCTCGTTTGTATGTACACACCTAGTTACGAGTTAACGGGCCTCGAAACGTAGTTTGTTTGCTGAGTTGTGCTAGCGAGTGAGTTCAGGCCTACCTTCGTGACGTGCGCGCCGCGGCCCGTCTTTCTCGTAGGCCTCGATGTACACGTGGCTGACTCAGCCACTAGAGACATACGGATTTCACGCGCCTGCACTCATTTGCACACGAGTCGCGAATTTACAGGGAGCACATGCGCGATGCGCCTCACTTAGCACCAGACTTGGGCGAAATGTGTGCGAATGCCGAATAACGAATGCAGATTACTATTCGTCATTGGAGAATGACAAATATTTGTCTAAACATTGTTGAGCTATATATGGCAGTAGTATCTGTTCCCGAAAGAACAGTTACCGTCGATGAAATGATAATTAAAAGGACACCCAAGCTGCAACCAGGCGTTGATATACTTCACTGGGGGCATGTTGAAAATGTGTGCCCCGATCGGGACTCGAACACAAGATCTGTTGCTTACATGGCAGACGCTCTATCCATTTGAGCCACCGAGGGCGCAGAGAGTAGTGCGCCTTCAGGGACTTATCCCTTGCACGCTCCCATGATAATTCTCTGTGTCCTCGGTGGCTCAGATGGATTGCCGGCACGGTAGCTCAGCGTGTTCGGTCAGAGGATCAGCAGCCCTATGTAATAAAAAAACTAAGCTAATCGATCAACAACGAACTTAAACGGATGTCTTACGACGTCCACCCCGAGCAGATTCAACGAACGAAAACGAACAAAAATGAGATTTAAAAAAAAAAAAAAAAATGGATAGAGCGTCTGCCCTGTAAGCAGGAGATCCCAGGTTCGAGTCCCGGTGGGGGCACACATTTTCAACATGTCCCCAATGAAATATATCAACTCCTGGTTGCAGCTAGGGTGTCCATTTAATTGTTATTTCATTATTGAGTTACATGAATAGAATCACTTATTGGTTACTTGTGAATAAAATGTCTCATCAGACAGATTATTTGATTTACGGAGATTTGTTCAAAAATGGTTCAAATGGCTCTGAGCACTATGGGACTTAACTTCTGAGGTCATCAGTCCCCTAGAACTGCTTAAACCTAACTAACCTGAGGACATCACACACCTCCATACACGAGGCAGGATTCGAACCTGTAGCGCCTAGAACCGCTCGGCCACCCCGGCCGGCCGGAGATTTCTCATTGTGACATAGAGAAAAGACATTCTACGTATGTAACTCCCGAATTTGTCTTTAATTATGACTTTGATGTATGACTTTCAGCTCATAATCTTCTTCAGCAAAAGCTGAGAAATAATCAATGCCTGAGTTTTTGGTAAATAATTCCATGTGATTCCACTTCGGCTTCACCTCTTAAATCACATTCCTAATGAAACCTTCTTCTTACGTCATAATATCATTCGAAACTGATGACCCGCTTTCTTTGACATTTCTTTGCCTGTTACGGGCCTGAAGTTTGTTGTAGGCCACCCTTGGTCATGGACAGTAGTAGAACTACTTGTTTTTGAATTGTGAGTAAGACTTTGCTGCTAACTGCAGTTGGTATAGAAAGGCAAAAAACCTTTTACAATCGTCTCTTGATGCTTTCACGACACCCAAGTTGCAAATACGCTGCAATATTACTAACTCTGTCACGTACTCGAACCGAATGCCTTTTCTGAAATTTTTGTATGTCAGTATTCTGCTTAACTACATAAACAGATGTCGGATCTAGAAGTTATTCCATATTCTAACCGAAGGCTTACTTCGTATTAATCCTGAAACACTTAGGATGACTTTGGATGTCCAGCAGCATTACATAAACGTTATAGGAGGCTTTATATTAAAGGGCTGGTGATGTTAATCGTTAGGAAACTCGGATTTCTTGCTTGGGTCACTCATTTTGTAGCACTATAACCACGGATTGCGTAATTATACAAAGGAGACACAGCATATTCGCTAGTGTTAGCACACTAAGAAAGGTATAGAAGGCTGAAGATTTTTTGTCAATTGCCTTCTCATCGTTGGCTACTTAAGTGCGGTTCTTGAGCTGCGTTATCAGTGGGAGGTGGACACGAATTGACAGGTGCAGAAGCGGATGAAGGGGGCCGAGTCAGTAGCGTAGGAGGGTCGTAACTTTCAAGGCAGGCCCTCTGCGGCAGCCAATAAAAAAATTACGTGCATTGTAGCCCGCGCAGGGCGGGACGCTGCAATAGCCAGCTGCCTCTACGCCACCAGTTGTGAGCTGGCTGTCTCGTGGAGGACTTACCCAGTTACCATCAGTATCAGTGCACTTGTCGAAGCAGTGAGACCTTCCTTGCATCCTAAAGGAAATTTCGTGATGACTTTTGACAGATCATGTAAAAAAATAGCTCCAAGCACTACGGGACTTAACATCCGAGGTCATCAGGTCCCTAGAGTTAGAACTACTTAAACCTAACTAACCTAAGGACATCACACACATTCATGCCCGAGGCAGGATTCGAACCTGCGACCGTAGCAGCAGCGCGGTTCCGGACTGAAGCGTCTAGAGCCGCTCGGCCACAGTGGCCGTCTGCTTGTATGACTTGATGGAATTTCTATTTGTGGAGGGACGTACAGTATGTCGTCAAATTTGTATCCATCTCCTTCTGGCACATAATTTTGTAAGACACAGTTTGTATTTATTATGGCAATTGCTAATTCATCTCGAACAGCTATTGGGTGATAAAAAATTTTCCGTTCTCCATACATTTTCCAGAGTGTCTTCTATAAACCACCTCGTCCGAGACATTCAGTTTTTAAAGCTTCTTTTATTGTTTGTTAAACTGCTTCCTTCTCAAGGACGCATTAAATTTTCAGATAAAGCAAATATCTTGTCTCCGACAATGTCCCACAGCATCGGTACTCCCTTGTTTGATTGGGACTTTTCTCCGATATTTGTAAATTTTTACTAAGGAGATTTTCATGGAAAACTGATTGTATTAAAATAGATGAGTCACTAAATGTATGTCCAACATCTACGTAAGTGAGCGAGTAATACGCTGCGCACAAAGCAAGTAAAATGACGGAAAAATAATTTTTATCATGATGAAGTTTTTCTTGGGAGAAAAGACATCACATAGTTCACGTTTATTTTGCTCGACTGACTGGTAGCCACTGACCGTCAGCTGGCTAACTAAATTGGCTGCTCAACGTTGCGGCTGCCTGGTGCGTTATAGCCCAAACTGATGACGCCGTTCGCTTATGAGCATTATTATGTTTGATTTGTTACGCTGTAAATCCAAATCTATGCTCAAAGTGAGGGATGGTTTCAGCTCTGCAGTGCTTTAGTAGGCTTGTTGGTGTGCCGTCGTCTTCCTCCAACTTCTGAACAGATGTAGCCAGATAGAGGAGGATCTACTTTTTAACAGGTACTCTGAAATACGGTGCAACTTATCTTGGAATTCTTGTCATTGCTACAGGTGAAAGAACCGATAAGTAACAGAGGAAATCATAGGACCAGCTGGGGATCGAACCCTAAGCCTGTATTTTGTAATATGAAACTTAAGCCACTGACGCACATTTCTGGACGAACGATTAATATGTTCATCAGGTTACCTTCCATTCAGAAGGCTGTTGCTCGCAGCGACTGTTATATTGACTTGTAAAGAACAGATTTCAGCTATCAGTGGTCCTTTTTAAATTTTATTGGCGGATCTAGATTTCAGCTAGAAACTAACCATTCTCAATGCACTATCAGTTTTTATCAATGCATGTAATGCCTGTTGGTCTGGCTTCATCCACAGTTAAAAAAAATTAAATAATACTGAATTTCTTTTTTGTGGCCAACATTGTTAAGAAAAGTGAATTATATAACGAAGTCGTATGCAGTGCGACTGCACTACCATTTAAATGCAGCGTGTTCGCAGTTTTACCCCTTCCCCCTCCTCACGCTCAGACAGCGTGGTGCGGCAGTGGGGGAAATGTGAAGCGAAGCTGAACGATTTGGTACTCGGGCCTGGGCAAGGCCCGTAAGTCGAATTTTTGGCCGACCCTGGTTCAAAAAGTGCAGTTGTTTGCATTTAAGGTAATGGGGAAACGAGATGAAAAGTGAAGAATTGCGTGCGTAAACACACACACACACACAAAATCGCACAATCTTCTACATAAAAGTAATTAATGTTACACCTAATCACGACATTTCCAGTCGTAAAATTTCGAGGTAAATAGCTTTTTCTGCATTAAGTTCTACATGGTCTATGCAAGAAAAATAACTGCAGCGTAAAACGTAACTACAGCATTTGCTAATAATGTGCATATACTGAGACCTGTTACCAAGGAAGGCAGGATTGGGTTACGATTGTGGATGGGGCCGTAACCAATTGCTGCTGGTTAGTTTATTTTTCAATCACGTACACTTTATTTGGAAACAGCAACAAATAAAAGGTGACAATAAATTAAGAAGTGTTCCATGGCTGAAGGCCTTAATGACAACAAATTCAAAACTATTTCTCGGCTGAAGGCCCCAATAGTGATAATTTAAAACAGTTTCACGGCTGAAGGCCTGAATAGCCATCCTTTAAGAACCAGTTAAACATCTTCAAACTTGAAATTACAATCATTAAATTTAAAAAAAAGAAAAAGTATTGGGCGGGGGGGGGGGGCGCAGATGTTGCTCTAAGGATCGACTTGGGAAATCCCTCAAAATTTCGCAAGCGATGAGACAGGCAGCCAAGAGTTGCATTCACTTCACGAGATGGTAACTCAGACAAGTGGCAGTTTAAATGCACGACCAACAATCATTTGCCGAATTTACCTAACGTTCGATGACCAATGCAACGATGGACTAACACACCCAAGCCAGAACTGGCGGTCAGCACTACATCTTCAGACTCCATTGTTTAGAGCATCCAGAAGCAGAAAGGAACCACTACTGCCAGAGTAGGGAAAAAAAGCACACCACCTGGCCCACAAATCAAGGAAGCCATCGAACTACACGCCTTACCGGTCAGCAGGGCAAGGCGAGGAAAAGTACACTGCCGTAACATACACTACTCTCCAGGGCAGGTAACTGGGGCGTTAGAGGCCACTAGGCAGGAATAATACCACTGGTTGAACTTCACAAATAATGACATATAGGATGCAACAATTAATAATAAGGAGTGGAGGAAGGCTAATTAGGCTCGCCTTCCCCAATTGCTCCACTCGCTGCTCTTCGTCTCGGCGGCACTGCGAGCAGCAACACGCAAGCAAATGGCGAGATCTCACAATGGTGGAGGTTTCACTACCTGAATTAAGGTCCACTCATACTTCCTGGGTCCGGTTGCCAACGAGGTTGTACCCCTCGCGACTACAGCCCTTCCATCCGGCAGCGCATGCGTGCCGCCAGTGGTCTCTGGGTGTTCCTCACGCTGCGCGGTCCTGGCTGCTCGTCCGTCCCCAACCGAACTGCCAACTCACACCACCGGAAACACCATAACGTCGCCCCAAAGATAGTACCACCGTTACCAGATATCGATAACCGCCGCTGCTGCCACTAGCGGACAGACAACGCTTGTAAACGGAGTGGCACCAATGAACAAATAAGAAGACGACAACCATAATTACACCAACTAAAGGATGGATAACCCGGCAACGGTACCAACGCGAGCTGCAGCACGGCTCATATACAAAATCTTCTCTGCTTTTCAAATATGTAAGTACTTTCTTTAAAACTCCAGTTTTTATTTGTACAACTAGTAAAGTGCAATTTTACTGTTTAAGAGCCGACCGGGGTGGTCGAGCGGTTCTAGGCGCTACAGTCTGGAACCGCGCGACCGCTACGGTCGCAGGTTCGAATCCTGCTTCGGATATGGATGTGTGTGATGTCCTTAGGTTAGTTAGGTTTAAGTAGCTCTAAGTTCTAGGGGACTGATGACCTCAGGTGTTAAGTCCCACTGAACCCTTTTTTTTGAACCTGTTTAAGAAAACGAAGGTAAAAGCCCACTGTTGATATTAAAACCCCAGCGATATACGTCTGGTTAATAGAAGAAAAGAGTAACTGTGTTCTACTCAAGGTAGATTCAATCCAAAAACTATTAAATAAAAATCTCATAGAGAATGCAACACAAATGTTACACATGAAATAGAAAACAATATGCTTTAACATTTCTAGAGATTAAATAGTATTGCTTGTCTGCATTACATTTCTTCGTTGCAAGGGATTTCGTATGCCTTTATTACTCCATACATATTGTGCTTAGGAAGCCCAAACAGCGGAGAGTTTCGTTCTGTGCGTTTTCGAATATGGTGAATCCTACTTCTAAAATTCCATCAAAATTTCGCCTCAGAAATGGGTAAAAAATGGAAAAAGAATCAAAAATTTGCGACATTATTTCGTTTACGCTTATAACTTGGAAACTATGCAATTGTGCACAATGCTGACTATTAATGAAAAAAATGGCTTACATTTCTTACAAAGCACGTCACAGTGACTTTTTCCATCATACGAGGCATGTTTTTTAAGTAAGTACCGTTTTGAAATTAAAAAAATATGTGCTGAGATATATCAATAATTTTATTTTTAAATGAAAGCCTGTACCTTAATCTACGCACTGACGCCATTACAGTCTGATTCTTCCTTGTTTACGCTGTGTACTGTGTGTTTAAGATCCCTCCGATAATCGTGAGTCCCGCCGACTGTGAAGTACGGGCTGTTATAAGATTTCTAAGTGCTAAAGGCCTAAAAGCGATAGATATTCATCGTGAGATCTGTGCAGTTTATGGAGAAATATTATGAGTGATGGAATGGTAAGAAAGTTGGTGAGAGCATTTAAAGATGGCCACACAAATGTGCATGATGAACAACGAAGTAGGCGTCCTTCAGTCGTCAATGAAAGTTTGGTGCAGGAAGTGGACAAAAAGGTGAGAGGAAACAGACGCTTTATGATTTCCTCCTTGCGGGATGACTTTCCTAATGTTTCTCGTAGTGTTTTGTATGGCACTTGAATTACCGAAAATTGTGGGCACGTTGGGTACTGAAAATGTTGACGGATGTGCACAGAACCAAATGTTTAGACAGTGCATTGACTTCCCTTGAGCGTTACCACAACGACAGTGATGATTTCTTAAGCCAAATTGTTACTGGAGATTTAACATGGGTGGCCTATGTCACACCAGGATCAAAGCAACAGTCCACAGAAATTGAGCAAGGGCATCGTTTTGCTGCAAGACAATGCCCGTCCGCATGTGGTGAAACAGACCAAAGATCTCATCATCCTCCGTACAGCCCCGATCTTGCGCCCAGTGACTACCATCTGTTCCTGCACTTGAAGAAACACCTGGGCGGTCAGCGTCTTCAAGACGATGACGAAGTCAAAACAATGGTGAGGCAGTGGTTAACAAGTTAGGCGGCAGACTTCTATGAGAAGGGTATTCAAAAACTGGTACAATGTTATGGCAAGTGCCTCAATATTGACGGAAATTATGTAGAAAAGTAGATTAAGGTACAGGCTTTCATGTAAAAAAAATTATTGAGATACCTTAGCACGTCTTTTTTTAATTTCAAAACGGTACTTACTTAAAAAACACGGCTCGTATCAACCTTACGGCGTGTAGCGTGTGTTGATTTCAGGCAATCTCGGGACCTAAAATCAATCGCCCTTACCATACTTTGTTGCATATCCACTGCTGAATTCCATGGTGCAGCAATCTCACAATGTTGTAGGAGTGGTTGGTAGTCGACACTTGCCGTGATGGACGCGTAAGACATTTCTACGATGGCGTTGACCTCCTTCTCGCGAGGGGGAACATCGATCCCTTACGCTGGTCACCTGCTCTGGCAGCTGTGAAATCGACACTGTACAAGGCATTCACACCTAAATGATCCGATGATTCTGACAATGACGTAATGATGTTATTAACGGTGGATACCTGCTGCATCGAGTTGTTTGGCACAGTGGGCAATCATTTTCAGATATCTCTGACACGTAGGTTTCCTTCATTCAGTCGTAGTACAATTCAAGCTCCGTTGTGTTTGAAGTTTACCCTGACAAACTGAGCACCGGCACCAAGGAGAACGAGCGAGCGAGAAGTAAAATAACACAGCTCTGCAGATCTAACCTTCAACGAAACGATAGTAACACGTGTCACTCACTTCCTCTCTTATTCGAAGAACAAGGATCGCTTAATATCAGTGTTGACGGACAAACTTGCCAATGTAGGCATAGCTTCCAATCCGGCTGTGGAAGACGCTGATTCATTAATTACCAACAACACACTATCTTTTGTTGGGAAAGACGTAAACGATCAGGTGTCAGTCAATAAAGTATCGTATTATCGAAGAAAATCTCCTCAGGAAATTGGCTACCCTGCTCGAAAGAATATACAGATCCTGCAAGCAGTCAATGGCTGTACACTATTTCTCCTCTTTGCAATCAAGACAAAGTAAGTGAATAAAAACCCTGAATTGCAGCAGAACACACAAAAAAGGACCAAACGCGGACAACGAGGTCTCGATTCGCAAGAATTAGAAGAAGACGTGTTGGAATTAGAGGAGGAATGGGAGACTAAAATTAGGATTGCTACACAGCCATAGATTCACATTGTTGTTATTATAATTTCCTCTTCTGAAATTTTATGACCTTATCATCGTAAAGAGCTGTTCGTTAGCTTCATACCGAATTATTTACTTATTATCTGCCGCTCGGGATTAGCCGAGCGGTCTGAGGCACTGCAGTCATGAACTGTGCGGCTGGTCCCGGCGGAGGATCGAGTCCTCCCTCGGGCATGGGTGTGTGTGTTTTTCCTTAGGATAATTTAGGTTAAGTAGTGTGTAAGCTTAGGGACTGATGACCTTAGCAGTTAAGTCCCATAAAAAAAAAAACCTTATTATCTGGTGTGAGCTGAAATTAATCATCTATAATCGGAAACGGTAATTATATTAATAACAGAAGATTGCGATTATTATTATCATCATCTAATAACAAATAGCGCCATTTACGTAAGTTATTTCTGCACATTTCGTTGAAAATGTAATAGGTCTACAGGTCTACTAAAGAGACTGCTTACACTACCCTTGTCCAACCTCTTCTGAAGTACGGCTGTGTGGTCTGCGTTCTGCATCAGATAGGATTGACGGAGGACATCGAAAAAGTTCAAAGAAGTGCAGCTCGTTTTGTATTATTGCGAAATACGGGAGAGGGTCAATCGAACATGGTAAGCGAATTGGGGTGGTGTTTTTCGCTGCGGCAGGACCTTGTCACGAAATTTGTATCAGCAACTTTCGCCGCAGAGTGTGAAAATATTTTGTTCGCTCCCACCAACATAGGGAGAAATGATCATCATAATGAAACAAGAGAAATCAAAGCTGGCACCGAAAGATTTAAATATTCGTTTGTCCCGCGCGCTTTTCGGGAATGTAACGGTAGATAGTAGCTTAAAGGTGGTTCGATGAATCCTCTGACAGGCATTTAACGGTGCGGACGGAACGATCAATCGAAATAACAGTTTCAGTCTTGTATCAACATCGTGAAGGGAAAAGATTTGTCTTGTATGCAGAGAAGGTGCTGTTTGCTTTCTTTCCCCTGAGTTTTTGACAATTTTGTGGCATTTCTCGGCTGTCACATTGGCAATGGTGTTGCGTCAGCCCAAGTACTTTTTGAGAGGTTGGAAGCTGGCCAGGAAGAAAGAAAGTTTTGGAGTCAGGGATGGAGTTTAGAGCTATGCGGTCAAAGATCGACGAAGATGGGAGCATACGGCCAACTATTGTTGTTTCATAACACTGTGCTGACTTGGAACACAAGTAAGGTTTGCAAACTACGGTAGCACGATCCGTAATCTGAACAGTTCACTTTTCATGTGCTTCGGATGTGCCACCTAAGTTACTAAGTTAACTCTAGTTTGAATTTGGGTTCTTTAATCTCGCATCATGCTTGCTGCTGTGAATGGAGATCCAGATCTGGGTAATTTTCGTTAATTACATTTTATATGTTATTAAAAGAAATGAGTTTTAAATATGTTCAGTATGGACGTAATAGCATGTTAATAGACTAGGACGACATAATTTTATGGAGGCAAACCGCTACATTGTTGAAAGATGAAGGTATACCCATTTACTATTTGGATAAGGCATGGTTGAAAGCAGGAAGTACCCGAACTAACGTCTGGGCAGGTAACACCATATAATCCTCTAAACAAACATTTCTCCCTGTATTATCCCCCGGAAATGCGGGTCCACTAGGTAAAGGGAAACGCCTGATTGCCGGCCGCGGTGGTCTAGCGGTTCTAGGCGCTCAGTCCGGAACCGCGGGACTGCTACGGTCGCAGGTTCGAATCCTGCCTCGGGCATGGATGTGTGTGATGTCCTTAGGTTAGTTAGGTTTCAGTAGTTCTAAGTTCTAGGGGACTGATGACCACAGATGTTAAGGCCCATAGTGCTCAGAGCCATTTGAGCCATTTGAAACGCCTGATTATCACACACATTGGGAGCAGAACATATTTCGTCGAAGGCTGTGTGTGGACTTTCGAATCTAAGAAGAGGGGAGAGGAGGAGATGATCGCTGATACGTTTGAGAAGCAGTTTCAACATGTTCTTCCTTGGCTTGGGGAAAATGCAGTTATTGTTCTCGATAACGCGCTGTACCATTCACTTCGAAAAGAAAAAGTTCCTAGTGCGAGTTTCAACTAGCAAAATATACCTGACTGGCTAAAAATCAAATAATATCGCTCTTAAAGACGGTGTGAAGAAGAAGGAACTACTGAAAACTGCAAAAAATAAAATAAAATAAATAAAAAAGTATAAAAAGGAATAACCCACAACGAGTACGCAGTAAATGAAACGGCTAAGAATGCAGGGAATTCTGTTCTTCGAATTCCTCTGTACCACCGTGAATTAAACACCATCGCGTTTTTTGGGACGGAATCAAAGGCTGTATTGTAGCAAAAAACAGAACATACAAAATCCAGAAATAAAGTACTATTGGAACAAGCAACGAGAACAATGACTGCAGAGGGGTGGTACAAATGTGTCCATGTGGTGAAAAAGCTGAAACTCAGATGCGAAAATTAGACTACATTATAGAGAAGAGCGTTTTCTTCTAAACAGGAATCAATTGAGTTCAGTTTGGACAGAATGAATTTAGTTTTATCGTTGTTTTAAGAGTATTGTAACTGGTACTGTTACTAAAATCTCTTGCGTTTGAGTCTGCTACGCAGCTTGTCAGGTTTTTGCATTTTCTTTCATTACATTGTAGCCCATTTTGTAACAGGCTTAATACGAGTGACGCACCCTCCGCTGTTACGTTATCCCTACGGCCAACTGCACAGCTTGCTCGAAGGATTTTGACACCCCTGCTTTCAATTGGAACAGTCAGTGGTCAGTCACGTGATACTGTTTTCGTTTCGTCTTAGCTTTAGGTGAATACGCTATAGAAATGCTTTGTACTTGGAAGTGTTATTAAATCTTACATTCCAAGATACTTCTTTTTAATTTATTTTTATAATTTATTCGTAATGGTTTAGGAACCTGATGTCTGCGCACCTATGAAAACAACGGAAGAGGACCAGCTCGCAAGATCCCCTTGTAGGTGTTCAGTTTGCATTCTCTGCTACTGCTTGCACCCGATTGTCCCATTTTATGTATCTTGTTATCAGTTACGCGTGAATATTTACGCCTTATGTCGTCCTCAAGAGGTCCTCTACTAATCTTGTAATTGGACACTTTCTGTTTATCTGCATTTTTCATAGGCATTATCTAACATTATCCTACAAGTCTTCCTATCCGACTGTTGCACACACTAGATTCTGCCTTCGGTTACTGTGTTGTATTCGTGTGGCGGACTGGTCTCTTAGAAAATATTTTTATGTATTTAGGAATACGTTTCCCGCTACTGTGCCTGTCTCTCGTTACGGTTCACTATTAAAATGCAGATTCATTAATGTTAAGAGGGCATCGTAATCGTGTCGTAAATACAGTTAATAACAACGAAGTGACAAACCTGTCGAAGTTTCGCAGAAGTTTGTTTTTATTTAAACAAAGACCTGGTGCAGACTTTCATCCCTTATCAAGTCATCCTGTAGAATAGAGTACACCATGTTACTATTATCCTGTACAATATATAAGATCAATTAGTGTCAAGTACGCCTGACCAGATGGTTATGTACCACATCTTGTCTGTCGTACCTGTACTTTGATTGACCAATTGTATTGAAAATTTTATTGCAACATTGTACATTCTGCTCTACATGAAAGGGTGATAATGGACTAAAGTCTGAAACTGGTCGTCATTTAAATAAAAAAAAATACTTGTGTGCAGATTTTATAGTTTCATTGAATTGTAGTACTTTGCTGCCCACTGCCATAAGGCATGCTGAAAGTGAGTAAAAATTTAGTAACAGTCCAGGAGCAAAACGTTAATCTTTCTAAAAAATCATATGGCTTGGGCTCAAGTAAACAGAAAACAGTCACTGAAGAACTGTTGCCTAATAACAAGATAATGCCCCCGCACTCTAACGAAAGTAGAACAACCGACCAGAAACTACCGACTTCGATTCGGTGAACATACGGGTGTCTTACACATACCCACTATAACACCCGCCACACTTCTCTCCATTACCGAAATGACGATGCCTTGATACTTCAGGAGGCGTTCTATGAACCGATACATTCTTGTAATAAAATTATGCATAAATTTCTTCCTTTCTCAAATTCGATTCGGTGTCTGCACATTGGATTTTCGGTATATCTATCTAATATTCAAGATTTATAAGTAGCACGGTATTTTAGAAACTTTTATTCTCTTCTTAACTGGTTATCGTCCACGTTTCCCTCCCGTACAAGGCTACACTACACATTAAAAACTTCAGAATATAACTTCTAGCAAAGTCATATTCAATTTTTTCCTATTTCTAATTTGACGATCAGCGTCAGCCGAAAGAAATCAGAATTTCAAGGCACATTCGAGTATACGTTAACTTATTATTCACGAAGCTAGTGGCAGCACTGCCCGCTGGTTATCAGACGTTTTTACGGAGACAAATGAGCCGTCGAGAGCGGCGCCCCCCGGGCAGTGTTGCTGCGACTGTCAGCTGTCTGACGGCCTCGCGCCGCCCCTGACCCCTGAAGCTCATTACGGAGTTGCTCTCGGGCCTGTCTGCAGTTCCGGGCAGCCAGACGTTCTCACACTGACAGCACTACACCGGCCGGAGTTCCGCTAAGTGGTCTGGATCTGAGCGCCGCGAGCCACCAACTTAATGGGCTAGTCTCCCCTCCAGCCAAAGTACCGCTGCTGCAAAAGCAGCAAGTCAGATACAGAACCTTACTGTTGCAATGTGTTAAAAGTGAATACAAAGACGTGTTTGTATAACAGATTCAGTTCCGCCCCTGTATGGTTCGAAACTTAATGTACGATAAAAACAGGCTCAAAATTATCCAGAACTTTGAATATTTTCGTATTAGGTACCAATGTTTGGATATGAATGTTTGAGTCGAAGTGGGGACCTGTATGAGCAACGAATATGAGGCGAATGTTTACAATCTGCTCTTGTGTCACAGGAAACGCCCCCGAATATAAGTTGGTGGCGCTGGGTATCAAAGCAACACTCAATCGCCAGTGAGTCCTACACGGTGGAGTTCGTCTTTGTTAGCAATTAGTGACCGAGTATCAATGATGGCGTGTTCCTCATTAGAAGAAGCTGTTAAAATGAGTGTAATGTGCGATACGTCAGGAAACAGTACGTGGAAAACCGAGATGATGATGCAACAGGTTCCTTTGGTGACTGCAGGGAAAACTGAACTGTTCGATACTGGAGGGTCAACGCACCAGGATATAGTACAAGGAAAGCCAAGAACGATGCAACAGGTTCCTTGCGCGACTACTGAGCAAACTGAACTATTCGACAGCGTAGGATCGATGTACCTGGACTGAGTAAAAATGTGGCAAAGAAATCCTATATCCTTACATTTACTCCGTTTGCCCCTCGTTAACACAATAGCGCGACTGCACTAATCTCCTAAGCGATGAAGAAATGTACGAGGCATGTCTAGAAATTTCCGCAAACAGTCCTCCCACAAAGATGCAGAAACAATATCACACAAGCTATAAAACAATAAGCAAAGTCCTCTTTCAGATGATAATGAATGCGAATAGAAATAGCACAATAATAGTAACAAATGAGAGTCGTTAGTGTTAGAATGATTCAGATTCTGAGTAATTATTTCCATTTGCACGCTGAAAGAATCTGGTGGTTAAAAGTGCAATGTTACTTAAACAAAAGCTCTCCACGAGAATTAACGTGCTGCTTCATTGCGTCAAAATAAAATATAATGATGTGGTGCTAAAGTTATTTTCAATACTTTGAAATTCTATTGTTTGTATCGTCATCCTTTGAATATTGTCAAAGGACTGCAACAGTATAGGGTTTCACACAGGAAATTCCTACCGCTCATTCTATTGTAGCAAATGCGAATGCATATACAAATAGCACAATAATAGTTACAAATGAGAATCATTAGTGTTAGAATAATTCAGATTTTGAGTAATTATTTCCATTTGCACGCCGAAAGAATCTGGTGGTTAAAAGTTCCTAAGTTTCCCTCAATCGGAGTTAACAGTGGTGCCACGGTAGAGGTCATTTGCGCTCCGTTGAATTGTTCATGTGGCTCTCATCTTCGTTTGCTACTGGTTAACATGAATAAAAAGACTGACTACCTGCAAGCTCTATAAAAAACTGAGAAAGGATACGGATGTGAAGTTGATTCTAGCTTGAGCAATCCATTTTAGTAATTTGCTTATAAACATGATTCAAGATGACTAAATATCTCATTTCACATACATAGCGAGCCTTAGATTTACAGTGACTTACGTCATATAATTTTTAGCTGAGTACTACCTGGATTTTCATTAATGTTATCAAGTCATGGCATATTAGTAAATCGTGGAAGGTTACAAAATATGACATCTGTGGCGATTTCCTTCCCTACTAAATTCGAGATATCACACCGATTACAAACGGAATAATGGGCGCACCTCGCACACAGCGCAACATTTTAACAGCCATAAACCGGACTTTACTGAAGGATTCTATGTAACATGTAACCTGTGAACTAAAAGGTCTTAGTTATTTTAACCATGCTGTACTGACAAATATGACACTATGCAGATCTTTATTTAATCCCTGCAAAACCTGCCTCTGTGTACTGTATAAGGTTTGTTTGTCATGGCTCAGACACTAACTATTGTACAGTCTAGTTATATTATGATTTTCACTGTAACTTCACTATTAACTATTTTGCACCTTTCTATGATGTGTGTACGGCTATACTTGTTCTGTTATTAAGTTCCACTATTACGATGGTTTTTCATTCCTTTTTATCTAGTAATGTTAGCACTGATAACTAACTAACACTCCTTCTCTAATTATCTTACTAAAGATGTCCAGTAGAGACTTTCTACTTAGCTCCTAGCGACTGATAAAACGTTATCTGTTAAACAGTTACATTATCATCGTCAGTGGATACATCACAGGCCTTACCATCTGTTATGCTATGGTGTAGACGATTGCTCCCCTTTTTTCATGCGTGTATGTTCCTGCATGATTTTCCGTCCCTTTAACGTTAATCATCCTGTAGTGTGTTCGTGCCACATTTGGCTACTGATGGTGGACTCTTACTAAAACAACTTAGAGATTGTGACAGCCAAAAAGGAAGATGAAGTATGCAATTACATGATTTGTTTTCACGTTATAAATACATGAACATATGTTGTATCCATATTCTTCTTAGGTTATATTACTTGCTTATAGTTTTAATGTTGACAGATAGCCTGTGAAAATGGTCCACGACGAAAACCAGTAGACATACGAGTTACTTAATGGCAGTTGGCTATCACTTAACCAAAACATTAAATTCCATGCTTAACGAAGCACTCAAAGTGACTCTCCATTACCAACGGCAAAAAATGAAATTGATGAAGTGTGCACATTATATTTCATTCACAAAGATGTGTATTTCTTTAAAGCTAATTTCAGTTCTGGAAGGATTAGAATAGATGTGAGTAGAGTAGTGTCAACGAAAATGAAAAGCTGTTTTTTGGGTCATCAGTCTTCTGATTGGTTTGATGCGGCCCGCTACGAAATCCTCCCCTGTGCCAACCTCTTCATCACAGAGCAGCACTTGCAACCTACGTCCTCAATTACTTGGTGGATATTTTACAATCTCTGTATCATCTACATTTTTTGCCGTCTACAGCTCCCTCCAGTGTTACGGCATTCCCTCATGTCTTAGCAATGTCCTATCATCCTGTCCCTTCTCCTTATCACTGTTTTCCACATATTTCTTTCATCTATGAATCTACGTACAACCCCTCATACCTTACCTTATCAGTCCACCAAATTTTCAAGATTCGTCTGTAGCACCATGTTTCAAACGCTTCGATTCTCTTCTGTTCCGGTTTTTCCACGGTCTGTGTTTCACTACCATAAAATGCAGTACTCCAGACGTACGTTCTTCGAAATTTCTTCGCCAAATTAGGGCCTATGTTTGATACTAGTAGACATTTCTTGGCCAGGAATGCCCTTTTTGTCGTTGCTAGTCTGCTTTTGATATCCTCCTTACTCTGCTCATCACTGGTTATTTTACTGCCTAGGTAGCAGAATTCCTTAACTTCATCTACTTCGTGACCATTAATCCTGATGTTAAGTTTCTCGCTGTTCTCATTTCTACTGCTCCTCATTACCTTCGTCTTTCCTTATTGTGTACTCATTAGACTGTTCATTCCGTTCAGCAGATCATGTAATTCCTCTTTACTTTCACTCAGGATAGCAATGTCATCAGCGAATCATATCATCGATATCCTTTCACCTTGTATTTTAATTCCTTTCCTGAACCTTTCTTTTATTTCCATCATTGCTTCCTCGATGTACAGATTGAACACTATGGGCAAAAGGTTACATCCTTGCCACACACCTGTTTTAATACGAGCACTTCGTTCTTGGTCGTCCACCATTATTGTTCCCTCTTGCCTTTTGTACATATTGTATATTACCCTCTTCTCCCTGTAGCTTACCCCTATTTTTCTCAGAATTTCGAACATCTTGCACCATTTTATATTGTCAAACGCTTTTCCCAGGTTATCAAATCCTAAGAAAGTATCTTGATTTTTCTTTAGTCTTGCTCCCATTGCCTCTCTGGTGGCTATACCCTTCCTAACTCCCAACTGATCACACACATTCTCAATTTTCTTTTCCATTCTGCAGTATAATATTCTTGTGAGCATCTTGGATGCATGAGCTATTAAGTTGATTGTGCGATCAATCTCGCACTTACCAGCTTTTGCAGTCTTCGGAATTTTGTGGAAGATACTTTTTCGAAAGTCAGATGTCGCCAGACTCACATTTTATATACCATCGTGAATAGTCGTTTTGTTGCCAATTCCCCCAATGTTTTTGGATGAAGTGTTATCTGTCGCTTCTGCCTTACTTGATTTTAAGTCGTCCAAAGTTATTTTTTAATTTTGATTCTAATACTGGATCCCCCATCTCTTCTAATTCTACTCCTGTTTCCTGTTCTATCACATCGAGAAATCTTCCGCCTCATAGTGGCTTTCAGTGTATACTTTCCATCTATCCACTCTCTCCTCTGCATTTAACAAGGGAATTCTCGTTGCATTCTTAATGTTACCACCCTTGCTTTTAACGTAACCAAAGTTTGTTTTGACTTTCATGTCTACTGAGCCTGTTCTTCCGACAACCATTTCTTTTTCGAGTTCTTCATATATTTCATGCAGCCATTTTCTCTTAGAATCTCTGCACTTCATATTAATTTCATTTCTCAGCGACTTGTATATCTGTATTCCTGAGTTTCCAGGAACATTTTTGTACTTCAACCTTCCATCGATCAACTGATGTGTTTCCTCTTTTACCCATGGTTTCTTCGCAGTTACCTTCTTGTACCTACGTTTTTCTTTCTAACATCTGTGATGGATCTTTTTAGAGATGTCCATTCCTCTTCAACTGTACTGCTTACTGAGGTATTCCTTATTGCTGTATCGATAGCATTAGAGAACCTGAAGCGTATCTCGTCATTCTTTAGTACATCTGTATCCCACTTCCTTGCGTATTGATTCTTTCTGACTAATGTATTAAACTTCAGCCTACTCTTCATCATTACTCTGTTATGAACTGAGTCTATGTGTGCTCCTGGGTACGTCTGACAATCCAGTATCTGATTTCGGAATCACTGTCTGACCATGATGTAATCTAACTTAAATCTTCCCGTACCACCCCGCCTTTTCCAAGCATACATCCTCCTCTTGTGATTCTTAAAGAGAGTATTCGCTATTAGTAGCGGAAATTTATCACAGAACCCAATTAGTCTCTCTCCTCTCACATTCTTTGTCCCAAGCCCGTATTCTATTGTAATCTTTTCTTCTACTCCTTCCAGTCCCCCAGGACTATTCGATTTTTATCTCCCTTTACGTACTGTGTTACCCTTTCAATATCCTCACATAGTTTCTCTATTTCTTCATCTTCAGCTTACGACGTTGGCCTGTATACCTGAACTATAGTTGTCTGTGTTGGTTTGCCGTTGATTATGATAAGAACAACTCTATCATTGAACTGTTCACAGTTACACACTCACTGTCCTAAATTCCTATTCATAACGAATTCTACTCTGGTTATATCATTTTGTGCTGCTGTTGTTATTACCCCATACTCATCTGACCAGAAATCCTTGTCTTCTTTCCATTTCACTTCACTGACCCCTGCTATATCTAGACTGGGCCTTTGCATTCTCCTTTTCAGATTTTCTAGTTTCCCTTCAAAGTTAAAGCTTCTGACAATCCAAGCCCTGACTCTTAGAACGTTGTCCTTTCTTTGATCTTTCAATCTTTTACTCGTGCTCACCTCCGCCTTGGAAGTCCCTTCCCGGAGATCCAAATGGGGGACTATTTTGGAATCTTTTGCCAATGGAGCGATCATCATGACACTTTTTCAATTGCGGGCCACATGTCGTGTGGATACAGGTTACGTATCTTTAATGCAGTGGTTCCCAACGCCTTCTACATCCTCATGCCTTTGATCATTGCTGATTATTTCGCCTTTTAGGGGCAATTAAATACCTCTAGGACAAGAGAGTGCCTGAACCTCTGTTCGCTCCTCCGTCCTCTTTAACAAGGCCGTTAGAAGAATGAGGATGACTTCTTATACCGGAACTCTTCGGTCACCAATGCTTATTATTAATCAAAATTTAAGCTGTGGCGGGATTCCAACTCAGGACCAAGGGCGCTTAGATTACTAATCAGTGAAACTAACAGTACACCATGGGGTCAAATAGCTCAAAGAGGAGTAGAAGTGGATGCATGAGTGGCGGGAGAGGAGTAATTTAAAATTGTTAGAGAAGTTTTTTCATTCCAAATTAAAATCTACACTGAAGCGCCCAAGAAACTGATACGGGTATGCATATTCAGAGCTATGGAAACAGGCAGGATACGGCATTGCGGTCAGAGACGCCTATATAAGACAACAAGTGTTTGGCGCAATTGTCAGGTCAGTTACAATGGCAGGTTATCAAGATTTAAGAGAGCTTGAAGAAGGTGTTATAGGCGGTGCACGAGCGATGAGACATAGCACCTCCGGGTTAGTTATGTAGAGGGGAGTTACCCGTACGACCATTTTACGAGTGTCCCATGAATATGACGAATCCAGTAAAACTTCAAATCTTCGAAATCCCTGCTGCCAGATAATGATCCTGCCAGAATGGGACCAAAGACCACTGAAGAGAATCGTTCAACGTGACGGAAGTGCTACTATTCCGAAAATTGCTGCAGATTTCAATGCTGGGCCGTTTAAAAGTGTCAGCGTGCGAACTATTCAACGAAACACCATCAATATGGGTCTTTGGAGCCGAAGGCCCACTCGTGTACCCTTGGTGACGGCACGACTCAAGACTTTACGCCACGCCTCTTCCCGTCAACACCAACATTGGACTGTTATTGACTGGAAACATATTGCCTGGTTGGACGAGTCTCGCAGCGAGCGGATGAACGTGTATGGGTATAGAGACATCCTCATGAATGGTACTCTCTTTACTTCATTTCACCCCACCATTTTTTCCTTTTTTTGCTGAATGTTTTTGTTGGACTGAAAATTGGATGCTAACTGTCTTCTACCCATCTTCTTCTGGCAGCGTCTTGGCAACAACTTGTGTAGATGGTAGAACTGCTGACGGCAGATGTCTTCCTCTTCTTTCCAAATGGTCCCGATCAGTGGATGGTGATAGCAAATAACAATAGCACTGGCCAGCTGAACCAATCCTATACCTATTCAGCTGTGCCTCACAGGCAAGGCGATAACATTCACCAATCGTATGTATGGTTGGTATTTGAGGAATGAAGTTAACTGAAGAATGAGAATGAGATATCTGTTAGCAGCTTCCTGCACCACCTTCAGCTGCTAAAGCCGTCCAGAAAAATGTGGTTTGATAGCACAGAGCAGACTTCTGACCTCACCAGATGGATGTAAAAACTTCAGCCTGCCACGAGGCTCACTAGAGATCGGAGCTACACAATATTCAACCAGCTGGCCTGCTAAATAGATCGATTTTCGGTAATTTCTCAGCCAAATATTAACCAATTTTAAAACTTCAAGTTGGTAACATAATCCACATGAAAATACCTATTAACAAAAATAATAACGAATAAAATTGGATATAATTAGAAACACAGTTTTTCAGTTAAAAGTTTTCCATAAGTAATCTGTGTTAAGAATGACATGTC